>NC_040013.1:47872241-48230485 GCF_000972845.2 Larimichthys crocea | reverse complement strand
CGCCCCCCCCCCCCCCGCATGGTCATGGCCCGCGATGGACTTGTCAGAAAAAAATTTGGCCCGGGTCCAAACTTAGTTGCCGACCCCTGGTATAGATGGATGGACTTTTCACATCACATGTCCTGACTCATATGACTTTTTGATTATCCAGAGTTGTATAAGCAATGGCCTTTATTTGTATTTATAAATAGCACTTGACAACAGAGATATGTATCATGGTCCAAGTCATTACTGTTTGCATCATTCACACTTCCCAAACCTCCATGCAGCACATGACTCACTTTTTGGCTTCTCCCTCCATTTGCTCCACCTGTTTCCTCAGGCTTTCATTCTCTTCTGTCACTGCTGCTAGCTGGCTCTGATCAAACTGTAGAGACTGAAGTGGGAGAAGCACAAAATACCTTACATTACAACACACTAAAACAAACAGTGCAATTACATCTGCTAATACTACATTCAAAATAACATTTAAATTTATTGTTAAAGTACTTAAATGTTTATAATTACCTGGATCTGGGTTTCTAGTTGATCCCGCTCTGTCTGAATGGTTTGCAGATGAGCCTCCATGTTACTCATCTGCTCTTGGACTCTCACCACCTCCTTCTGTAGTCGGGTCTGCTCCAGTTCTACCTTCTGCTTCTCCCCCTGAACACCCAGCAGCTCCTGCTTCAAGTCTTTCACCTCCATCAACAGACGCTTTTTGGTGGACTTGAGCTCACTGATCAACTGGTCTTTGGAAATGGCGTCCCGACGGTAGGCTTCCACCATCACCTGGAAAATAAATAATTGCTCAAGGAGTGCGAGTAGTCTTGACTATTTGTCTTGACTGAGACGGTATACACCAGGATAATCAATTATGATTTCAGGAGGTCTGGATAAACTTTCCTCATGTTCAGGTCTGCAGCATCGTCATGTTTAAGTTGCATTATAATTTAGTTAGACATGACAGTTATTTTATATATACACTGAAGCAGCATTGTCATTGTATCAACAGCGGCACTGTGTGAAGTCAACGACTCAAATCAAACAAATAAAGCTATAATTCAACGTCACGTCAACAATATTTATTTTCAGTACAACTCTGGACTCTAGAGAGCTACATACAATGATAAATAAAAAATCTAATAAATAAGTTACTGGTTGACCTGGCTGCAATCTTCCGGATTAAAAGCCAGTTTTCGGTGTCAACCTTCCTCCGTTTAGCACACGCCATGGCACACTGACTCATAATTTGGCCTCTTTTCTCTCTCTTGTCTCTTCACTCCTTTATATTTTTCTCCCCGTCACCCTGCCTGTGACTGGCTGACATTCTTGCCAATCTCAGTGCCTCAAGCCTAAACCCAACCAACTCGAACCCACAAAGGCAACGAGTACTGGCCAATCAGAGACAGGTAGGATGTCCCTTTCGCTGAGTAGCAGTGTGGTCAGAAAAGGGTCGCCGGTCAAAATGTAATCTCTGCCAAAACTGAATAAAACTCAATGACATGTCGGTTCCGGCTCTGGGTCCAGACAGGACAGAGTGTGCGTCCGGACCCGGACCGTGGTCGGCTTATTAGTGACCTGTGGTATACACTATGTGCAGCTGTATCAACTATAAATAAATAAATATAAAATGATTTAAAAATGTCCTTAAGAACCCATAGTTAAGTGCAAATTGATCAGATTATTTTTTGTCATCTATCAAAAATGGATATAGTTCATCAGGCATGCTACAGTATTTAATTTAGTTGCAGTGAAGAGACAAATTATTTTGTTGATGATGCTGCCAAAATTCCTCCAGTCCTAAATATGCAGTCCTAATACAATTTGATGGACTAAAATTAATGTGAATGCATGAGTCTGAAGGGTCTACAAAAACTCAATACAATTCACATTTCTGTCATTCTGTCAATAAACTCCACCCTCTTTACAACAGACTGTCAATGCAAAATGAGCAGCACCCACCATTGCTCAATCCACTGAGGCGTGTCGACCAGCACTCTTCTGAGAAGACAGCCATCTGGCTACAATACATCCTCCCACGACAGCATCCGCACAAGCCAGCTGTTAGATTTCTGACAAGTGTTTCATAAATGTATGCAAAGTGGACACAGTCTACTTCTACCAACTTTACCCAGCAAGAGAGAGCTTTACGTAGTCTTGTTTAAGAGCAAGGATGGAGATGGTTTACCTTTTGTTGTTGGAACTGCTCCTTCAGTTTCTGAGCTTGTTTCTTCAGGGAACTGTTTTCCTGTTGAAGAGTTTCAACCTGAAACAAAGCAAAGGGCCCTCATTATTCACTGCATGTTTGTGGAGAGTTGAAGAACAAATGCAAGATGTCACTACAGAAGTAGATGGGGAAAATAATGATGTCCACAATGGAATGTCAGCATTTATTAAGGTTTTTTTTCCACCTGTCCCATACCTGATTGGCTTTGACCTGGACTTCCTGTCTAAGCTGATCCAAGACATCAGAAGCCACCAGAACATCCTCTCCGAGCCGTTGAGCGCCCTCGTCAAGCTGGCTCTTGTCTGCCCGAGCTGCCTGCAGAGCTACCTCCAGGACAATCTTTTCGTTCTGGAGGTACTGGATGCTGTCGTCCTTGCTGCTGCTCTCTGTCTGCAGCTCGGCCAGCTGGGCCTCCAGCTCCAGGTAGCGGGCCTCTAGCTGGTTGATGGACTGCTCTTTGGTCTGCAGGTTCTCCTGAGTGGTGGTCAGCTGGCGCATCAGCTCCAGATGTTCTTTCTGGAGTGATTGCACCTGCACGTCTTTCTGGGAAAGGGTCAACCTCACCTGAGTGGGATAGAGATGTAAAATGCATTTTAGAGCAGAATAAAATATGGTTTTACTGCCCGTACATAGTGGAAAACACATTTCTGCTTAATGTGGCATGACTACCTGCTCAAGTTCCCTTTCCAGGCTGCTGGCCGTGTTTGCCAGTTTCAATAAGCGTTCTCGCTCTTCCTCAAACTCATCCAGTCTGTGTTGCAGATCATCTTCCACCATGGTCTTTGCATCCTGGATTTGCTTGTAATTAGCTTCCTGGGTCAGCATGTCGGCCTAAGTCACAGAGAGTAAAATGTTTTACACAAAGATTGATTTAAAAAAATATTAGGGAACAGTTAAAAAACATACATCTAATACTGCAATACATTTTAGTAATTCAGGAAACTCTGCTTTTATCTTGACTGAATAATGTACACCTTCATGTATATGCTGTTTCCTAAGTGGACATACAAACCTGATCACAGCATTAGAAAGGGATGTTGGAAAGCATACCTCAATGCTCTGCAGCTGAACAGCAATACGCTCTTTGTCTTTGATGGAGCGGTGTTGGGTCTCAGTAAGCTGGTGGGACAGAGTCACATTCTCCAGCTTCAGATGTTCCACAACACCAATCTGAGTCATCTGCCCAGCCTGGGAGAGGAAGTAAAACACAAATGTCATGTCAACCTTTGTCTGACAAATGCCAAGCCATGAAAAATCAACCACATCAGCATCCCTCTTACCTGCATGTTGGCCATTTCGCTTTGCAGTCGCACTCTTGCCTCCTGGGCCATTGCAAGCTGCTGCTGGTACCACTGTCTGACCTGCTGGAGTGAGTCAATTTCAGCCTGGGATGTCTTCATTCGGCTCTGCAGGGTGCTGCGCTCCAACTGAACCTGTTGAAGCTGGCTCTGAAGACCACCCATCTGCAGACGCAACTCTTGAACTGCAAAAGTGGAAGACCAAAACCTCCATTTAATGAGTGGATATGGAAAATGGTAATTAGGGGGTTCTTCAACACCATATTAGGTGGTTTATTAACTTAAAGCTTAACTAGAGCTACACTCAGCTCTAGGGGTCTCAGTCACTTACCTGTATTGTCTCTTGAGGCTACAGTGTTTTGCATCTCCTCCACCTTCCCCATGAGTCTGTTGTACTGGTCTTCAGCCACCTTCAGGTCATTACTTAGAGAAGCCAGACTGGCATTCTTGCTCTCCAAACTGCCCTGGAGCTCCACCATGGCCTTCTCCAGCTGGGTGGTGTTCTGCCGCAGTGTGCTGACCTCCGTGGTGAGTGCACTTTGCTTCTGCTGGCTGAACTGGGCCTCCTCCGTCTTGGCCTGCAACTGAGCATTCACTGTAGCGAGCTGGGCCTGAAGTTCTGTCTTCTCCTTGAGAGCCTGGAGGACAGAAAAGTGTTGTTTGGGATGATTTTCATGGTTTCCATGTTAGTTTTCCCTCTCCCGCACAGAATGTGAATGGATGGGTGATTGGTGCAGGAGGAACAGGATATATGATTACACCCAATCGGTACATTTCATTACCTGATTGGCCTCAGATGACAAAGATTCCAGCTGACCCTCCAACCTCATTTTCTCTTTCAACACCTGCAGCATTTCATCGTGGCCCATCACTGAACTCTCCAAGGAAACACTGAAACAAATGTAAACAACATTAGTGCTCAAATGATTTGTGATTAATTAACATTTGTTAGCAAGCAACATCTCACTGTAATACAGGATTGAATTAGTTAAAGTGTAGAATTGCATTAGTTGAAGTCATTATATTATTCCTTCCCATTCTGAAGTTGACAAATACCTGCTGGAGAAACTGTCTCTGCGGCTGCGAGGCTCTGCTGTCCCTTCTCTCTCCTGCTCCAGCTCCAGCAGGTGCTGCTCTTCACTGGCTGCCTGCAGTACCTCCTGCAGAGAGGGAAACTGACCCATAGCCTCTGGGGCAATCTCCTTCCCCTCTACTGTGTAAGGCCCCCGCTGTTGCTCAACTGCTGCGGAGAGCATGCCATATGTCCCTCTGGTAGACACGCTGCTATAAGACGAGCTGTCACTGTCATTGCCGTCGTTCCCTGGCCTTGTTCCTGATTCACTGCCATCAATTTCTGAGACATTGTCCCCGATTTGGAGTGGAGCACCATGCTGTAACTCGGTCTCACAGGTGCTGCCCTCCGACATCACACTGACCTCAGACAATGTGGACACTGAGCTAATGGTAGACTGGAGGGAGCTATTAGTGTTGTCTGCTGTTCTTACTCCTCCACCATCATTCTCAGGGGACTTGTAGTCAGCCAAGGAGTGGATCTTGCTCGGACGAGGTGATCTGGACTTTCTCTCCTTTGAAGGGGGAATTCCCAGGCTACCCAGTTTGGGACCACGGGGGACACTGGTCCTCAGGAAGGAATACTCCTTGGTCATGGCAACAGTGTTGGCCCTGGGCAGAGCCTCAGGGTGCAGCATGAGCTCTGGATCCAGGGTGCTGAATGGTCTGTTCTTGGGGGCTGAGCGGTGAGACTAGGAAGGGATATAAAAGAAATGAGCCATTGTACTTCCTGACAAAGTCTGGCACAATGTTGCCCAGCTTAAATCCCACAGTATGATGTAGTAAATCAGTGGTGACAGACTCTAAACTCAAACAAATACATAAATATAGGAGAGTCTGGAGCCAACCCTGTACCAATGCCTCCAAACTGAAAACGTATACCTCTATAAAAACTATACGTCTTTAACCGTTTATTTTCTGGATTACATTCTTCAAGAAAATAGTTTGCTTAGTAGCCTACTTAAACTGAGCACAAATCTATCCACAGGCATGAAGCACAAGTTGAACAGCATGTATACTGTTTCAAAACAAATAGTTATTCAATGGAGAAATTGCACAGTCAAATACTGTCGAAGCTGGTTGAAAAACATGAGGACCTTGGAGGCAAACAGAGAAGAGAGGAAACAGACATTTACTCCACCCACTCACCCTCTCCTTATGTCTCTGCACTCTATACTGTTTGAGTTGCTCCTCCAGACGCCGGCGAGCCTCCAGGCGAATCCTTTCCTCATTCTCCATCTCCAGTGATGGCTTCTGGTTGGCTGAAGGAAAGGTATGTTAGGCCAAAAAAGGGCAATGTTCCTTTCATCACATACTGCACAACTACACCACTTGATTTACACAAGACCTGGGTTTATATGAGTCTAAAAGTCGAATCCTAACAATGAGCTGTAGCATGCATCATTAATTCAATGTAAATGCTTGATGGCTGTATACAGTCAAGAGTAAAGCTGTCTGCAATGTCTGCAATGCTGTCCTCAGACATTTTTACAGATCTGCAGATCTTTTAGAGCATGTGACACTGGCTGTTACAGTACATATTACACTCATATATTTAAAAGGGTGTGCAACACTGTATCATTGTCTCTATGTGTTTGCTTACTTGATGACCCTTGCCTATATTGCAGTTAGTTAAAGGTGCGGTGTAGGATTTAAATACACTAAAACAAACAGGGAAGACTTTGGTTTATCAGCATGGCGAACTAACTAACGAAACGCTAATGAAAACATACCTGTGAATGAATGAATATTACATTCAATATCTCCCACATTCTGCCAAATCTCACTACATCTTAAATACATTCACCATACATGAAAACTTCTCTACATGCATTGAACGGATACATATGGGATCAGACATGATCATGTTCTGTGTGGGAGTTGTAGTGTGAAGCCAAACAAAACCAACAGCATTTGTGCCAAGCCTAAAAATATGACATTTCATAATAGTGAACAAAGCCACCACCAAACATAACATAACAGAGGGATTAGTTCAAAAAACACAGCCATTAGTCCAAACAGTGTTCCAAATGAAGCACCCACACCAAAATTCTAATCAAGCAATCAAATGCCTACCAGTTGCAGAAAGACAACTAAAAATAAATTCCCACTGAATCCTTCTGTTCAGATACAAAATGCACAGACGAGGGAGTTAAAAAAGGATGCGGACATGAGCCATAAAAGCAAAACATCCCACAGCAAAATGAGGTTAAAATATAGGGGGCATTCACTCCACATGAGTTTATGCTTACACAATTCAGTCTCCTGCATAGGCATACTGAGTCTGAGTGACTGCAATGAATCACCCGTGTGTACCGTGACCTCAGCACTAGCCCCCTCAGACCTCTCTAGCATCATGGGTGGATAAGAAGCCACACCTGGGGAGGTCTGGGAGTTGACAGGGGAGCTGGTGCTCTGGGGAGGGGCTGTTGGAGGCAGGGACCCATTTACATGGGTGTTCCCTGCAGCACCGAAGCCTTCTGCCAGTCCGTCTCCGTTTGCCATCGCATCTGAACTGACAGGACCTGAAAGGGAAGGGGGGAAGAGAAGCCCCGAGGAATGTGACAATTAGTCATGAGAGGTTCTTGTGAAGTAGACTACAAAGTGAAAGCTGTTCCACTTGGCAAGCAGGCTGGACGACTTTGTCAAGCCATAATGGCTTAAGAGGAAAAAGGTAGTTGGAGACATTCATGCAGCACGTGGCTACTGAAGCATCTCTTTAGCTTTTTGTATCTTGGAGCATGATTAGGGCTCATCTTGTAAGTTAGTCACATTTAATTTTTCTGTCCGTGCTGTTTCATCAGTTGAATCAAGCTTGGATGACAGTTGCAGGATGATTTAATATGTTGCCAGGCCATTGTCAAACAAATCAAACTCCACCAAAAGTGGCAGACAATGAGATCCTTTCCAAACCCCAACTTCGATTGTTGCTTAATTAGTCACAAATATCTAATGTTATAGAGAAATCAAAATCAACAAATAAGTCAAGAGGAGTTCTGGGGGAGTTTTGTCAAATCTGAGACTGATGGCATCTGTCAGGATCTCTCTTTCTCTGCTGCTTTTATTTTATTCTCTTCCATGTCCCCGGAGCTTTGATGAGTATTTAAGAAAATTGTATTTTTCATATTGCTCGATTTTTTTTTCTTCTCCTAAAGCTTAACCACTGTAGACTATAAGAATAGTGTTCCCCTGATGATAACTAATCAGAATTCAGTTCAGCTATTTAACACATCAGTCCAATGAGCTGAATAACATGGAGCAGTAAAAGGCCTCAGGCCTTGTGATAGCCACCCAAACAGATCATGGATGGCAGGATACGAGTGTTAGATAAGGGGATACCAGTCATATACCTAAAGGGGAAAAAAACTTGCAGACCAGAGAGCAGAGCTGTAAACAAGCTGCACAAGGACATGAACTGCAGTAGGAATATAGTATAAATTGGCCCAACACAAAATAAAGGCATGTCATACATACACTATATACTATCAAAAAGGCTGTGTAACATTACTCAAACATGTTTGCTATTAATGAAACATTTAATAAAATATGTCTCACAAACAACAACATTTTGATGTTGATTAGGCTGACAAATAGTGCTTTGAAATAGGACCAGGTCTCTGAAAGCTTTAATGCACTGTCACATTACTTTATTTGTTTCTTCTTAAAACATTACAGCTCTGCCAATTCCCAGCAGCCAGCTTTTGGTTTGTTTGAAACAGCTCACCATACTCACCATTATGAATATCCCCTTTTGTGTTTTGTGCGTATCCCAGCTCTTGATTTTTCGGTTGCGTCTCAGCGTCCACAGTATGGATTTCAGCCTCTTTGGGTTTTATGACGTGGGTTTCTTGATTAGCGTTAGCCTCCATTTGAGCTGCTCCTGATTCATTAGTATCCAGTTCCATCAGGGAAATGAACAGTCACAATACTGCTGGTGCGACTTTGGAAAGAACTTCTCACAAAACCATCTTCTTGGGATGCAGGCCAGCTGGGAGCAGTGTCGGTGTCCAGGAACACTTCTGAACAAAGACAACACCAAAGATAGGACTGTTAGGAGAATATGATACGTCGTAAAGAGGAGCGCTCTGTCTAAGACAGTAATAATGTTACGTAACACACCGCCTGCTTTAATTCAAACACAAGCTAAAGTCAAAGGCTAACGAGCTGGCTTGGTTGTTAAGTGGATTGTGTCGCGTTAAATATAGATTCACTAACAATTAACATAAGATTCATTTGCTTTTACGAACAGAGAAACAAATAGACGTCGCTTCGCTTTTTATCGGGTGTTGATAAGAGAGACACAAGCCGTGTCGAGCAGCAAACACACATTTCAATCCGTTTCAGCTTAGCTGCAATGTCTGATTCATTGTGAGAGCGGCTGATTTGCACGAGTTTACAAATCGTGGACACTTGTCGACAGGCAGGGCCCGGTTCAGGAATTTAAACAGGAGTCTGGCTTTGTGTTTTCACGTTGTTAAGAGTGGATGGTGTGCAGCTGTCAGCTTTAAAAGCGAAGTCAGGGTCATTATTCAAAACTCCTACATGTTGAATGTTACACAGCTAGTCTATGCTACCTGTCACTTCAGATGATGATGATAATAATTATAACCTTTGGCTGGCTGTGCTGCTGAGTTAGCTGCAGTCCTCAGTTCAGGAAACATAAGAGCGATGGATAAATGTGAACATAAAGGCTGTTATGTTGTCCTCGTGTCTTTCCTTTGCTCTGCCGGCTGGTGACAGGGAGGACGGACACAAAGACAGACGGATAATCCAAAACTAGCTCACGACGCTAGCGAGACAGCTAGCTGCCTGTGTTTACGACGGGACCTGTCAAGCTACATTTGCTAACTCGCTAACGTTAGCTGGAGGAGAGTTTTCTAAAACATCACAAATAAATCAACTCCTGTCACGCAAATACAATAAAAGCTCTATGTGCCAGTCGAGGCATGACATTTCAGGTAGATGTCTGGGAGGACAATAAACGCTCACCTCTCTGCGAGCTTCGGCTTTCACTACGTGGCTGTTTGGTTTCCGTCCCTTATCTGTCCGACTGGAAACAGAGACACATCTGGGAGAACAAACAAATAAATCTTGTCAGACAGCGGAGTGTCTGCTGTACACGCTCACAGCGTTTACATTTACAGTACAAAAAAAAAACCCATTATGTTAACAATATGAGGCAGTTATATTGCAAACGTACATGGCAGTGATACATTTATTACACGAACTATAATATGGAACGGACAATACTAGTGGTAGATGTGTCGGATGTGGACAGGGCTTCACTCCTGTGGTCAAAGAGCTGCGCCCTGCCTTTTTGTTGTGGCATCCTGCAGATAACATGCAGCTGCGGGTGGCACCAGAAATGCCTTTAATTATGCCCCTCTAGTTTTTGTTGTGGAGCCATCCGCCATATGTTGCACAGAATGCATGGATCGCAGTAATACATCATACACATAACTGTATAATGAGAGTATACTGAATTACATAGAGGATTTGAGTTGAGAATATATTTCTTGCCTTTCATTTATCTGCTGCCATCGTTGCACATCACACAATTGCACGTGCAGGCTACTCTAGGCTTTTATCATTTTTACACTGCTTGTTTTTTATGTGCGAAAATTGTTCTTCTATTACCATCAGCATCCACAACAGGGTCCTGACATGTCCACACAACACAAGGTGCAAATACACACCATCCAATGCAGGGTAGGTTCTCACGCAGAGCTCCCAAGGCACCTGTCGACAAGAAACATGTGTGAGTGTGTGTAATGTGTAAGGATTTCTTTTACACCACAGTGCACAGTAAAACGAGTAAGACTCTCCTAACTTTATAGTGAAAATTAAAGTTAAAAGTCATGGGTAATATCAACATTTCTATTTAGATGTTTTAACATTTTAGGGAAATCACACAGAATGGTCTTATTTTGGTGCCACCTAGTGGCAGTATCAAGAGTGACACTGTCTTAGACATGAGACTGGACTGAATGGGCTGAAAACATCATATATACATCACACGATTTCACCATAGTTGTTTCGTTTTTCTGCAACCTAAAAACGTAAGCCATCAGAATAATAAGAAAGATGTTTAACATCCGTAACGTCTCCAGTCTATGTTGACAGCAGCCTTTGTTTAGATCTCTCCCTCTGTATTATTCTGCAGGTGATCTGAGGGCGGTTAAAGGAGTGGCACTTTGGAATGAGATCAAACATCGTGTATATACCACAATTAGTTACCCTTTTAAATGTCACTGTGAAAAGATATTTAGTTTATGTGAGGGAAAATCTGATCTAGCAATTGAGCCCCTGGGATTTGCCTACGGGATGGCTCTCTGAAACCCTTGTTTTCTTTACTCAATGGAATCTAATATTTGTAATGATCATTGAAGAATTCAACAAAATTAAGTAGCTGAGACTCTAAAGTTGATGCATAAAAAACACAAAACCATCAATCAAATCGGACTCAACCACTTTCCTTGACAAAAGCGGAAAAAGAGAATTAAAAATGAGGCTTCAGTCAAGATAGAAACTGATCCAGTTAGGCCACGAGCCTTTAGAAATCACTGTGGAAATGACTATGATGACAAATTTGATTTGTATGCTCTTATAGTGTGCTTTAGAATACCCATAATAAAACCATCATATTATTAAATAAAAAAATAAAATATGCAATGCAGGCCCAGAGATTTAAAAGTGATGCAATTAAAAACTGCACTTACTTTTATGTAATATATCTGTATCTGCTGGTTTAGAAGAAGAAACAACAACTGGCTATAGAAATGATGTAAGCGCCATTAATTGGACTTTATAGACTCATACACTCTCCAATAGTAACTTATTAAGTTTTTTAAATGGGATTTTTAAAATGAATGTCACATACATGGTGATTTATGTTACCATAAAGTCTGGTTTACATGCAGGGCTCTGGTCCAGTGTTCGAGTTCGCCCATGAACGATGGAAGCGCGCTCCCGATACTTCAGGTGAATGAGAGGGAAGCAGAGGAGCGGGATACGGTTCACTGTGCGTCGCATTAAAAAGGAACAATTAGAGGAAAATGAGTTGTGTTACGTCGCTTGGGGCGCATGTTTTTGTGACAACATATCTACTCTTCGTGACGGGATGCGTTGCACAGAAAGTAAGTTTGACGTTTGTTGACAATAAGCTGACAATAATTCAACAAGCTTCACCTCCAGTCCTGTTTGAGTGCCGTGCTCACTTGTTTGGAGGGAGTGAAGCCGTGAACTCCGTTCGTAAATCTTGATATTCAACAATTGTTTGTTTTTCGGCAAACACCCTGAACCCAAGGGACTTGAATCAAGTTATTTTAACAAAGGTTAGGTGCCATCATTTATTTCGGCATACATGTGATGCACAAGAGAACTCTTGCGTCAGCTGCATTTTAATTTTAAATCTAGTTCGTCTGTTCTGTCAACAATTTGTTTTTACCACCAAAATACAGTGCAGCTTTGTAAGCGGTAGCAAGAAGCGGTACGTATGAACTAACATTTTAAAGGTGATATTTTTATATTGTTGGTGCTTTATGTTAGATAACATTAATGCCGATTATTACAGAAGTCCAGCCTGCTTCGAAAAACGTCTAAACTCGTGTGTTAAAACTTAGAAAAGTTTGACAATTAGCGATTGACTTTTAAATGTACAATTTTTACAACTGAGTTCTGTTTGGTAACAGAATAGGACGTAACGTAACTTTCTCTTACGTTACTTCTGAAATTGTGAAAGTTGTGGAAACAAATTACATTCAGAGGATATAAGAACGGTCATGTAATGAGTTTGTGATCTTGTGGTGAGTCAATACATCCGCCTACATGTGCCTTGAAAATACTGTAACTGTAACTGAAATGTTTCTCTATGGAGCTCAGTTTCCTTGTTTATGCTATAAAAATATCCCATGTGTGTATGTGACAAACCAAAACAGTGAAATCCAGAAAAACACCTTGTAGCTTTACCCATAACCGGACTAATGTAATCACCTTACATCATGTTGACTTACTCTTGTGCACCTTTTCCATTCATGGTAAAAAAGAAAAAAAAATCCAGAACGTTTCTGGCTATATATTATTTTTTACATTTCCAAACTTTGTGTCACATTATATCCTCTAGGGCTTTCAAAGGGATGTTTTGATGGCACAGGCATGTTTTGATGTTACTGCACTTCACAGAGTTAGAGAATGGCATGCAGACTCCAAACTGCTGAAATGAGAACCACATTGAGAGCATGTAAACCTTATGTTGTACTTTTCATACTCATTGAGCCAAATTCTCATGCTTTGCCTGTGACATGTGAGGGGTTCATGATCAAAAATTTGTCT
Source organism: Larimichthys crocea (assembly GCF_000972845.2). NCBI lineage: Eukaryota > Metazoa > Chordata > Actinopteri > Sciaenidae > Larimichthys > Larimichthys crocea. Next base: position 48,217,576 of record NC_040013.1, on the reverse strand, counting down.
TTGATAGAACAGGAACCCAAACGGTCAGGGGTTGCTTCCCGGGCATGTTTTTCATTCAATCAGGTTGTGATTCATCTGGACATGTTTTAGCTTCTCCTGTGGTAGAGTCAAAGCTCTTGCCAGGTTACTTAGTTGTTTTGACGCCTTAACCCTGCGGTGTGACTGTAGTCTGGTTTATAGGATTACCTGCAATATAGGAATAACCGCACATGTGACCAAGGATGTCAGGATTTGTTGCTGTACATTGTCAGCCACCGGAAACAATTGTGTTTACATAAACTGAAGCAGGGTGGGCCTCTGTACTTGCTCCTGAAGAAAGGGACAGTAATAGCTTGTTGCTCAGAACATAAAACACTGCCTATAATAGCTAGGAAATGCATTTGTTAATATGTGATTTGATCACCACGTCATTCCATGTCTATTCCTAGCAGTGTCAGGTGTCTCTTTTGGAAAGATTCACGTTGTTTGCCCCTGTATATTGTTGTTGAAGGGTTAAATGCCTCTAAGGCTGAATAGCTATTATATGTTATTCCTGTGGTTTTGAAAATGTAAATATGTAGCAACATTTTTAAATGACAGGGAACCATGCAAACTTTAAAGCATCACTCACTCAGTCTTTTGATCCCATATTCTGATTCATGTATGAAAAATAATGTCCCTCATGGGGGCATGGCTAGTGTTATCACATATGGTTTACCTTTGACACAGACCTCCTCTAGGACACCAAGACCACATTGTCAGCTAGGAGAAGCTTCCACCTGTCAATAGCCGTCCTCTTCCGCTGATGGACAATGGTGGCTCAGCAGCACAATTCTTAGAACTAGACAACAAAAGCCCTTGGTATATTGAATTGTCAGCGTCTCCAGCTTTAGTTCCTGTGTGCATAGGGTGCTCACTATCTTTGCAATTATCTGCCTGAGGGGGCACGGTAAATGATGTCTTTGTCCTCCGCTCCCCTTTTGTATTAAGTTGATTTTTGGAACAGCATAAACAAGCTTGGAATTTATTCTATCTCCCTAGGAAAAAAAAAAGGGAGGCATCCAAGTCTGTCGGTCCACAATTCAGCGTTGTGGACAAGAAAGAGTGAATTTGATCTTTGTTTTTTTTTTTTTTAGCTCTGCTCTGTCTTTCAGAAGGTAGATGCAGTAGAAAGAGGCGACATTCATCTCGTGTTGAATTGAGTCGTAGGAACCCAGTGAACTGTGAATTCACCGATTGCTCCCATGAATTATCTGAACAAGAGATAACACACAGTCTGTCAACAGATAAACATGTCATCATGTGTCAGTGAACTGAAGTGGGACTTGAGATGAATAGGACCAGGACCAGCGACAGAGCGATGATCAGAGAATTAGATGGAGAGAGTGAGTAGAAGCTGTCCCGTTACAGATGCAGTACTGCAGATTGTTCAAAAATAAATCTTCATTTTTAATACTGTCTATAGTTGTATCAGAACTATAAAACTGTTGCTTATACAGGAGGAGATTTTAGCACATTGAGGCAGAGGCTGATAAAACATTTAGCTTTCAAAATAAAAGCTGCAGCAGCTGCATTTGGTATAAACTGCATTTATTTTACTTTTCCCTTCAAAAGGTGTGAGAGTACTGCACTAGGGATGTCTCAACCCTTTTAATATTAGGTATTTACCTATGCAGCATCTGATATGATACATTTATTTACCTAAATGTGGATTAAATATCTAACTAACGAAATGTTTTTTTATTATTATTACTTACTTCGTTACTTCATTCAAATACTGAATGCAGTGATTCAAAACTCTAAAGTTCATAAGCTTAAAATATTGATACAAAAAGTTTAACTGGGAGAATGTAACTTCTAAAATTGACTGAAGTGATTAGTAGAGAAAAAGTTCAATCAATTCTATGTGGTGCCTTCTTCATCTTTATAAACAATCAAACAACAGAGCACAGACATCAACCTGCAGAGCACACACACACACACCTGACAGATATTGTAATTTATGTTTACAATAATGAATTGCTTTCCACAATTTGTCAGGTGGGATATAATTTGCAGCAGAGGCCTTGTTTCTTGCCAAGGTCATAGTTTGTTTTCCGCAGGTTGAGCCTGTCATATATTAGTATTACATTCAGAGCTAAGTGTCCAAATTAACAAACTTAACACTGTTCTGCATGCATTTTCAGAATCCTCAGAGACTCCTCTCACCATCTGAATTCAAAATGATATTCTGTTACATAATAAGGCAGATTTTTGTACTGACTTTATTTTTGTACCCAAACAAAGAAGAGAGAAGAAGAAGAAATTTGTCATTTCAGGCTTCCTGATAGGAAACAGAGTTGCAACTTGAGAAACAGAATAACAATCATTTCTTGCCAGATATTTAGCAGAGTCTTTGCAGATTCTTGAAATGCCTTCACAACAGCACTAAGTTTTGTTAAGCAGCCTCCTGAGTTTTTTTTTTTTAAAGAGTTCCTGGTAGTTATTTATCATAAAATGAAATGCTTCCTCTGGGACTCAAATGTAAGCACATACTGTGGCTGAGATCAATGCAACAGAACAGCTAATATAATAGGTCTCAGGCTTAGACACAATGAGATACATGAACATACAAAGTTTTATTTAAAGAATTTAAATTGTCTAACCCAAGCAGAGGGTAGTTCAAGGTCAATTATAGCATTGGGTTTTTCTCAAAAAACAAGCTTCTCTAGTATTTTGATGCTGTAGTTGCACTTGGAAATGTTGTTTCCATTTAATTTATTCAATTTCTTTGATTTATTGCAGTTTAATTGTGTTAGTACAGTGAAGCATGGCCTATGGGACTGGGGTCCTTACTGAGGTGCTGCAGAAAGACTAATTATCATGGATGCATTCAGTGGATTCCAAAATCTGGAAAAGATTTCTCCAAACTGGTTAAAACCATTGCGGAGATAAGGTCATGATTCACCACAGGCCTCCACAGGTTTAACGACTACCACAGTAGCAGCAGCAGCAGCTCTTTTTAGAGGAAATATGTTAATAGGTTTTACACCACAAACATGGAAGAGAGAGCCTGCGTCTGCCTGTCACATATCTGTGCGAGTTTGAGGACCACAGCGGTAATAATTTCCAGTGTTCCACTCTTCCTAGTAAGCTCCAGTTAATGTCGCATGATGGCTCTGTAAATAAAATGTTGATTGAACGTCCATTGGCTCAATGAGGCCTTTCATAAGTCACTCATGATGCTCACGGTGGTGAAAATGTGCTGAGCCAGCGCTACAGTGGCCAACGCGGGCGACCCTAGAAATGCCTGGGCTTAATCAGGCTGCCACACCAGTTGTTTGTAAACTCACCCTGGCTTGAACCAGAGCCACTGACATGAGCCCACCAGGAAAGGCACTGACATCACAGTGGAGATATGTGATAAATCCTGGGCTCGAGTATCAGTGCTTTTCACAGCTGTGGAGAATGACCTCAAGCAGCGTCTTTTTTATCAGTTTATTTGGAGGGAGCTGGACAAAATAGAAAATGGGACATCTTGCTGACTCAGTTGTCTAAAACCTTAAAAATCAAATTCTTTTTCAGCTGCACATCTGTTTATGATGCAGGAAACCAATGTTTTTTGTAAGGAGCAACAGTTCCTGACGTTTGCTGTGTTCAGTGTACACTGTCCTTTTGTTTCTATGTGTGCTGCATTACTATGTGAGAAGTCCTGTCCTGTCCTGTCCTGTCCTGGGGAAATTCCTGTTCATTTGTTGCACTTTGAAAGTAAATGCTTTTTATTCTAATTCAATTAGTGGCACTCCTAATCTTGTTAAACCCAAATAGCTCCAGCTTTTATTTGATTTATGGTAAGATTAGTCTCATCCCCATCATTGATTTTACAGCATAAATTCTTAACATGTTCTATTTTAGTCATCACTTTTTATATCTGTTCTAATATGAAGCTGCATTACATTCTTAACTGTTTTTCTTAATAGTTTTTTCTCCTCAGGTCTGGATCGCTCAGATCTCAAATCCTGTCAAATTACTTGATTCAATTAAGGGTAATAGGAATTTAATTCAGCGCAGGCTACAACTATTAGTCCACAAAGCTGCACTATTCTGATATTGTTCCAGATCTAAGAAATAAAATGTGATTGTAAATCCTGCGTGGACCGCTGCTGCTCAAGCACTAGCCTGTGAAGCAGTGTCACTTTTCTCCTCCAGTAAACAGGGCTGGTGAGGATTCCTGCCCCCTTTTGAGGGGCCCGCCTGCCTGTTTATGAGCCAGTCCAGGGCTGTTTGTGTGTGTGTGTGTGTGTGTGTGTGTGTGTGTGTGTGTGTGTGTGTGTGTGTGTGTGTGTGTGTGTGTGTGTTTCAGTACTTCGAAGCCAGCTCGTGTTGCAGAGTCACAGCAGTGTCGTCAGCCTGGGGTGGGTCAAACTGCAGACTTCTGTTTTGTCAAATAAAGGTGAAGTGACAAGTCGTACTTTTCTGGTTTGTTCAACCTTTAAAAAAGGTCTGAATTGAATAGCTTTTTTTGTTGTATGAGATAAAAACATAGACCAGATACACATTTGTGAAAAAAGAACATTTATTTTCTTTTTTTATTTGTTTTTCTCTAATTTTTTTATTGTTTAATATAATAATAATATAATAATTAATAATAATAAGAATAATAATAATAATAATAATAATAATAATGTTTTAGAAAATGTAAATATAATATTCTACTATAATGGTATACATGTGAAAAATGGTATATGATACTATACAAAACAAATACACCCCACAACATCGGTCAGTGGTAATTAGACTTATGCACCCCATCATGGAATTTCTTTCTTTTTTTCCTTTTTTTTTTTTTTTTTAAAGCTATAGTGACACAAAGTGAAAACCATAGAACAATACTATTTGTGTAGGGCCTCTCAATAATAATAGCAGCTGGTCTGATGTTTCACTGAACAAGTCATTTCAGACAATTATGTGCTCAGTTGATCTACTTCTGTCCAGGGAAGCCCTTGTCAGTGGTACAACTGGGGCGCAATGATCAGCCAGCTCTTATGTAAACTTTCAGCTTGCCTTGTACGTATTAGCATCACTTCATTAAAATATTATCAGCCCTCCCCGATTGTGGAGAGGTTCACCAAAACGGCACTGCGGCCCATTGTTCCGCCATGAGAAAAGGCATCCTTGAATAATTAGCGGCCTACCAGCGGAGCGGCCTGTGATGTAACAGAACTGAGATGTTTGGCATTATAAGAATGTCCCATTTCCATTCGACACTGTGACACTTTGGAGTCCTTTCATGTGTAGTCTAGCATGCACATCTCGGGGTTGCTGGGGACCTCCCGGCCGCCTCGTCCTGGTGGGAGAGATGACACAGTCTCTGTCCATGACATAGTTCTCTTTCATCAGATGCAGGGTTTCACATCATACAAGTGACTATTAATTTACAGATGCAACGTCTCTTTTTGTACCTTTTTTAAAATGTTACCAATTTTTTTATTGTTGGCTAAAAAACAGAGTGAAATATTTAAGGGAGGTTGAGGACACAACAGCAAAACAGAAATATGGCAAAGATAAATGAATATATGTTTTCTCACCACCACTCACTGTTGCCATGAAAGGGGACACTGTTTTTCTCTTCCCCCTGTCATGCCCCCATATTGTGAAGTGGTTCCCCTCATTGCGCAACCTCGCTGCAAACACTGCAAACCCCAAATCGGCTTAGTCTCTCTAACCTCACCAGGAATGGCTTTTGGCCTGTCCAAATGTCATCCATGTAATTCTTTGCTGTAGCACATTAATTTAAAGTGTGTAGGCAATGCAAGTGTAGTATGTCATGCGATAATGTAATTGTTTCTAAATGTCAGTCAGGAAGAAAATCCAACGTTATAAAGGACTTGAAAAATAGATATAAAAAAGTTTTAAGAAACATTAAGGATTAAAAAGCGTGAATATAATATTTAACTTGCATATCACAGACAGTTCAGTCTTTGAAAACATTTCTCCGATTTGTATATGTCATTAGGAAACTATGGCTTGTACTGTCATAAGCTGGTTTCACATCCAAGCAATTTTTGGTTAGCTGCATACTTTCACTTTGCATTTCTCGTAAATGCAAAGGGTACTGGCAAATACGTCATGGTTTTCCGTCTGTGTTATTGTTCACTAAAAGTTAGACCCATCTGTGACCTCAGCACTCCCTTTGTTACTCTGTGATTTGGTCCAAGCCTGTTGTACCTTCAGAGGTATTCTCGCAATCCAACAGACCGCTCTCTGCCCGGAAAGATTAAATGATTGCCTGAGACGTAACCAAAATTTTAATTCAGTATTTCCGCAGACTCTGCCAACCACTGGCAGACCCTGAGCAGCAGAGTTAACATACGTTACCCGTTTTCCAGCATAGACAAAATAGAGTAGAGTGGAGCAGACCAGCTCGTGGAAATATCGGATATAAACACTGGTTTTGCAAATATTTTATCATTCCGGGCAGAAAGTAGACACCTGTGTATAAATACATTTTGTTTATTGATTTTCAGTTTTGCTAATAAGTTCATTGCAAATAGACAAAACTGTAGAAATAATGGATAAATAAATAATAAATAAAAAAAGAGAGGCTGAATAAGAGTCTGCTTAGGTACAGCGTAGTCCAGGAAGGGAAGGCACATTCTCTAACTTCTAACATCCAACAGAACACACACACAAACACACACTCTTATATATACACATTTTCTTTAGTTACGTAGATCATGCTGCCCTCCTTGCCCTCTCTGACCTTCCATGTGTAATATGTTGCAGCCTGGCTGTGAGACTGTCAGCTGTGTCAACTATGGAGAAGGCTTTTAGTTTGATCCTGATGACCGGAGGGCCAGTGAGCGGTCCTCTGTTCCAGTTATGATTGAAAATTACATGTAGATTTTGCTACTTAAAATATACCGTCTAAGGAATGCCTTTGATAAATGCCTTCAGATGAGGATAGATGGCCCATGGAGAAATCAAAGTGCCTGTTTGGCTCCTGCTGTCCTCTCCTCCTACTCCCATCTAAACTGCATTATCACAGTGATCTTGTATGCTTTTAGTCCAGTCCAGAGCACAAGTGTCGCCTGCGGGTGTTGGTTTGTTACCTGTCTGGCATGGGGGTCTGCCAGTCTGGGTCATTCCCACAGTCCAGAATTCAAGCCAACAGGAAAGCTCATAAACACACAGGCCCCCTACCAAGGTCTGGGTCCTCAACTCCCCAGCCCAGCCACACACATCTGCCTCTGCTTAGGTCCCTCTTACATCCCCACACACCTGGGAAGAATTACAGCCAGCATGTTTGAAGAAATACCTTCCCGAGGGTTACCCAAGCAGGCAAAATAGGCAACACAGGCTTTGATATAAAGGCAGAACTGCAGGGTTGAATAGTTCAGTTTCAAACTGGTTTATGTCAGTGAGTAATCAGACCATGAGTTGAGTTTATTATTTGCTGATAGGTACCTTGGTTGTTGGTGTCTTTGATATGGAGAACTTAATCGCTTAGTGGCCATTATCTGAATACATGACTCATTTCAGAATTTAGGTAGAATGTAATATAATACTGGTCACACTTTTAAACATAATGCTGAAGAATGACCTGAGTTCTAGCATGGGTGGCACCAGTGGGAAGCCCTAACCTTGGCAGTATTTGTACTAAGCTCTACCTGTAGAGCTGTATGAGTCATGTTAATAGTCACTCAGACAGGTGGGTGTCTGTAAGTGACTAAAATAAACCTTAAAATGTAATATTCTGTAGTCAGTGCCTTAAAAGAAGGTTTGATTAAAGGAAGATTTTTTTATGAATGTCTAACTTAATGTGATTTATATTGCAGGTATACTTTGACTGCGGTGCCAAGGTGGATGTGGTAGATGTCCAAGGACTCATCCTGTCCCCTGGCTTCCCCTACAACTACTCTTCTGGGACACACTGTGTTTGGCAGTTCTTTGTGCCCGTTGATTACCAGCTTATTCTGGAGATATTTGACTTTGATGTGTTTGAAAGCCATGACTCTGCTGCACAGTACTCTGCTATCTCTAATTTTGAAGAGGAAGAGGCAGATGAAGAGGTGACTTTCGAAGCTGGCAGCTTAGTGGTGGATGAAACCTCATCAGCAGCTAAACATCCTATGCAGAGTGTAGGGGATGTCACAAAGACTCCGCAGTCCTCCCAAGAAGGCGAGGTCAAGCAAGTAGTGGTCCAGGAACAGTCCACAAAGATGGAGATTGCCAGAGTCTCAAATTCTGCTAAAAGATCTGCAGATGCGTCCTCTGGTCTATCTTCACCACCTCCTCCTTCTCTTCTTCTCCTACCTGGGGCTGTATCTCCAGGAGACAAGGCTGTCAACTCCGCCTCCTCGTCTCGCCTTAGGGGAGACCTAAACCCCAGTTCTGACCCTGTTGTGGAGGAGACAACCCTTGCCTTGTCACATGCCACTGATACTCCAGCTGTGAGCCCTGAAACCCAGCACTCTGTGTTTGACGCGTGCCCCCATGATGTCCTCTACATCTCAGACCTCATCACCTTCTCCTCCAGGTTCTGTGGGTCCAACCGGCCTCCTAGCAGTCAGCTGGTTTTTGGCTCCAGTCAGGAGATGGTGGAGGTCATCATGGAGCTCATCACTACCACGCACTGGGGCCGCGGCTTCGCTCTTCTCTTCCACTACCACAACCTGACTGAGCCAGGGGGGGACCGCCATGCCTCCGCTCCATCAGCCAGCAAGGTAGACTCTCTGCTAGCTGCTGTGAGTGGAGCTGCCTTCTTCGCTATGATACTTACAAGTGCCCTCTGCATTGTTTTCAGGTAAGAGAAGTAAGATTTATTTAGAAAAGAAAAAAAATACAACACCGTACACACAACATAAACACTGCAAAGCGTCTGGATAAATGTATGGTTGTTACCTGGGTGGCTGTGGCTCAGGTGGTAGTGTGGGATTGTCTAGTAATTGGAGTGTCTTTGGGCAAAATGCTAAACCCTGAGTTGCTTCTGATGGCTTTGTTGTGTGTGTTTGAATTGACAAGTGTTGTAAAGTGCTCTGATAGCTTGGTAGACCAGAAAAATGCTGTAATGCTGTATAAAAGTCAGTTAGTGTCAATGATAGGTGCATTTAGTGCTGAAATGATAAGCTGACATTCACACCATTTTCACCAATTTCAAGGTAATATGAAATTAATGAATGCTTGCAGAGTTTTGAGGTGATTAGGGCAAGACTTGTGCTTTGTTAGGGGAGGGCTAACCATCATTCTACAACAAAAACACTAAGAGTACAAGCTCAAATGTAGATATAAAAGCCAGAAATCAGGTATTTGCATTATACAACGCGAAATCAAAGAATGGGAATTTTGGTTGATTATTCAGTCCAGTATTTAATGCGTTACATTAACATTTTTTACAGACATTTATGATCCCCAGTGAATAAATTATAGCAGAAGTGATCCCCTGATGGTTCCTCTAGTGCCACCATTAGGTTGACATTTTTGTTTGTCTTGACTATCGGATGGATTGCCATTGAATTTAATAAAGATATATTTCAAGACCCCAGAGGACTCCAGATCCCAATGAGGCTGGTGAACTCTTGATCCTTCATGTAGCCACTAGCAGGTCAGATATTTCTATATCTCGACATCCATTTGATAGATTGGTACAATATATTGTACAGACATTTATGTTCCCCAGAAGATGTATCCCAATGACTATGGATAACCCTTGAATTTTTATTTATTTATTTTCATTTTTTTAATTGAAATATATCAACACATTCAGACTGACTCACTTGAACATACAGATAGTACTTACAGATGGTACACACACTGATGAGGGCTAAAGAGTCCATTTTAATCTATTCCTATCATCATCATCATCAGGTTGAGATTTTAATTTGCCCAATGGCCAAAAGCATGTAAAACTGCTTTGTGTTTAGTGCTTATTAGTATGTGTTAGCATGCTAACATGCTAAGCTAAGCTAACATGAGCTAAGACAATGAACACAGAAAAGATACCTGCTATTAATCTACTCAACATCAGCATAATTGCACTACAATTGAGAGCATGTTGTCATGGATGCCAATGTTGCTATATAGCTAACTACATGTTTTATGTTTTTGAAACAAACCCTCAGAGGTCCTCAGTAGAAAATTCACAAGTATTATCTTATGCCTTATCTTAACGCATGTATGAAAATGGGCTGGTCTGACAGGAAATGTGCACGCACTCGCACATACATAGTCACCACTTTGTTATGTTGACTCAGCTGGAAGACTCAGTACCTGATGTGGTGACCCTTGGAGATTAGTTGGGTTTGGCTGCAACTGTGCGGCTTCCTTGATGTGGAGCATTCTCACCATAGACAGCAGGGCATTCAAGGTACAGCACCTGGCATCAATTCCAGCACACAAAAACAGAGAGGCTGCATGAAAGTGAGTGGGTGGAGAAATAGGGGAAAAGGGGACAACAAGGACAATTAAAACTCAATGTGAGTTTGCTACCAAAAGCATTGTCAGACAATCAAAAGGTGTAATTTACAAGCTGTTCCCTCTTGTCCATCCCACGGGACAATGAATACAAGCTGAGAGTTTTGTAATACTATCTGTTCTGACAAGGTAACTGGTTTACCCCTCTGGTCTAGATAAATTCAAAATCCAGGCAGGTATAGATTTGTCCCATCAGCCCCAGTATTGAGCTTGCTGTGAGAAACACCCGTTTAATATGATTTGTGTTAATTTCAAATGCAGCTCAGTGTCTCCAGCTCATCTGTTAGGCACAATAACTCCACAGGCTCTGACTATTAATGACAGGGAAATTGAAAACACATGCTCATTAAAATGTAAGTGTAATTAGCAAGAACAACACGAGTCATTCAGAAGCCAGGAAATGCATTACCACGAAACGTCAAGCTCATAAGTAGCCTCGGTAGCTGCTTTTTTTTTTTCTCACTCTGTTGTTCCCTATTAATTTAAATGAGTTCACAGAAATCACTGGAAAACAACTAGCCTGGCGAGCTAGGCGAGATCTTGCTAGTTTAAAGCAGCAGTGAGATTAACTCTCAAGGTCCCCTCTGGTCAGAAAACAGCAAAGGTGGATAAGAGTCACAGCAGGGGTTGCCCTCAGTTGACCAGTGGCTGGTAATGAAGTCATTCAGCTGTAAGAGCGAGTTTTAATAAGGGGGTACTTGCTTAAGCATTTCTGCATGCTTCATTGGTTCATATGGCCTGAAGAACAAGACAGAAAAGTATGGTATAAATAGGTAAGTGGTATTAGTTATTTTCTCAGTTGTAAAATAGTCGAATGTTTTATAGCCACCAGTTTGTCTGTGGAAAAAAAAATACTGGACATGGCTATTGGCAGTGAAAATGTGACAGCGGTGCATCCTTACAGGGAAAAAAAGCAATACATGGCAAGAACATCTCAGTAATAACCACTATGTGAACTGCAAGAGTTGTGGTATGTGTGAATGCAAAATCGTGGTGCATCTCGCTCTATCATCCAACACCACAACAGAGCAACTATTGAGGGGGAAATAGCCACGGGTATGTTGAAGCTATTATATATTGAGTGAGGTGGTTACTATGTCAAAAAGCTCCCATTTCAGTACAGTTGAATAGGATAGTGTCCATTTTTACATTTCTGGTCAAACTGTGAACACCAGAGGGATTTTTATTCCTGGGAAAATTCTGCCAAGAGTGAAAAAAATAGGGGACATTCATAAAAGCTGGTTTTTGGATATGCCTATAATTATAAACTGAATTACTGTGGTACTGTATGTTTTCCAGACCCAAACTGTGTCCAAAAAGAGCCAGCTCCTGTGCATCCAGCAACTCTGAGGTACAGACACCGCTGCATATTCTTTCTTTCCCCTTGTCCTCTCAAAATGTCACTCTCTCTCTCTCCTCCCCTACCTGACTTCTCTCTATTGCCTTATTTGTCAGTCAGACATTCCTCTGAAAAAAGAGCTTTATCTGGGATCACTGGACATTTATTTTAATATACTTTTGCACTGAAGCCAATACTGTCTACTGCTGTAACACTGCTTCACCATTCCCCACAGAGGGTACCACCTTAGGTTCACATCAGGTCATACTGTTTTGAAAGTCTGATCAACCTGATGATAAAGCAGTGATTGGTAAACTGCTGAAATGCTGAAAGAAATGCTTGCTGTTATTCAGATTATTCACATTGATTTATGATTTTGAAGATTTTTCCTAAGGCTGTATATCATTAGTATGACAACCTGTTTTCATTATCTTTTTATAACTCATTTTGTTAACTAGTAAAATATGAAAAACAAGTCTCTGTCCTTAGTCATTTATTAAAGACTCAACAAATGATAAAAAAGATTTTATGGAAGGAGAACATGATTTTACATCATCGTCCATAGGTGTGGTAACGTGGTCTAAAGCTTTTTTGTGGCTCCACAGAGAGCTTTGTGAAACCTGATACTGTTTGAATTGTCTCAAGTGATGTCATTTGAGTCATTGTCTGTACGGGCTAAAGACTGTACTCCATATGGCCATTAAATTTGGTTTTCATTAATGATCCATACAGCATTATATGAGATTGAGTTATCATTGCATTTTTATAATACCATCTGCAAAAGAATATATATATATATTTTTTTCAAATTGTGTATTAATGAATAATGATAACCAAATGGGATTTGAACTGAAAAAATGCTGTTAGATGGTAATCTTTGTATACGCTGTATATATTCCATGTTTCCATGAGTATCTGTTGACTGCTGCTGTGCATTGTAAGGCATTTCCACAGCTGGCTTTGTGGCTTAATTCCTTCTGGGAACACCTGTTCTGAGCATGTTTGCACAACTGAATGCTGATGCACTGTGTGCATGTGTTGTAGGTGCCAGAGGGAGTCCAGAACACTGGGGCCGAGGTCAGCGAACTGCAGCTAATGGCTGAAAATCTGAACAACCTGGAGGCGACAGCAGAGCAGGACAACAACAACGACAGCCCACCACACACAGGTTGGGAAGACATACAGCTATGCACACACGAATGCACACACACAATGAATAGACTGATATATTGGATTTCTGTTGTTGGCTGTTAAAACAGTGAAAGGTACTGTAGTCATGCTGAACATGTTTCATCTATATTCTGGTTGCTCTCAGTTCCTCTGACAAACCTCTAAGATATATAGTGTTGCAGTGAGCCCAGAGCCCACAATTGCACATTATTGTCATTCATTTTGATTTATTTTTACACAGCATGTTTAGACATTTGCCTTCATTCATTTTAGGAATGATAATAATACTTTCAGGAATATAAATCTGCCATTAATTCATTTCCAGGCAAAGCCATGATCTGATACAGTTTTAGTGAAGTCGATTAAAAGTGAAGGCCTGGGATTTGAGAAATGTGCCTCAATTGCTGTGATTAAATTTTTTTCTGTAAACGACTTGTCAGTCAAACTGATTGTAAATGGAAAACAGGAAATCTTTAGTCTTAGGAAAGACTTACCTAACACTGGTGATCCGTTCAATCGCTATTGTGTTATAAATATGTCATAATCTATTACCTCAAGTTGGAATAAACTTTGTTAGAGAACCCTCTGGGGACTCTGGGTGGGCCTGAGTTTTCAATGGAAAGAAAAATTGCATTAGTTTTGGAGAAACATAGGCTTGATCCTGGAACAATCCAAAGCCCTCTCCCTCTCTCCCTCTCAGGCTGAGAGATTTGTGGGTTGTAGCATTTAACCCACAAAGCAGCCTGGGAGTAGTTTGAACAACAGGGGAGTACAGTCCCCCTCTCTGCGTGCTACAGTCACGGTGTAAGGAGTTTACACCAAAACACACAGCTTATAAACAGTGAACAGAGTTGAGATTAGCCTACTCTGCTTCAGTTAAATTGCAGTGCAATATCACAAGTTACTTTCCTCATAGTCCTTGCCTAAAGAAGTAGACAGCGTGAAGTCAAAATAATTTGAATAAATAACTGATTTCAAACTAAATTCCAACTCATATACACAGGCATTATTAGTCCTTAGCCTTGTTACAGTGCTATCAATAGATGTTGTGTCAAAAATAACGTCTCTGTGTTTCTTTTAGTCAGTGCTGGTGGTGACATTTCCCAGAGTTCAGAGGTGGACCTCTCCTGCAGCGGTTTGACTGAACTTGATCTTGGTGCGGATGAGGTTTTCATTGTATCTTCAGCCCCTAGCCCAAGCAGGCTACCCTTCTCACCTCACACAGTAAGGCCCAGTTTTATGCCAATAAAGTTGTCTATGTTGTCAAATCAAATCAAATCAAATCAAATTTATTTATTTGTATAGCCCAAAGTCACAAAGTACATTTGCCTCGGAGGGCTTTACAGTCTGTACAGGGAGTGACACCCTCTGTCCTTAGACCCTCGGTTCGAGTGAGGAAAAACTTGCCCACAAAAAATGTTTAACAGGGAAAAAAGGTGAAAGAAACCTCAGGAAGATCCACAGAGGAGGGATCCCTCCCCCAGGACGGACAGACATGCAATGGATGTCACGTGTACAGAACAAATCAACACAAACATATTGCACAATGACAATGAATTACATTGAATGATAAAATGACAATGAATTACAATGAATAATAAAATGATTACAGTAGCAGTGGAACGTGTGATAGAGATAGAGAGACAGAGATGCACAGCAGCAGCAAATCATCAACTAACTGGAAATATGGTAGCAATAATGACAGTAATAATATATGTAGTGTCTCTGTGCTATGATGCACTCTAAATGCTGACTGAAAATCCTCAAATAAACTGTTCTTATTGAGAAAGCTGCAGCTGATTAGCTTTTAAGAAGAGGTTTAATTACTTAGCTACTTAAAAGGACTGTGGTACATATCCCGATAATAAAGACAGATTAATCATATCCAATAAAGAAGGGCTATTAAGTACATTACTTATGAAATCATGGCATAGTGTGTTGAGAACTTGTGGTTTTAACACCCAAGCAACATTGAAATTTGTGGTTTTATTGTGGAAATGATAAATGATTTACTTTCCTAAATGCTTGACTTGGATGGGAAACATCATGAGGTAAAGATAGATGTGAAGGTGACTTCATAAGGACTTAGGAAAAGACAAACATGGTGCTATGAGAATCTGGCTGCATCAGGCATCTTTTCTTTTTTTGAGAAAACAAACAAAACAACTTTATTTATAATATATGTTTTCAGCTCATACAAAGGGTACATTTAATCATCAGTTACTCACAGATTAGACATTGTTAAAAAGGAAAGGAAAAACAAAATGGAATGAATATATAAGTAGAGAAAAGTCATTAAAATGCTAACTAAATAAAAATAAGCAATTGATTAAGTGGCTAGTAAAGTAAAGGTTTTTAACTGTATACAGGTGTAAAGTTTCTTGTCATGGGAACTTTTGCCCTTTTTTATACATTTGTTAAGGAGAGAAAATGTTTTGGTGCATTCCACAATGTAGCTGATAAAGCAAAACGACTTTTATGTATATGGTATTTTGTTATGATGATGATATTGTTAACTCGCAATTCAATATGCTTGTTCTTTAAGATTACTCCTAACTGGATAGTTTTAAAAGAGTAGAGTAGTTATGGATCTGGAGCTGGGCTAGTCATGCAAAGATTTCCATAAGTTTTGGACTGTTGTATCCTACGCTAAAGGAAATAAGAAATTAACCACTGAGGCACCTTTCCTTAACATTTAGAGAATTCAAACAACTTTTATTATAGCTGCTGCTTAGATATTTCCAAGTCATTTCAGTCAGTTAGGAAAAAGAAAAAAAAACACTTTTCCAAAGTGGCATCATTGCACCTATTGCTTCAGTCGTGTAGGCTTCAATTGAAGAAATAATATTTTGCCAGTAGAATTAAGTTGTTCACAGTGTATTCAACCTAATTAGAGTACATTTATTGTTCCAAATACTTAAGTTCATTCTTTACAGGGATTGTATAACTGTGATAAACTATATACTTTCTTCTGGCAACATTTGTTGACTTCTTGCGTCTTTACAGAATATTTTGTTTGTCACTGGTGTTTCAGAGAATACAGCAACGAGCAACAAATAGTGTGTTAGGCATAAACCCTTATGCATGCTAGAGGCTCACATGCCATGCGCAGAGGCCACACAAGCACTTACAAAGCGTAAAGGCCTCCTGAGGACGTAATTGAGGACTACTTGGAATGCTTTTTGGTCTTTTTCAAGACCAATGGCCAATCGGGAAACTCTAACACTCGACTGTCTAATGGGGTAACTTCATCACTTAATGATCAGTGGTATATCTTCATCGCTCATTGAACAATGATATAATTCAGTTGGGGACAGACTTGCGCATTTAGGGATGGCTCCACATTGCTGCAGTTCAGCCAGAGTCCTATCTGAATCTAGCTATGCAGTGGACAGTGAAATTGTCTATTTAATCTCAAGGCCAAACTCTCAGTGGGTGATCTCCTTGCTTTGGGGAAATGATCCCTGAACCAATGAACATCAGAGGTGACAGGGCATTCAGTGCTTTGAATTGACCCAGTGTTCCTAATAAGGTGACACCATTTATTGACATACGCATGGTACAATGTAAAACTGAAAACTACAAGGGCATAAATGGGAAATGATGATAATTAAAAAAGATGGGAGGAGCGCTGAGGAAGAAATAACGGTTCAACCAAGCATTTTTTTCCCTCTGCTCTCCTTTGTATTCTCTTGGAATAAGAGTTGGCATCAAACAGCTCTGGCAGCTTTTTGAAGGACTGGCAAGCTTTTCTGCAGCCTAGGCTAATGGAGTATTCTCTACAGAGCCAGATTCCCAGCTCCAATTGTGTGTGTGTATGTGTGTGTATGTCATGCACACTTTGGCACACAGTGTGTGGTCTGCCTGTGTGTGTCCTCGATGTAGATGTCCATGTAAATAATGTTTGAGAAATATTTCAAACAGTGGCAGAGTTCACTGGAAAATACCAAATGTATCTTCTCAGTGTCCTTGCAAGGTGACCTTTCAGGTTAGCATCGTATTTTCATGTCACTGTCTTCTAGCACCCCCAAATATGTACAGTACAAGTGCATTAGGTCATAAAACCTTGTCCCTTTCTAAGAAGACCTTCAGTGTTGTTACATTAAAGCAATGAGAAGACTTTGAAACATTTAATGCTGTAGGCAGGGTGATGAGATAATGAGGTAAGAAATCTGGATCAAAATGCTCTTGTACTTTGCTTGCTGTTCAAAATTCAAGAGACCAGCAAGAATTCAGCTGTTTGGTAATGTTTTTACATTATTCTCCAGGCACCACTAAAAGAGTCTTAGACCCCACCTTTGACTGTGCTGGGTGACTTTTCACCTCGTGTGTCAAACCTAAAAGTTGCCATTGTGTTTGTGGGGCTTTAATGACCTAAAGAGCATTTTATTTAAACCGCTAACTAATTCTTGTCTAGACAAAGTTAGCTGCAAGTGACTCTGTGTAAAGGATTATCTGGACCCATTCTCTGTCTAATGGTCGCAATCCCTAAAACCTCCCCCATCCCCTGTTCAACAGCAGCTGACCGATCAGGAAGGATAACATGTCATCTAACCTGTCAATCACAATTAGCCTCTCCTGGTTGCTCAAGCAAATATGACCAATAAATACAAATCTCAATACAGTCCTCTCAATACTCATTTGTTTGGACCTGCAATGTACAATTCAGAAGCGGGAAATGTGTATAAACAACAACACTGCAATCACTCCAAAACCCCATGCCGTTCTTTTGACAGCTTTAACACACTTAAAAAATAGTGATTGAGATTGGTATGTGAGCCACATGCACTTAGCTGGCTGGCTGTGTGATTGAGTCGGCCAAGCTGATCAGCACATTTCATTCTTGTTAATTCATTAATACAGGACACAACACAGGCTGCAGGGAGAAATTCAGGTGTGAGAAAGAAATGCAGCAGATGCAACCAGCAGACTGGCAGCCAGCCACTTCCTAATATTGCTAACCTAAGTACTATGTTCTTGCATGCAGTGATAATAAGAGTGCTGATTCTGGTTGACAGCAATTTAACTGAGGTATTAGGCAATAAGAATACTTTTCTTATTTTTTGAGATGCAGTTATTTTAAAAGAAACACATCAATTTCTGTTATTCCTTAGTACTTTTGGCTCTTGGCATCCGACTTCAGTAATGAATTACACAGATCTCCTACCTTCTTCACCTTGTTGCCTGAAAGTATTGTCATCTGTTTTCATTTACATTAACATCTACAAAGAGATCAAGAATTGCTACTGTTGAGTGTTTTGAGTCCAGGCTTTCCATAAGTGCTCAATAATTAGTTGGTTTATCTTTTAAATGCCACTCGTCTTTTTAACATTTCTTCAAGTGAAAGTTTGTTTGGTACACCTTTTTCAGCACTTCTTTGTTGGGGATTAAATACATCAGAGACAAAATTATCATTTTTCAGCCAGCTCTTGATATAGTCTCCTGTGACAGCTGAAGAGTTCCGATATGGCTGCCAGTAGACATATTTTGTCATTTAAAAGCCCTCTGATGGAGCCTTCTACAGACAGCCCCAGACTACTCTTTTCATACATGTCTGCATTCTGTCTCTTAGCAGCGGGAGAGATTTCTACGGCACAGTGACACCAGTCCAAGCCCTACAGCTGACTGGCCATCACCAGAATCCACCATGTCACCCAATAACGCCAGCTTCACCAAGGATGGCAGCAGTGCCAGACCAAGAGCATGGAGCGTACGCACCTTCCAGGACTTTCTCCCTCCACTGCCGCAGCTGCATAAGAAGTGGTGCAGCTGGAACTCCACCAGTCCCTTCACCAAACTAGTGGACAGCGTTAGTATCAGAACTTTTTTTAGTTTCACGCCATTATACAATTACACATTTGCTTTTCCTTCTGTAATAGGTCAAAATGTCTGAAAGAGTCTAAAGGGTCTTACAAATATTCTTATATCATTCCAGGCTCCACCCAGTTTGGTAGCTGACTGCAGGGGGGGCGACAGCAGGAAGGTCCTCTCTGATGCCCACCTGGAGACCAAGGCAGACAACAGCATCATCTCTGATTCATCCATCAGCAATGCCTCTTATCCCCTTACGCAGCCCGCCCAGAGGCAGCGGCGTCTTAATTCCACCAGCAACCTGCGACGCTCACGGTTCACAGGGCCTTGCTTTGGCCTCCTCTCCGGGACAGCAGACCCAACGAAGGCCTCCGGGGCTCCTCATGCCCAAGGCTCCCCCTCAGAACCAAGCTCTGGCTCTTCTTCTTCCACCCAATGTCAGATTGGCGAGAGTGGCCAGAGTGGAAAGAGGCGTGAGTTCCCAGGTGAGGGCGATCACATCAGCGTGCCAGTGTTTGCCATCTCTGAGGAGGAGGACCGACAGCCTCTGGTCTCAGCTGAGCACCTGGACCTGACCTCTGCCTCCGCCGTGCTGAATGGAGTGGTTAAGGGGACATATGAGGGGATGAGACCAGTCGTTGGAAGCACCAGCCTCAGCCCCCCGAGCCAGAGAGCCAGACCAGAGTGGAGGCCATGGGGAAGCCAGGTGTCAGGAGGGGTTGGTCCACTCCCCTGCAACACACTCACCACCATGACTGAGTCAAACACAGTCAGTGACAGCCAGTCAGCTCTCAGTCAGTCCACAGTGCTGTGCAGTGTAACCAACCAGATGTGACTAGAGGGGCTTTAAGTTGGTGAAAAGAGCAGGGACTCTGGTGAGCCAGTTATGTATTTCTGCCACTTTGTGAAATGTGTAACCTACATCTTTAATTTCTGAAATCAACTTCTACAAAAATGATTACTACATATACTGTAGCCTCCTGCTGGTTAATATATTCTCCTTACTCTAGTTGTTTTCTATTTTTATAAAGTTGTGTTTGGACAAAGATGGAATAATATGCTGCTTACTATGCCAAGGCACTGACTGCTGTGGTATTATGTGTTCAAAAAAGATAACTGATTGCAAACATGAACAAAAAAGTATTTTCCTAAGTGAGTACTCCATAACTGTTAGGAGCACTTTTTTTTATAACGTTCAATAACGAGTTTGACACTATTCAGTGAGTTATAACACTCCAACACTCCACTTCATTGTGCCAGATTTCTACTTTTTCCTTAATGTGGTTCTTCATGTGGTTGTGTTGTTTTTTTTTTTTTTAGCACAGGCTTATACAATTACTTATTACCCAAAAGTGTTCTGCAGAGCATAGTTTGTACATTAATATTAATTTTGCAACAGTGTATGCATACAGTATGTACACCTAAGGCTGATACTGGATCATAAAAGGGAAATCAAAATAAAGTATAAACATATAGAGTACTAATATACACTTATGTAGTATAAAAGAGAATTAGCATTCATATTTAAAATGAATTAATGTATAGTTTTAATAAAGGCTATGTCATTCACATGTTGTGTCTTTGATCTGATGCAAGATGTTACACAATCAAGGAGGAACCTCTTACAAAACCTGGGACAAAACTAGAATCAGAATCATGTGATTTTTTTGATCCAGCATGTGTTAAGGTCTTTAGTAAAGTTTGAAACACAAAGAAATTGACAAATCCACATCAATTTTGAAGTTCTAACCCTCATTGTAAAATCTAGAATTTATGAATATGCAATTATTTTATTCAACCAGACACACAATGTTTCCTTACTTGAAAGTCCATTCTCAGTTTGTTTCATGCCTTAAAACTGAGATTTAAGGTGAGTGAACCTTCCAAGGTCAGCAAATCAAAGTGGAAACAGCCTTTTTGATACACATGCAACATTCTGTACAGTGATGCACACACTTCCAAAGGACGTACACAGCCAAATATTTTAAAGTGGAGGGGGACAAAATCAAATCAGTTTCTACAAACAAGTGAAATCAGTCTTTTATTTTTTTTAGAATAAACAGGCAAATCAGATCCATATGCATTTCAAATACAATTTTAGCATTGCTAACAACGTACAGGGTAAAGAGGCATTTATCAAACATATCAAACTCAAGTCCTCATAAAATTTTGCATGTGCCTAGTGCTATTTAATTAGAAGCTGATTATAGTCTAGATAAATCTAATCTGTTCAGATAGTGCATTGCATACACAGTTAACAGGCATCAGTAGGTACTTCCATTCCTCATATTAAGAGATGTGTGTCCATCTTTGAACAGATGTGAATGCAAGTCTGATGCCTGTTTACTCTCCCATATTCCTGGGAGCTCTAATGAGGTAGAATGAAACCTGCCTCTTCCATACTGCTGAGCAGCCTGGTCCAGACGTTTTTCACACAAAGTGAGTAAATATTTGACTTAGTATACAACATACCCCACCCCAGGGAGAATGCAAAGCACTCATTCAAATCCTCTTTAATACCAATTCCTGATTGGAGCGGCTTGGGACTGTTGTTGGCTTAGGGTGCCCAGATCCCCAGTAAGGAATAATTAAAACTCAGCCACTCTGTCGGGGGATCGACCGGGTTTGTGCTGAGGCCCTGAGCCACTAAGGAATGCCAGTGTGGACCCACCATAATTGAAAGGGTAAAAAAGAAAAATACACATAAACCATCTTGCTAACAGTACAAATTAACTCAGGAGCCCCAACAGAGGCCAGGAAAGTGCCCATTCACAATCCCATTTTTCCACCAACTCTTAAAACAAAAATATGAAGAGCTACATTCCAAAACAGCACATTATGTATCCATATTCACTATTGCTAATGTCATTGATACTATATATCAAAAATTCACATCATTTTCTAAACAAACAAATCAAAATTTCTTCCATTACATGCTCTTGCTTGATGATGCATATCTCACTCTAGAATGAAACTCTTCATATGATCACAAACCAGATGTTATGAGCTACTGTACTGACATCTCATATGCCTGATAAAGGCAGCTCTTGTTGATACCTTATCAAGAAACCTTTCCATTTGTGAGACAAGTTATGTGCAAATATTCTTATAGTTGTACAATATAAAACACCTAGCAAAAATTTCTAGAAATCTTTAGTAGGCCTATGTACTCTTCTACAATCAACTGAAAAACTAAATAAAAGTGGAAAAGTAAGACCAGCATTTATGTATAAAAATCATAAATATAATGTACTGGATGCAAGCTAAAGCCATCTTTTAACATTTTCTACTCCCTTATTCTTCTACACTAAAAATAATCATAAGAACAGTAATCCTACAACAAAAAGGGACATAAAGACTATTACTTCATCCTTATTCCAATATATAAGGCCTCTTGAAAATATCATCTAGATGGTCATATTTGACTAAACAGTCCAAAAACAAAAAATTGATTTGTCTAATTCTTTTACAGTAGACAATAATACTAGCTGTGCATTGTTTGCTTGATGACTTGCTGACACTTGGGTGATGATAGTCATGAATGAAGAGGTCATCAGATTCAACATAACCATCAAACATCAATCTAAAACAACAAAACAGAAGTTTTGTGTACCTGAGGAAGCAGAGGAAATTTAACCAAGTCAACACTGATGAACTATAACCTCCATTAAAAATGAACCTATAACATATAGAACTGGAACACAACTAAAACTGAACATGATGTTGTGTTGTATTGGCACTATTGTCTCAGCTGTTTGTTTTAAAAGTGCATCCTGCAAAACTCTGCACATGAAAACTCTCTAACTGTGCATTTCATCACAGCTTAGCCCTTTACTATGAGGCTCTGAGAAAGCTACACTACTTTAATCACCTTGGAGATGATTATCCAGAGCAAAGCATACAACATAGTCCTCTGTGCCCTCTGACAGCATCAGAAAACTACAAATCCCTCAGGGGTTCGACATTTTCACTCAATATATTTTAAGGGTTGGATCTTGGAAACTGCTTGTGTCTTGGCCCCAAGTGGTTCTTCTACTGGATCAATTAACAGTGTTTTTTAGTTTTGTTTTTTAAATCTGCATTTTGTTGTATGGAAACCCTGGATTCTTAACTCAGCAATTCACAAGACCATTAAAATACATCAATTAAAGAAAGTGAATTTACATCAGATGTTTCAAGCCTCAGCTGCTGAGGCTGGAGAAGGACAGGATGATAAGAAACATGCTCACCAACATGTATGAGACTACATAAATGGCCTTAATCCATACAGATTGCCTCAATCGCTCTTAATCTGAGAAAACTATCATTTCGGTCACATAAACTGGAGGACATATCAGGAAGCATTTTTAACAAACAGCAAATATATACATTACTCTGACAGCTGATGCATGGTTAACTCGAAGACTAGAATAAAGCATGAGCCACAGACAAAACGTAATTTAAAATGGTGGATGGTGTTAAATGCCCTCACAGGTCTCAACTCTAAAAAGCAGCTTAAACCTTTAGTAAACATTGAACTTTAATGTTATTGTGCATAGCATTATTTTCACACAGCCCTGTGTCAAGTAAGACACTGGTCACTACTGTAACTGGATTTTGATTGTAATTTCAGCATTAGGTTATTGTATAAAATCTGGAAGGCAGTTAGCTATAATGCACAAAATTTAACAAGATTGTGTCTACAAGATGATCGGTTATCTACATTTGACACATGATGTGACACAAGAAACAAACCACTCTGCTCATTCAGCTCTTGAAACGTGTCTGCTCACATATGTGGTTGAATTTCCTGAAATTATAAAGAAAGAACAGGAAAAAAAAAAAAATAAGTGCACAAAACCACAGAGATGATTTGACATGAAGGTCTTCAAATAGCAGGCATGAGAAGCTATAGCACCAAGTTTATACAAGGACTCCTTCTAGTGGTAAAATAAGTGAACAACATGCATACATCTCTCCTGTCTGTCCCAAAGTATAGCCAGAACCAGTCACAACAGATTTAAGAAATACATGTTGTTTGTGATATGACTGGTGGGGCCCACTGTATCATTCATGACTACAAATTATGGCTGCTGATAAATAGGTAGTATAAAGGAGAAGCTGTCAGTTGAAACTGAAATTCCACTGTATGAACACTGAAAGGCTTATCTGAGACTAAATAGTTTATGTGGCGCTTTAAATGTACAAACTTACACTGCATGATGCGCCTTCACCTGCGTGCGACAGTTGCGTCCCCAGTAACAGTCGGGACGAGATGTTACAGCAGCTGAGGAAAGAACATTAAAAGTTGTTACATGGGTACAACGTAAATGGCTATTTAAGAATAATCTTTCTCCTCCTGACCTGGCAGTTCAGATGACGGGATGTTCTGTCTGTACTTGTAGGCGAGCTCCTTGAAGCTCCGCAGGCCGCAGCAGAAGCACAGGATGGCATTTGCAGAGATGCGACAATCTGACACAGGCAAGAAGGACGGGATATTATCGCCATGTGCTACATTGCAGGGCACTGTGAGAGCCTTCCAAATGTTTCTGTCCACTACTTGGTAAAGAAAGTGCCTTGGATTTTGTTTTGAAGGCTCACCTGTCAGATAGTAGTTTCCCTGCTGTAAGCTCTGCAAAGACTCCTGATGCAGATCTCTCCATGATTTTCCTCTGGATGACAGGTAGTTCTAGTCAAGGACAAAAGCACACATTACAGGACATTCATTTCAAACATAAATGATTACCATTGGAGAGTTTATTTAGCTCAACACACACACACACACACACACACACACATCCAAAGTGTCTTGGATCATCATGAATGTAAATACTTTTAGAAGCAGTTGCCCCAGTTTGAAGCAACCATCCAGGATATAAACAGCTCACTGTACACCACCTACCTAAAAACAGGTACTGCACTGTATGCAAATATATAACTGCAAAAACAGATGAATATCTGATGTGTCCAGATAGTCCATTTTACCTGGAGGATCTCTGATTCATAGTTGTTGTTGTTCAACACACCATCAAGGCATTTGTCTGTCAAATTGAGCTCTGGAAAAAAAAAGAAAAGAAAAAGAAATGTGAACGTTACGCAAACTGCAGGGCATTAATCAGCAGTAAAAATTAAATATCTGAGATCTGAATTCTCAATGTCATACTGTGAGTAATACACATTTAAAAACAAGACAAAGTCGGATACCTCAAGTACAAGTTAAAAAAAAAAAAAAAAAACAATCTTAAATTTATTCTGCTGTTAGATTGTTAAAGTCATATGTTTCATCAGTTATAATACGGAGAATAAAATATTGGGGTTATTTGAGGATGACAACACTTGAATACAAGAAAAAAAAAAAAAGAGAAATACAGGTCGAAGCCCACTCCCCGGCAATAAGCCTAACAGTGGAGAGCCCCCTGGGGCTGTTTTGCTAAAACAGATACATACCACTGAATCGAGCCAGACAGCCTTGACAGCCAATCCCCTGGCAGCCCCAGTACATATGACAGAAGGGTCGCTGGCACAGCACACCTGCCAACACACAGCACATCATGAATACGAGGTGTATAATAATAGAGTTTGTGCATCTACACATACACCTGCAGTTGTATGTTAAAGATGAGCTGATTTTACATACATTGCATTATAATGCATGTATATTAAATATGTCTTAAAACTGAATAGCCTTACATAATTTAGTATGAACCAGCACAGACTGGCTTATAATTATCCATGAATTTTAGTTTCTTTATTAACCGCCATTTCTATTTCACTGCATAAATGACATTTTAAAAACCACATTACATTACATTACATATTTGCAGAACAAGTTCAGGGACCACTCACATTGTTGAGCAATAACCTGCTGGCTGTTCAGCTCAGCCCGTCTGTCTGGCATCGGCTGGAGGCAGCAGGTGCAGATGAGATGGCAGCCCTGAGGGGGGCAGCGGTACTCCTGAGGAGCTGCAAGACAGGAGGAAGGCAGGAAAAGGTTGGAGACAGGAAGTATTAGGATTATAACAGAATGCTGAAATTTACCATCGACTGAAAATTTAAACATTAACAACTGATCTTCTCATCTAATCTACACTCATAATCACCTGAGGGGATATCAGAGGACGTTGAGGGCTGCTCCCCTGTGGGCTTTGGAGTTCCCTCCTCAGTTGCTGGTTTGGGTGGAGAAGGTATAGCTGGTGGAGCTGGTAGACCAGGGAGCCAGTAGGTTGAACCTGTAGCAAACAGCATCTGATTGACCTCCCTCCTATAGCCAGGACATTGTCTGCACATCACTAGAGGCTGACTGTGGACAAAAAAAACAAACAAAAAACTTAAACACTGATGATTTTCATTGATAAGTGAATATTTTTCTGCAGATTTATGGCCTTCAGTAGACCTGTAAACATTTTCATACATTGTTATTATTTTTAGTTAATGCTCTTTTACTTAAGTTGTCATTTTAGATATTTATCCAACCCTTTACCTTATGTCCGAGGAGTCACTGTCGTTGTCTGAGAGCTCAAAGAGATAATCTGAACTGCCCTCCTCATCGGAGAATGAGCGCTCAACCTTTGGCTGCAACATGTCCTGAGTTATCTTGTTTCGGCTGTCCATGCTCTTCAGGTCCTCCTCACTGCGACACTTCTCTGTGGGAGAAAAAGGGACACAATTTTTCTATTTAAAATTTTATTCAAGGTCACTGTCTAATGAGATTGTTTAGGAATGTTTACCAAACAATTTTCCCATCTACAGGTGTTTGGCATGTTGAATTTGTGGTTCAAAGATGCCATTAAAAAAAATAAATAAAAAAATCAGTGCAAACCTGGGTGTTGGATGAGGTAGGCCTCCACTAGGTTGTTGAGGATGTGGTTCTTACGAATCCTCTCCACAGGGCAGCGGCAGGTGGGGCAAAGAGAAGAACGCTCCATCCAGCCGGAGTAGCAGGCAGCACAGAAGACATGCATGCAAGGCTGCAAGCTGAAGCAAAGAAAGAGAGTTAGAATTAAACCCAGGCCACATTTGCTAGACATGCAAAATAGAATAGAAAACCACAAAATAGGGTTCACGACCCTTGGATCTCTCTTTGAATGCCATGGCCCTTGAGATTGTACCTGACACAGTCATGCAGCAGGTCCTGGCAAATAACACACGTCAGGCTCTCCTCCATCTTGTCTGTCTTAGTCCCTCCTACTGGTGGTTTAGACAAAAGACTTCCCTTTGTTGAACTGTCCACTTCTGTGCTGGAGGTGTGTGGCAAGCCCAAATCATAATCTTTATCTGTAAACACAATAACTGTTTATTACATGCTATACTGAGTCTGCCAAGGTAGAGGCTTGAGGTTGAAAAGACGTTTCTGGGGTCAGAACAAAAGCTCGTAGTGAAGCTTTGATAGAGACACAAAGGGCCCTGTTTTATTTGTGCAAGCACAATGAGCAGTGCAATGCGCTCGGACTGTGTGGGCGTTTCCAAGCACACCTGCTACTCTGGTTCACGTCTGTACAGCAATGATAAGTGCAAAATGGCTGGAGAAAGGTGAATATAAATGTAGAGGTTGTGGTGATTAATAAATACACTCTCAGTCAGTAACATCACTGGTCTCACAGCTCTGAAACCACTGTGCCAATCACAGTGAAGCATGAGGACATCCCAGGAAATCAGAACAATTGTTGTCTGGATGGTGCCAAGCGACACAACATGAACACGCAGCATCACAAATCTGCAGCCAAAGGCAGATGGTGTGGTTTTTTTAAAACCAGCTAATTAGTACAATGATAGACACAAATAATTAAAGAAAAATAGTTTGGTGAAGATTTAATATTTTTCTAGGGTGAAAGAAAATGTTCAAGATATAAATGGTTAAATTACAAAATGTGATAGAGCAGCACCATGAATTGTTAACCTTGGTAATCCACCACCGTACACAAACAGAATCCTAATGCTAACTGACCAGTCTATGTAAAGGTGTGTGTGATTGTTCTGTAGCAGCCTGGAGTCATTTTCATGTAATCTAATGAAGGTGAGGCTTCACTCACAGTATAAAGCATCTGAGGATAAAAGATACTGCAACACTTACAGAGGTTTTTTTAATAAATCTAGACTGCATGCCAATGTTCCTGTCTAAACCACATTAAAGGTTTTTGTTCTAAAACATCTACCATCTGGAAAGTGTTTAATTAAAATGGTAAATTCTGTAAACATCCCACCTGTTTGCAAGGAAAACCAGGTTAACCACAGAGTAAAAACAAAAACCTACCATCATCAGTCTTTCTCCTCTTGCTTTCTGGCTCCATGCTGTCCATGTCTTTTACCTGGGCTGCAGCATCATCTGATAATCGAATAACAACAAACGCAAATCAAATAATGTTAATATTTCAAACTGCTGGTTTTGATATATACAGAGGAAAAATTACTCAGTATGATGGTGTTCGAAAACATTATTCTTCAGAGAAAAAGAGCAGTGGTGCTACAACATGACCATCGTCTAGTAACAACATGGCACGAGTCACACCAGAACTTGACTTTGAGGTCCCTTTGAGAGTGAATGGTCACGTCCAAATGTCACAAAAGATCTTAAAAAACTAACAACATGTACATGCATGTGGAGGATCTGGGAGTGGGAATGTCAACACACAGAGAGTTAGACACCAGGCTAAAGATAAAGTGGCCACGTTTGAAGCAGTATGGTTAGTTTAAAGTTCGGTATTGATCAGCTGCAATCAGATGACTAATATCAGCAGAGCTGTTGTCGTAAATGACTGATCAGAGAGTTCATTTATAAGAAGAGCACAGAGGCACAGCTCTGCCCCCCGTTCCTCTAACATCCTGTGACTCCACCAAACAAAATACAGAGACTGGCTGATAGACCTGACAGCACAAGCTAAAATCAGGTTATTACAAATATACTATTATTACATTTCTATTTGAATAAATACTTTGAAATATTATTATATGCCCATACTTAAAACAATCAAAATAAACAAAGCCTATGATGGGGCCATAGACTAATACAACATAGCCTATATTGCTACTAGTACCTATAAAGCAATAGAAATATGGTTATGCACATGCTGAGAGGATCAATAGGAGACTCTCATATCAGTCATGCGCTGTTGTCTTATCTATATATATATATATAACTAAAACATTTTAAAAAAAAAAAAAAAAAAGTAAAATGTAAAGACAAAAACATTTTATGATTTTACAGATTACAGATGATTTGGCAAGTCACGTCCTGGAGGTGTAAAATGGAATGCATAGAAAATTGATACACTATGACTTTCCAGAGGGAAAACTGAAGAACAGGTCCTCCCTCTCACCACAATGGATCACCCCTCTTCAGCTGTGTGTTAGCAGAGAACCTACCAGAAGCAGGACAGGCTGTGGTTGCCATGGGACCAGAAGTGAGAGGGCTGGCGATGCAGAAGTGGGAAGTAGAGGTGGAGGTGGAGGGCTGAGGTTCCTCCTGAGTTGGGTCACGAGGAGCCTTCGTGAGCATTACAGGCTCCACAGAGAGGGACATCTCTGAGGGTGGAACAGGAGCAGGACTGTGGGCCGACCTCTCCATGTCTGAGGTTTCGATACACAGTGGGGGGTTACTGGTGAGGCACAACATAGCTGAGGCATGAAGGTATTTGCATTTAACAAACGGAGTTGTAGGGAATTACCCGACCACTTACCATAACTATGTTGTGAAACAGCTTGCTCCGTTTTAATTGAGTGGTAAACATAGGCGATGTCTACAGGGTAACAAGAGAAGATGTTGTCTGCCTTTCCTTCTTATGAATTCATATAAACATTATTCTCCAACAAAACAAACCACTCACTTTGTTCTGGCTCACTTTTCCTGTATACAAAGTAGATGACATCGCCATTCTGCAGCATGTAAGTTTGCTTCTTGACCAGCTTGGACATGTTGATCACCGTGCCGTTAGTGCTGCAGACAAACACACAGTTGGAAATGTGACAGCTTCATAGAATAATCTTTCTTTTAAACACATTAACAGGTTTTAAACATATTGTGTGTTGTATTTCATTTCTAAACAATAGTGTCCACAGAACTTATTCAGCTCAGGCCATCAGGAAAAACAAATAAGAAAAACTAAAAACACAATGCTGGATAAATATTCAGCATAGAATACCTCATGTCTTCAAGCCACACCCTCCCTGAGCCTTCATCTTGCACAATCTTGCAGTGCTCCCCTGATACCAGTTTGTTGGCTGGAAAAGACAGATAACATCCTGGAAAGAAAATAATAAACATCCACCATGAGATAAAAAACAGAATAGATGTAATACAGATTGTTTCATCTTTTTAGTGCCCTGTTTGAGGGTGATCCATGGTAATATATATGTCTCTGTGAGAGAGTATGACACACCCCTTACCATTCCAAAGCTCTATTAAGATCCGCTGTCTCATGGGAATTTTAAAAACATTTTAGAACCCAGACATAAGCTATCCAATTAAGACCAGTCACTTTGCATTGCAAAAAAGTAGACCCCAAAGCTCTCAACAACAAAACACACACACACAGGGGGAATATAGGCCTAACCTTTCTTAAGCAAAACCATACAAAAAAAAAAAATCTACTTAATATTCTGCACACATGTTCTCAATGGAAGCCTTTTGTTATCACCACAAGGGCCTGTCTAAGTTTGGTTCACTAAAGAAGTCTTTGTGTTTTCAAGGGGGAGGTTTAAAAGGCTCCAGACACTGACAGCAACGTCTGCGCTACAGACAGGACTGTCTTTTGTTAACAGGCATCACCACGTTCACAGCCTTTTAAAAGCGGGATAGAAAATGTTAACAAGGTTTTATGAAATAAGATTTCAAGGTGAAGATGAATCTTTATTGTTGATACACAAACAAAACTACCTTTTTTTCTGCCAACCGTGCATTCCCTATTGAAAAGCAGGACAGTCTCACTGGAGTCCACTCGGACTAGCTTTCCCCATGGTCGTCCTCTTCTGTAGCTGTCCATCTCCTAATGCTGTTTTCTAGAAGAAACGAGGAGCAAACACATTTGGAAATGTTTCACTACATTACTCAAGTCGATCAAGGTAGCAAGGAGAAACTAAAATAAATCAAAGTAATTAGATTACATTTGATTTGGCCAGTAAGGTCTTTGATGTCAGGGCTTTATGTTAATTCAAGTTAGACTCTGACATTTAAAAGACAGGCAGAAATATCCTTATAAAACATTACATAAATATACATAACACAATTTTCAGTATTTATACAAAATACCAGCTTGCACATTGTTCAAAAAGTTTACAACTGAAGGGTTTAACATTTCCACAGCTCCTTTAATCCAAACACATCAGACACTTTGATGGATTTTAAATTCAGTGTTTTTGAATGTATCAATTTCTATGTGCGCCGAATTCACAAGTGAACTTTACCGAGTCATAAAAGCTTATGAGCAACATAAGGAAAGGTGTTCATACGCAACATGAGCCAGGTTACATTAAAGTGAGAAACTTTCTCACCAGGTTTGGTGAAGGACCCACAAGCTGCTAACCACAACTAGCTTTTCTGAGCTCAATAGCGTCACTAGCTGACTTTGTTGTGTGGACAAGCTGAAAAGAAAAACCCTTGACGTTATTCCAGTCGTCAGCTATCAGCTATTTTGACTAACAGCTTCATATCGCTGTGTTTTACCATCAAGCCCAACGTGAAGACACACAACTCAATAACAACACTAAGCTAACGCAGCAGCTAACATTAGCGGCTAACCGCACTGTGTATCCCAGAGATAATCGGGAGCTCAGGGCAACAACCACAAAAGGTCCAAACCTTAAACCTGTCCTAAGTCTTAAACGGCTACTTTACCGTCAAAAGCTCAGTTTGGTGTCCCAGTAGCTGTGTATAAAACCGCTTCTTCTCCTCATGCTCGTGTTAGGCACAAGATGCACTTCCTGCCAAACTCAGCGTTGACATTATATACCGTCATCAGCTGATGGAGGAGGGGCGGCTGTGCTCTGGCTTTAAAAGTACATGTATATGCTGAGGCTGGCATCCTCAGAGAAAAACACTATACACGATGTGCCTAGTATGACACATGCTGAAATGTTTTTATTATTTTTTTAATTTGAGCCTTTACTGACAGTCCCTGTCTGCACCTTGGATTGGTCTAAAGTGAGGATAAGAAAAGCTTTCCAACGCCACCTTTTATTATTTGGCATAAGTTGCTTGAAAATGGATAAAAATGTAATTGCAGTGGTATTGTTAATTTTGTGAAGTGAGGGGAAAGGAAGTATAATAGAAACTTGGTGAGTGATCTATCTGTGGAGAGGGTGCATGGGTTGGAGGCGGTGATACTGATGCTCAGTAAGTTGGTAATGTTTGCCAACAGCACACCAGATGTTCCATGTGGATGCCTTTCTTGCATGTCATGTCGGGGATGCAAACAAATTTCAGGTTCATCTGCCCCAGTGTACCTGCAGAACCTTCAGGAACTGAACGATAGGCAGCATCCCTGCTTGCAGGTTGTAGTACAACAGGCTCATGCATTCTTGAGAAATACATCTACACCAACAGCATTTCTCACAGAGAGGGAGAGCTGTGACATCCTGTTTACACACTTCTCTGCTTCTGTCACATCACTGTGGAGGAAAATGATGATCATTTTCTCTGAAGCTGTCTGGCTGAGGAGAAGATGGCTTCTGTCCAGCAGATAGTGAAGGCTCAGTTGTCCATGGACATCCTGTTGTCATCATGCCTTTTCTGGCTCTCTGAGCAGTTGAATTGATACATTGCTTAACTGTCCTGAGTTTCTCTGTCAAGTTTTAAGCCATCATGGATGAAAGTTCTGCTTCATAGTGAACCTTGTGAACCTTGACAAAATCTGCACAAACATAAATTTCATATTCGTATATAATATGCATTCATAATTAGACATTACATTGCATTACACATTTCTTTAGATTTCAATAAAGCAACTTAAAATGAGCCATGTGGATTCGACCCAAAAAATGACAATAATCATGCAAGTACAGCTTCATCAGCTTCATCAAATAAGATAAAGGGCTTCATGTGCTGCATTTAGAAACAAACTAGTCTATATACTCCTCCCAGAACTCAGGTAGTTGTTTGGTAGTTGTTTCAGTTACACAGAGAGCACATGGGAATTTTTGTAACAGCACCTGTTTTTTTTAACATCAGAGACATGTGATCAGTTTCATGTACGAACACTTCCTTCCTGGCCCTGTATGTGAAATTTCATAGTTGTGTGAAGAGGTATGAACACTGATTTTCAAGAAAGTGAGAAAATACATTTTTGTCCATATTTTGATTAGACACTGTTAAAGTTAGAATTATGTACTTGCATGAGATTGCATTGTAGTCTCTGGTGATGCATTTAATCTATGCTAATTAACCACCATGCTGCTACAGTTTGCTAAACAATAGCTGACACTGTGATGACAATAAACACATTTTCTGTATCCTACTTTTTTTCAGCATGCCAGAACAGTGGGTGTGAAAAAACTGAGGGGATAAAACATGTACTAAAAGAAGGTCTGTGGCCAAAGAATACTGAATAAAGATACTGCAAGACATTACAAAAACCTCCTCAAAGTTTTACTTGACTGAGGCTTCTCTTCTGACTTCTATGCATCAGCAGGTTGTAACACTGCATGTCCTTGTGTTTGATCAATGAATTCTGTGATAAACTTGGAAATATTGCTTTTTGTAGCAGGGCACTTTGTGTTAAAATATGAGATCTCTAACATAAATTAGAAGGTGCTAAGGCAAAAAGTGTTACAGCCATCCCCAGTCTCCCTGACAGCGTATGCTCTCAGCTGCTGTTAACATCCTCTGAGTCATCTTGTTTTGTTGTATTTTTTTTGTCTGAGAAGTGGAGCGAGGATGGTTTCTTCTTCTTTGGTCCCGTTTTAGTTGGGTTTGGAGCTGTTGAGGTTGGGAAGGAATGACAAGACAGGTCATAATCACAGGCAGTGAGTTTTTCAACTTCAACAACTACATCTGCAGCCTGGGGGTGACAGCGGGTATGAGGTTCAATATTTGTTCAATTCTTTTCAGTAGGATAAAATCAGTGTTAGTTTTGTTAGTTTTGGTTTTCTTGATCTTTGGTCTCAACTAGCTCACAAGCTGATCCACTCATTGTCCAAAGGCTGATGAAAAATTTCAATCACTTTTTTTTTCAGGAAGAAAATAACACATTTACAAACACAGATTTGACTGTACGTCTCAGCAGAAATCACATATAGGGATTAATGTATATATACAGTATATACACAATATAATGACAGAATGTGCTTACATTTTAAAGCTGTAGTGTAGAACCTTTACATTAAAACAAATGTCTGCTATTCCCCTTCATTTGATACAGGTACAGGAAAAGCAAACAGGAAACGGGAGAGAGAGGCAGGATGTGATGCAATAAGTGGGCCTTGTGCTGGAATCAAACCCAAGCCACTGTGATAAGAACATAGACCACCCACGCTACTGTGTGAGCTACTAGAGAGCCCCCTGCACTGCAGGTTTAAGCTCCTAAAGACTCATTAAGCTTAAAGAAACATTATGCAAATATTTTACCTTAAAATAACAGCTTCAACATTAGTTTCATGTATCATCCATTCCCACTCTGCTCTTTGAACGTTTGTTGATGCACTGTAACTGAATCATAGCACGAAGTCAAACACTACCAACTATTTCACTTATTTTGGTGGATCATATTTTCTGGTGGAAGAAGTTTTCTGTTTGTCCTGTTTGCATTATCCTCTGTTAGCAAAGTTGTACACCTGTCAATACATACAGTGGTGGTCGATCACACTCTGAGGGGTGCCAAATTACAGAACGATACCAAACAGTGCTCTAACAGGGAGTCTTTCCTGGAATCATTCATGGATAGAAGTGAAATGTTGATCAATACTAAGATTTGAAGTTGCTGTCCTGCTCAACTGTCTTGCCATGGATGGATTCGGGAGTTTCAGTGAGTTTCAGTGAGAATTACCTCATTGTTCAGCCGCCTGGCCAACAACTTTACTGTTCTGATTCACTCTCACTGTTCGCATAGTGTTGTTTTCAGCTGCAGCAGGCAGGGGCACCGTATAGGGGGGAAAAGTTAAGACAATTCCAAGGGCCAACGACTGACAGGGGCCCCAAAAAATAGGTAAACACCAATCTAAAATTATTAAACCATCATTACTGAGTATATATATTTTTAAATATAATCATGAAATGTATTATCTCTTTGTTTTTACGTGTTTTGGCCGGTAAAAGTTAAATAAAAATGGCCTTTAGCACATTTTTATGGTGGTTTTTAATCTCGCATCAAATAGTGAACTGCACTGCATACTGTATGCAGACTTGCATGCATGTACAAATCACCAGCAGTAAATATTGTGCTAGTACTAGTATTGAACTACAAGACGCAAAACAGTTGCAAGTCTTTAATTAGAGTTATGTAAAGCTTTTGATGGGATAGTTAGATTGTAGAGATGTGGTGACAACAGCTGCGCAGAGGGGGCCCAATTTGATTTTTTTTGTCATGGGGCCCAAAACTCCTGGTGGCGCCCCTGGCAGCAGGCACCTGTTTTCATTAAAAAAACAAAACAAAAAAAACTCTAATATCCATCCACTGTACACCTGCATAGCACCAAACATCAGGCAGACACACTCAGTAACTGAGGAACACAATGGCGTGGTTTTAGCAGCTGAAGAGCCAAGTATTTCTTTTGAGAGTGGCTAGAGACAAAATGTCAGTTCACAGCCTGTTTCTGCTGCCCCCAGGTGGCAAAAAAAAGAAAAATCAGTTACAGAGTGATCTGAGTTGTTGCAATAATACAAAACCTCTTTCCGCTTCATATTAACTGCATTCATCATGTCCACATACATAGTGAATCCCATGAGTTTCAGTAACTGCTCACATTGAAAAGGAATTACACAGCTGGCTTTGTGGGACCACTGACAATTTTGATATAGGATTTTATAGTCCAATTACAAGTGGGCTGATCTTTCTTGTTTAAGAAAGACCAACATGCCTCTCTAATGGAAATAGCAAGCGGGTCCTTAATGCAGGACTAATCTCCACAAACCCCCATCTATTCCCTGGCAGTGCATTATTAATGGGCAGTGTGGAGGCTGGTGAGTACAGTGGCCTCTCCTCACTAATGTGTTCATTCCTCATTGTTAGATGTCTGGTGAGGAAAACACAAACACATGCTGCCTTCTTACACTGCACTACACACACACACACACACACACACACACACACACACACACACACACGCCTACGCACAAAGGTGTGCCATCCATGCAGAATATATTCTTTAGGGAAACTATTATATTTATAGTTGGCATTCAATGTTGAACACAGAATCCTCTGCAGATCCCCTGATAAGGTCACAACAGCGAACTGAGTGCAGCTTATTGAATCCCACACCCACGCTGTCAATCAGCATTTCCTAATTGGATCAAAGATTACTTGTGGCAGCTGTATAAAACATCAAACGAGTAATTAAATGAAATAATGAGAAAATAAACCTTAATGTTGCCAAGAGGGAATGGAAGTAGAGCTGAGGAACGTGATTCTGCTGTGCTCTCTGAAATTATCTCTCTCTGGCTTGGGCTAATTGCTGGAGGATGTCCTCTTAACTGAGTGTGAAAAGCTGTGTCTAATTACGGCAACATTAATCAGGCATTAGCATGTTATCACAAGGTTAACTTATCAGGAGGGGCCCAGAAGCAGCTGGAGGTGCCATTTACCCATGCTGCACTGGGCCAAGTGAGCCACAAGGGGTAGTGCTTGTTCTTCCTATGAATCATCACCCCTGAAATTGAGAGCTGGAATCAAAGGCAACCATGTTGGTTTGCACTGAGTGAGCTTTGTGGTTTTGAGATTCCTTAGTGTGGAATTAGAACTTCCAGAATCAATATAAACCATTTCCTGCTCATTGTGGGGCTGAAATGAGGAGAATGTATCCTCAGGAGATTCAAATTTTTAGGTCATAATTTGTTAACATCTTACTTTGCACAGATGCAACAAAGGAGAGATCTTCACCACGCACTGTATGAGGAATTACATGGACTGAAAGAATCTGCGAAATCAATGTCAAGCAATTGTGTGCTTGGTGGAGCAGTTGAGTCCAGTGTAATGAAGATTGACTGGATGGTGATTGCATCCTAAATTACCCCACTAGTCAAGTATGAATACAGACAAAACGTCAACCACCACTGATTGTTGGGAAATGAAATAAATGAATAAAATGTAATTAATTCATTAAAAAAAAAATCTGTATTTAAAAATGTGGCGAATGCTATAGCGTATGCTTAAAGGTTTTAAATAGTGTGTTTTGGACTTTTGTAACATCTCACTGGAAAATGTGCTTGACGAACTAGCAGGTATGTGCAATTTTGACTCATTTGATCGCATGCCAAATGACCTGCATGTGTGTAGATTAAAGGTCATTTCTGCCAGTAGTTTGGTCCTGTGCCCTGACTTCATTACCAGCAGCTTCCAGTGTAGTCTCATCAGGATTCCAACAGGGCAGAGAAGCCGTACCTCCAGCAGCCCTGCCAAAGGCGCTCATTTGTCAGAGAGGCATGGAGATCACAGGCCGACAAATCTCCCATGTCTCCCAGACTGTCAAGCTCTTTGCCTGCATATCAAAGACAAAAGAACAGAGCCGGAGAGCGAGAGAGCAGAGCAGCCATTCTATTTAGAGATGGTCCACCGTTTAAACCCCCAGAGCGTGCCCTTTGAAAATGCCTATTAGCCTGGGTGAGAGAGATTACAAGCAAATAAAATTACATTCATTGTGATATTTGATTTCATAATACCCCCAGAATTATAATTACACCACACTCACACTTTTCATTTAAAAACCATTCGGCGACAACAAAGAATCAGAGATTGGAATGAGCAGGTTGTGCATCTAGCGAGTGAGTGCACATTATCAGGCCTGTTTCACTAGAAGTAACAATAATGGGAGAAGAATGGAGGCACTAATAAGAATGTAATCAGGTGAGAGAGCAGGATTTAATGATATGGAACACAGGGCTTTATTTTCATCTGTCAGTCTTTTGGGGCAGCCACATGAAAGCATGTTGGGGGACAGAAAACGTTTTTTTCTGCCGTTATAGTCCTCCCAGAGGCTGCATTATGCAAGCAGATATAAATTTTTAAAGGCATACTTCTTACCAACCAACACCAGGGTTACATCCCCCATCAGATCTCAGTTGCAACCTTTGTGTCTGTCATGGTTGCACCAAAAGCACAACGGTGTATTACATGGGGAATGTGGGCATATGCTGTCTGGCTTAAACCAACAAGCAGAAGGGAAGAGATAAGAGACATTCTTGGGCGGCACAGAAACGAGGCATGAGAAGGGCCAGCTTGATAGCAGTACTTGTTGTTCTGATGTGCTAAATAGCTGGCCTTCAACACCCCAATCAATCGTTGAGTGAGCCACTGTGTAGCCAAGGGTTGTGTGAGATAGCCAGATGGCTGAAGTCAATGGAGCTTTGCCTGGTCTCTTGTGTCACAAAGGGATGATCATGAATCTGGCCACACAGACTGGACAAAATACATGAAATATTGCAGGCTGAATTATTTCCTAGGTTGATAAACTCAAATAGATGTTGTTTCAAAATGTAGCACTGATTAAGGCTCTGACTTCATCAGCAATAGAATAATAACAAGTCATCCTCAAAACATTTAGCAACATAGTTGGGTGGCTATCATGCACATTTTAGTTTTGGCTTGCACAACCAGTTTGTCTGATGTGATGTGAGTATTACTGGAGATCTCACTGTGTGTAATGATGCCTATCAACCATTGCGTGGTACTCCTGCCATTTGACACAGGAAAGCGCGAGGCAGCCAATAAGCCGGTGTGTGCACACAAAAACGTCTGTGGGACAAGACAAGCATTTTGAGCATGCTCCAAGACCTCCAGAGGCCTGTGTTGACTAATCTGCAAACAATCCGCTCTGCAGGCCCCATTGCAAGTGGAAGAACAAGCCCCTTAAGCTGTGACATTAACGAACACAGCGAGATAAGATAGGGTTTGTTATCTTGGTGCATGGAACTCCTGCCCAGATTGGAGATAAGAGTCTTTCAAAGCGTGTTTGCTGCCAGACAAATTTCCAAAGAAGCATGGGAGGCAGGCAAAGCTACGCCTGGAATGCCAAGGAGCCCTGTTGAAGTCAGTCTCAGGAAGAATATGATCCCCCTGCACTTTACCACCTTATTATAGTGGCCTTTGGTATTTTGGTGAGTGAGGGTTATAACTTGCTGATGACCTAAATGCAGTCCAAAACCAGTAGCCATTCTGTGCAGAGAAGTACAGATTTTCCTGTGCTGAAAGAAGCTATAAGAATCCAATATGCATCAAGACAACAACCTCACACAAGAATGTTGAGTGCTCTAATGAAACTGAAAGAACTGAAAGAAAGTGTAATGGCAAATGTAATGTATTAGAGCATTGTTTTGACTGTTTCCTATATTATTCACAGGCTAAGGCCAGAGCAGTGAACAGCCTTTATCAGTGTCTCCCTGTAATACCAAACTGACTCAGATATTATGTTTCAGATAAACATTGTATGAACCAACATATGGCATTGTTGTCTGTATAGCACTGTGAATTTTCTATCAACACTGGCACAACATTGGCTTTTCAGCTCAGGGTCTTCAGGTAGGATTGTTTTTGCTGCTGCTTCAGGGATTATGATGAACCGTGATTACAAGAACCCTTTCTTTTTGAATATGATAAATATTATCATGGATGCACAAGATGCTGTGCTGTTGTTGGTTTAGAGTACTGGTGGTCATATATTCATAACAGACAGTTTAATATTTAAGCTCTGTGTTTTCAGTAGAGGGCTAGCATGGTTTTATGTGGAAAGATAGGATGTTTTATTTTTAAATGTGTTATTAATTCATAGGCTGTAAAAACAAACTTTTTGTCAATTTTATAATTTCATATTGGAAAGGAAATCCTCACACATGGACGCCAAGAACTAGGTGTTGCGTTTCTGCCAGCGTCAAACTGAATAAAATGCTTATGAATATGCCCACACCACCAGAGGGGATGGACTAAATCGTAATTTTCATTCTGCGGCCTGGAAAAACTTCCGCCTTCTCGGATGCCAAGCGGCTCTGAGGCGATCCCAGTGATGAGCCAAGGAACGCTCCGCTAACTGAGCTCTGGAGAAATACGGTCACGGCAAGATCCATATTCAAATAAACTTCACTCTTGGCCCGTGCACACAAGCCATGTTGTCACCAGCTGGCAGTGCCTCTCACCGCCCCTTCAAATACTGAGCCACTTTTGATTAACGTCTCTACGGCTAATCATGTGCATTGGCTGTGCCAAATTGGATAAGCCACGTATGGCCTCCATTTGCCTTGAAATCTCTTATTTTTTTAAACTCATTCGAAGCATTTCAGAGCCTCCCTTTACACCATCCACCCCTCCCTTAAGTCTTCTCTTGTCTAGTGCCCATACATAGAACAGAGAGGGTGGTGTGGTGGAATGGTGCCATCCTGAATGAGAGGACTATCGCTGCCAGATGCACCCAGCTGCATAAATGTTATTCATTTTTATGGCTTGTGTACATAATATGGCCAGTGTGGGAGATTGTGAGGTTCCACTAAAGGCTGGAAAAATCCTCAAAATTGAATCAAAGTGGAAAACTTATTTTGGCTGGTGGCTGCTCTGGACCTCCTCCTTTTCCATCTCCCTTAATTCTCTTCTACTACTCCCTGTCTCACATCCTGCTCTCTGAGGTTCCTCTGTGAGTGATTTACAGTATATTCTTTCTCCTGGGCTGCACTAGCCGGTCTCCTTGCACAGCCATAGTGGTGGTGGGGAGAGACAGCTGGAATATTTGTCATAGGTCCAGAGGTGCAAAGACATTAGACAGTACTTTGTCACCAGGGTCCGGAATTCACACCATTTGGCTGTTTCCAAGTCAGCTCCTTAACCACTGACTGGCCTGGTTTCTGTCAGCTGCCACTCTGTTGACATTGAGGGCTAAAAAAAGATGGCAACATGGAAGGATGTATGCTGCTAGCCTTTTTAGGTGGTCAAAACAACATGCAGTCTACAAAGCACTGTGAAAGGGATCCATAGCCAAAGCTCTTGACTTGGTGCTCTCTCCTTCAGTTCACAGTTCAGATATAGTTTAGTGGTTTAGAATGGCTCTCGTCAGGGTTTGCTAACCCCCGCAGAGAGATGGGCTTGAACTCCGAGCAGAGCCATGGTCTCCCAAATCACAAGGCCCAGCTGAGGCCCCAGCAATCCAAATGTGATCATGGCGGGGGCCTCCCGTCTCATTACCAATCTCCATTTCAAAACAGCCTTCAAATGGGAACTAATGCATTAGCTCTCGCTGGGGGAAAAGTCTAGGGAGCCACTACATGGCGGCTCAAAAACGCTTTCATACATGTTTTATCAGCGGGGGAAGAGTGAGCAGGAGAGAAAAGGAGCTTGGACTGAACCATTCATTTGTTGCCCATCTTATTAGCTTGGCACTGTGTTATTAGCTGCCATTGTGCTCTATAAAAGCCCCTTAGGCCTGTCCCACTGTTCGCTGAATCTGGGGTGAGCTCTGTGCCAAGTACTTTTTAGAGACCATGAAAATCAATCCCAAACCCTCAGCATTGAGGTTTCTCACAGATAAATGAAGGGGATTTGTGGAACAATAAAACAATGTCTTACCTCAGATATCACCATATCCTATTAATTGGGATTATAGTGTGGAAATGTATAAAAAACAAAAAACATCTATCTTGCATCAAAGCTGCTTTCTTGTGACAAGCTGGTATATGAAGCCCTGTCAGTGTAACAACGTTCCATCAAATCCATTCCAAATGATGAACAAGTTAATACAGAAATCATAAACAATCTCTGCAAAATAATAATGGTAATACTAAAAAAAAGCCTGGACACGTGAAGAATAGCTGTGGAAAAGAGCTGACAATTGCAGAAGCTGTAATAACCCACCTTGGGTTGGATATGCTAGGCAATGTGTCAATTGATTCCTATCTGATGATGGACTGTGTGCTGAAATAAATTGACCTTGCCAGACGATGAGTGAAATTGATGGAGCTTTTCATCTCCGGAGGGCCGTTCCACACTCAGCCGTAAAATGGATAGAGCACAGGACAGAGTGATTGAGTCGGGGAAAATGTAGGGTGTGTGTTTTTCTTCTACCAAAGCTTGGTTGGTAAATAATAGTTACAGGAAAAATCACTATGTGGTAACAAGTACAGGGGTTAAGCACCTGTTGTTGACTAGATGATTAGGACTAAAAGCACACAGTGCTAAAGTGAAGCCAGCCGCTGACAGATGCTACCCGTTGGAGGAATATGTGGCTCAATTACTGGGAGCCTAAATTGAAAGTGATAGTGATTTAAGTCTTCCCAATACGCCAGCCCCATACTGGCAAACTGTCTTTTCAAGGAGCGCTTTTAAAAAACCCTGCTGGAGTGTGTGAGACACAGGAGCGGCATTGATTTTCAATAACATCCCCTAATGACCTGGCCACGGTTTGATCCACGCTGTCATTACAGGATGATACCATGGGATGGGATTGGTGGGTCTCACAGCACACAGCAGCGAGATGAGTAGTCAGGGCATTATCAGGATGAATTGGCTGTCTCTGGACAGGCGGCAAGCACAGCCGAGGTCTTGTCAATAACAGGCTGAGGCGCCTCAGGGCTCCCCCCGCGGCCCACTCCAGAGCGCCTTCCGGCCTTATTAGAAACGTAGATGAGTGGTGTGCATGAGGAGAGGAGGCGTATAAGAAGAAAGAGGAGCCTCTCCTCCACCATCCGATAGCCTGCCTCCCAGGCATTGCTCCTCTTAATGAGTCCAGACCGCAGGTCAATATGCCGCTGGGCTGCCAGTCAATACCGGTTACCTGCAACACAAACACTCAAAACCTGCTTTCATACAAAATCAATGTCCTATTAGTCCCTCCCTGTATTGCCTTGGCCCAATCTCATCGATCCCCTCTGAAGAGCTCTGCAGCCCATGTATGACAGATTACGGTCAAATGATGTGATGGCTTAGGCTACTCTGCCAGCCAAGTCTGTTGCCTTTATGATTTTAAAGTAATAGCTTGATATCAGATGAGCAAATACTATAAATGCTGAAAACTGAGGCACAAGCGTTATTGGCAAACCCATCAAACTCACATCAACATTCGACTCAGTAGGTTTGGCTTACAGACAAAATCAGTACTTGTAGCACTGACAGTGAGTGCCAGGATGAAAGACAAGCAACAAATGTATGACATTAGGTCCAAACTTTATTCCGTACATTTTAAACCATGAATGTTCATTTTCATTTTTTTGCACGCCTAAAACTCTACTTGTTTTGTATACAAGAGTCTAAGAAAAACAACTGCACAACACCACAAGGTTGACAGAGAAAGTCCTTTTGCCGCCCACTAAAAAGTGTCCTTTTCTGTCCGGGGCTGGTCCAGTTTGTGACTTGGAAGTCTTTTAATAATTCCATCATTATTTCATTGATAATATAAACATGTGTTAATCCAAGTTTCTCTCCGTATCACCAGTATCGCCTGCTCCCTCCGTGTGATCTCTTCATTAGGGTGCTGTGTGCTGCTTTGCATAGATTGCAGATGATCCTTTTAGGCCCCCTTACAACACCCTGCTGTCATAGTTCCCAATTCAAGTTCAATTGGTCAGACTTGTCTGTTGCCATGATATTCAACAAGGAAGTGATTTCCCATGTTTCATTTAATTTTGTTTTTCTA
Organism: Larimichthys crocea; assembly: GCF_000972845.2. NCBI lineage: Eukaryota > Metazoa > Chordata > Actinopteri > Sciaenidae > Larimichthys > Larimichthys crocea. The sequence continues at coordinate 48,174,102 of NC_040013.1, read as the reverse complement.
GAAATGGTTAAAAAGACTAATAAATTTACACAGTAATTTTGCAGCGAAGGAATATCAACAAGTTATTTACATCAGTTTTCTTTACAGAGACTGAACAAAGACCTCATAATATATATTTATCTGCATATCTCAAAGGCAAAACAAATGAACAAAACAAATTAGTAATGTAACATTGTACATTGTCATCATTGAGGATATCCTGGTACCATGAGGTTAAATTACTGAAGGTTGAAACCAAAATCCAGTCTTTACAGTGGGTCATAATGGATATGTCTCACAATCAACTGGGATAAATATTGTATAAGGTGTGACTAATGCACAAAATACATAAAATTCATAGAAATGATATCTATACATGGAACAAGGATAGGAAATGTACAAACTCATTTCAGGACCTCTCTTTTCGCACAAAGCTGAAAAAAGGTATTGGATTAATATATTAATAATGATCAAATATTTAAGTCGGATATAAACATACACATATTTGTGTTCTCTTTACCGACATTATTCAACCTCCAGTCCACTAAAAATAAAGTCATGGCATGTGCTTAATCAGCCTTACACACCTTTGCTTTGTACAATCATACCCTTTCCCTTAGGGAATTTTGCTCTTCTCTGGTGAAGAGCAGTGCATTTTGTTCACAAGAAGATTCAGATTGGGGGAGTGGGGCTTGTGAGTGCATCTAGTAAGACTTTGTGCACTTTTATATGAAGCTACCGAGCCTCTACCTCTTTGGGGTTGCGAGATGGCGAGTAGTCTCGTGGGTCCTGCGTGGTGAGGGGGGTAGTCCTCCTGGGTGAGGCTGGCCTGGCACTGCCGGCTGGCACGAGGGGTGGGGGTGCACTGAGTGCAGCAGTAGGTGGTGTTCTATTCAGAGGGCCGTTGTGTCCTGTGGAGGGGCTGAGTCTAGGGTAGGGCATGCCACCTAGGTGGGGCATAAAAGGGGGCATGTGGGGTAAATGGCCCTCCATGGGGGACTGGTGCAGCTGATGGAGGCGTGCTCTGTCCAGTTCCTCCCTCAGGTGGAGGCGCTCTCGCTCCTCTGCCTGTTGTCTCATCCTCTCGTGCTCCCTGCGCACCTCCAACAGGTGCTCGTGGTGAGAGTAGTCATGAGCCTCCCTCTCTCGGTAAGCTCGTTCCTGTTCGTACATGCTGGGGAAGCGATGTCCTTGCTCGGCCCTGAGCTGGAAATCCATGCGCCGCTGGAGGTCCAGGCTACGGTAGGCCTCTCTAAGTGGGTCCCAAGGGAAGGCAGGGTGGGGCAGGCGCTCTCTTCCTGCCAGGGGGCTCACTCCCATGAAAGGAGCCATGCGAGCCCGGTCTAGCACATTGAGGCTGCCCATCTGTGGCATGGCACTCATGGAGAGGGGCAGAGAATGTGCCATGGGGACACCATGCAGACCAGGTGCTGTGATGTCACTGCCACGTGGCGAGGGAAGAGGGGGCTGCTGGGACAAAGGTGGGTGGTGGTGGTGCGGGTTTACAGGTTGGCTGATGTGAGGAGGAAGAGCTTGGGCTGGTGGTTGTGGGGCAGGCTCAGAACTCACCACCATGACCTCCTGCTCCTCTTTCCTCTCCTCCTTAATCTTCATGTCATTTTTAACCTTGTGTAGGAGCTCTGCAGGTTGGGGCTCTTTCCTTTCACTGTCCTTGAGTGTAGGTGGGGGCCCCCCGGCCATCTTCATGCCCTGCTCATTGATCACTGCCTTGGAGTATGGAGAAGGAGAACGTTGAGCGGGTTTGATGGAGTCTTCTGAGGATCTCCTCTCGAGCATCTCCTTGCCAGGCGAGCGGCTCTCCTTCACTTTCACGTCAGCCAGTGTGGAAGACTCTCTGTGGCGCTCCAGCAGCTCCTTCTCTGCCTCACGGACCCGGTCCACGCTGCCACTGTGATGTCGACCCGAATCACTGGAGTTCTGGCTGTTCGAGCGAATCAGGCTGCTGATCTGGTAGCTGACTGGTGCAGAGGCTGGAGAAGAACGGTTGGAGTGGCGGTTGCGATCCACAGAATCCCTGCAATGATGTAATAAAAAAATTTAGTTTGTGTCAACAAAAAGTAAAATATTTAGGGATGGATTAGATTAGATTTCCACAATAGAATCTGATTTATGCTCTTTAAAAAAGGTTCCAATGCTCTTGCTTCTTCTGATAATGACATTGTTTCAAACTCACCTGTCTTTATCCTTCTCCTCTTTACCGATGGACGGATCTCTTTTCTCTCGTTCCCGTTCTCTTTCTCGTTCCCGTTCCCTTTCTCTCTCTCTCTCATGGCTGTTGGCTGAGCTGCTTCTCTCAGTGTCTGCGGTTTTGGGCCACTGTGGCGGGGTGGGAAAAGATGGCGGGGTGCGTCGAAGTCTGTTCCAGGTGTCGTGGTGGGGGCTGCCAAACGTGGGCAGTCCTCCTGGCCCCTCCTTGGTGCCAAACATATTGTTGGACCCTGGAGGGAAGGGGGAGACAGGCGTGGGACCCACTGTAAGTTAATTGGGCACAAAACCTTCTTGAGGACACATAAGATGAGAAAGACTCAACAACAAAAGCTGCTTTTGTCTTTATCTCTGGAGGTTCTCTCACTGAGGCGGTTTGAAAGAGTTAGAGGTTAATAGCTCCCCCCACCAGAAAAAAACCTCTACTCATTTGCTTTTGCACTAAAGCCCCCCCTCCCCAACCTCCCTTTTTTTGAACTGGATGAACAGGGGACACTCACTTGCCCTCTAGAGTTGAGGGCTGTGAAAAGCCAAGGGGGACCTTAGCATTCCACAGCATGTCTATTCCAATCACATCCATTTTCACAACAGGATGACCGATTTGGCACACAAAAATAGGAGGGATGAAGAGAAAGAGAGAAAGGCGTAGAAAGAAGGATGCAGGGGGAAAAGAGAAAGCCCTGCGTGGTGGTGCAGAAGGGGCTTGTCACATAATTAATTGATGAACTGCCACCAAACAGCGGACCTGAGAGTGCCTGTTGGCAGCAGTGCAGCCAGATTAAAGCCAGGCTGTTGGGGACATGGTTGGTGGATGAAGTGGAGGCAGGGAGGAGGTTTGCTGTGGTTTGTTGTACTGCCTAGTTGGGCTTCCCTAGGCTATGGCTGTTTTGACACAGAAACTAGAGCTGTCTTGTTTTTTTTTCCTCCCCTCCTGGCTCTCCCTGTGGTCTAACGCTGCCCTGCTCTGTTCTGTTACTGGCCACAGGAGCCAGATTGAAGGGGGGAGCGGTGGAGGAGGAGAGGGGGCCAGCGCTTACCAAGCGAGGGGTTGCCTAATCCTCCGAAGGCACTGCTTGAAAGGTTGCCAAGGCCGCCAAAGGAACTGGAGCGACTGAAAGGATCTGTAAAATGCCAAACAGGGATTAGCAAAAGGGGGGGCTGGCTAGCGGTGCTCACCCCAACACCAACTCGTTCCACTCGGCTTTTCTCTTACAAGCGAGCTGTGGTTTTTTAGCGCTGCCACCCTAGCTCTCTGCCTGATAATCCTGCAGTAGCCAGGCTGCTTGGATGCTGGATTCACTGCCACTAACTGGAGTGGAGTGTCTCTGACCCTGCTAGGGCTAGTGGAACAACACTGCTTGATGGGGAAATTAGTTTTGAGTTGTTGGAGCCGAGATGAAAATAGACTGTGGTAGGGCAGGGGAACTAGAGACTGTAAAAATTAGGTTAGACAGACCACAATGATTTAACTGGAGAATCAGTGTCTGATGGGCTCCACTGACGCACACTAGAGCCTTCAAATTTATAGCAATAGCACAAATATTTACCCAGAGAAGTCTGTGAACAACATTCATCAACTGTTAATTTTTGCAGTCCCATTTTAATTCAGCAAAATCCATCAGGAAATGCAGAACTTATCAGCAGATTAGGGTTTAAGGATTTTCAGCTCTGGGGCTTGTTAATATATCAGAAAAGACAACAATTGAGAAATCTCCTCTGCCTCACACATGAATTCCCCGGATAGGAAAAAAAAAAAAACGTTCGCTAAATCTTCCTCCACAGTGCACCATGTATTCATAAGCACAAAAAGGATTGACTCAAGGGCTTATTCCATGAAATCAACTTGCCACTCTGAACCCAAACTGTCTCAGATAGAATGGTGGAAAATAAATGAATGCATACAAAAAAATTTAATGAACAACACGAACTACTTTCCACTACTCCACAAAGAAAGAAATCCACAAAATCAACTTGCATATAGAGAGAAGCATATATGCTGTTGCACTGCGTATAGGTTGTCCAAACTAATAAGGGAGACTGAATACCAGGCTAGCTACGTCTTTAATAACCACAGACAGAGTTATTGAAGACTGTGTTATGAATCATACTGTCTCTGCTTATATGTTGGCATCACTCCCCCTTACCACAAACTTCAAGTTTATTCAAGAAGTGCTGCAACCAACTGACTGCAGTGGCCAGCTGGACTCTATATTAACCTTCAAATGAACCTCAGATGAAAACTCCAAATTTCTAGGCTTCAAATCACACCCTGGTGGCAGGTAATGTGTTTAAAACATGAGTGCAAAAGAGATAGAGTGAGTGAGAGAGAGGCTGAGAGAAAGAGGAGGAGGTAAATGTATAAGAAAACTTGAACATGGGTTACTTACACTTACCTGCCAAATGGCTAGGAGGCAGGAAGCCGCTGGGGTGAGGTGTGGGGCCATAAGGAGAGGGAGCTGGGTGGCCGGAGCCTATCGAAGCAGAGATTATTATCTGTTATTATTATGGAATCAGGCAGTTGTAAATTCTCTAACTAGTCATGTAGAGAAAAAACACAAAACGATTCTCAATCACACTCCTGAGTCCTGTTTAGCCAGGACTAAAAAGGTAGACAGCAGCAGCATTACAAACCTGTTGATTATACATGCAAGCTAGAGGCCTTTAGAGATGGCTGAGTAATGCCACTGAGCAAATTAGCTCGATATTTTGCTTTTATTTCAGCTGTTGCATGTTTGTGTGTGAATAGTTGGTTATTGAGGTCAATTCCTGACTGTGAAACAAGCTGGCTCCTTTCACAAAACACTGTTACCATCACCCATATTCCATGAATTGTTAATGAAAGAACCAATTACAGCAGTGCCTCTGACACACCACTGCATAATTACCAGTCAAAGGGCGTTCGCCTCTCTGTTGCCCTCCAACGCAGGGCAAATCAGTCAATTACCTAACTGAGAGTCATCCATATTCATAGACATATCTGACTCGCTTTACTGGCAAAACATTTGATACAAAAGCACTATAATTAAGTGAACATTACATGAGAGGAGAGAAAAAAATTATGCTGTTTTTTATCACAGTGGTGGAGGAACAATTTGGAAATGTGGCTAAAAAATGCTAATCTGCATACAGACAGACAACTGACATTGCAGGGCTTTGAGAATGGAGTCATTTGAGTGTTTTAAATTATTTCTCTTGGAAGGTGCAGTTCACCATCCTGCACTGGGTGTTGGGAGACCCCACTGACCTGTGGAAGAGAAGAGGGGTCGGGCCAGGTCATGAGGGTACGGGAACCCTGGAAAGACTCCTGGAGCTGGGGGTCGACTGAACAGGTCCAGCTTCCCATTCATGTCTAGTTTGTGAGGATCCAGCTGCATTTGCTATAGTTGAGAGAGGCAGAGAAAAGGGGAAAAAGAATGAAAATTAGGTCGGTAGACAACAGGACCAAACATTTCCAACAGCAGAGTGAGAGGGATTTATCCTCGGCTACACTGGGTGAGAGATCAGAGGAACATAGATACATCAACAAAGGCTTCATGTCTCCAATTCTGGCCGACTGTGTTATAACAAATATATGTAAGCTGATTAGGGACACTAAATCCTTGGTAACGGGGTTCAGGGCCCAAGAAGAACTGACACCACTGGAACAGAGGCATTAGCAGAGGATCTCCATGGCGAGGCCACACCATCCTCTGTCAGTGAGAGGAGTATTTGCAGACAAGTTTTTGTTTGTCTTGTTGCATTTTGGTCAATATAACTATTAATTCAACTACTAATTCACACTGAGTGATATAAAAGAGGCAGTTTATGATCTGCCCGTCTCTTTAGATGTTTAGAGTGAGCCCTACTCACAGCCTTATGATTAGAAGTGTAACCTTATTACTGTATTTTTGAGAATGTGTCCTAGAGAACACTTAACAAGAAAAAGACACTTTTTTTTGTCTTTTACAGCCTTCTGATTTTCTTTCTTTTGTAATCTGCCTTTTCCCACCCACACGGTCTTTCTGAATCTAGTAACATAAATGATAAATTATTTTACATAGAACTAAGACATGATCAGCCCTACTTACTCCATTACCAATACTGTATCTGGTTTTACATGACAGCAAGGTTCCTGTAAGACATCATTATCCATCTCACGCACCTTCATTTTCTGCTGGTGGTGGTAGATCTGCCATGCGATCTGGACATGCACTGCGCACCACTTGCCAGGTTTCTAAAAATTTAGAGAGAAACTGAGGTTAGCCTGCTGGCTTTGATATAGGGAGCTAAAAATGGATTCTGGCATTGAGATTTTCTGGCCAAACTACAAAGTGGGAACTCGTCAGAATTTTCAACCAGGCAATGGATTAAGAAAATCTAACCCTGACTTTAGCCCAATAGAGACCTCAAAGCTAACCTTAAATGCAGCCAAAATCCTGCATTTCCTTGAACAGGAATTGTTGAAGAATTTGCAGTTTTAGACTTTGTGGCCTGGCCAGAGAGATGAAACATTTAACAAAAGATGGACTAGGAAACCACTTACCCTAACAGATGTCCTGAATGGATCTGTTATCTGTATGGACAAACAGATAATCATCATCACCAACAACAAAGATAAGTAGCCAAAATGTGCAGTTCTGCAGAACTCAGAAATAAATGCCAATGTTGGAGGGCCCAAATCATGCTGGGACTTCCCTTTCTAAAGAATACATGTCCTTACTTTTAGGCACTTTGCCTGTGACCACAGAGATGCATTGGGAGAAATGTGTTGTCTCAAAAGATGCTGATGCAAATTCATGCATTCTCATCTCTTTGAGACACATACAGTATGCATGGCACATGTGTTGCTTTCATCAGAAGGAACAGAGCAGGAGCAGACTGGTTCGGATGCTATTGGCCTGATGCTTACCCGTGGATCCTTCTGTAGGAGTGTGTGAGGTACTGCTCCAGGACGTGCTGCTACGTCAATGGGATTTGATGCCTGACAGAGAGAAAGAGAGACAAAGAGAAACAGATAGATGGTGATCAACCAAATCTACAGTTACAACATCTGTAGATGAGAGAAAGGGTTAGGGTTAAATTTCATTCCCCCTATCTCGGTATGGCATATCTGATGATCGATAAACATAGATGTCAGTGGCATGAAAACCACCCGAAGATTCTGAAGCTAGTGATGCCAGCGTCACTTTAACCTTATATCCCCCTTCAGTAACACTATATCTCACTAATCCTCAACAACTGCTACTATATGGCTGACGTCAGTAGATAAAACTGCAGTGATGCTGCAGGCGCTGATCCATGCCAGAGTAACATAACTCTGATCTCTCCGATCTCCTCTTTAAGTCTCTGGAGCACAAGTGCCTAGATCAGCCATGTTAATCCATCCCTACTGTACATCAGGGATAGGAAGATCCTGCAGCATGACCTGGGTCACCAGCCCCAACAAACAAACACACATCCAGAGCCGCCCCCCACAAACTCCTCTCCAAGAATACTTAGCAGGGGCTTTGGACGCATAAGACTGTTCTCTGAACCATCTGGAGGGGCCTTTGACAAAAGGGCCCCTCCATAACAGAGCCCCCTGGGAATAGGGCCAGCGGATTTAGGCCAGCTTTGATTGGTGGCTTACACCGGGTCACAGCCGCTGGGCATCTGCCAGACAGACTGACACCCTCCCACCCCTTCCCGTTCCTTGCATCCCCACCGCCCCTGCATCTTCTCTCCTTGGCTCTCCTCTACAGACAGACATCACTTTCTTATCTTTGGCAAGGACTGTCACAGTTCGGGTCACTACATTTCACATTTTAAATATGGAGACCTCTGGGGAATGTTTTGCAGTAAAATATCTAATCTATACCGTGTCTATGTGAGTATAGTGTATAAACTTGTTTTACTCGTTATTTCTTCTACAGATATAACCTTATACCCATATTTCTTTTATGACACATATAGTGGGCACGGTTTTTCCATCTCAAGTAAAGACTACAGCACTGTGTCTTTCTCAGGTACGTGAGGCACGTGGCTTAGAAGTAGTGGCATTTTGATGGTTAAGGTGCCGACATTTTTATTTACAATAATAGAGTAGTAAAAAATAAATAAATATTAAAAATTATTATTTTATGGTTGTGTACGTGCATAAGTATATAGTACATGTATTTATGTATGTATGTACATTTATTAATAAATGTCTTTTGTTTGATATTATTTTATCTGTTTTTCTGATATTCTGTTCTTAATTATTATTAATATTAAGTGCAAATAGCATGAAGGGGCTACAAGTGACATTTTATTGTAATTGTACACTGTGTTGTGCGACTGTGTGTATCTATTTTGACCCATGCAAAGTCTTGGTACTCTTATAGAGTACAACATTATAGTATAACATTTTAATTGTTTCTTTACACTGACAAAACGTGACCCTTCTTGAGTGCATGTCAATTTTTAACAAGGAAAAGAGAACTTCCATTTTAAAATTAGGTTTGTCTTCTGTGTGCTATAAGTGTGTTTTTTCATTTGCGTCCGAGTTTGTATGATTTTTGTTGTGTTGGGGCTTTCTTAAATTCTCTTTCTGTTTGTAGATTGTGGGCTAAGGGTAGGGATGTGGGGCTGACCTTGGGCTGGAAGGCTCCTTGCAGCGAGCTGAAGGGTCCTGAGTGTGGGAGCAGCGGGGGCATGCCTGGCATGGTGGGGGGATAGGAGGGGAAGAACTGAGGAGAAAAGAGGAGGATGGGAGACACAAAAAGACACAAAACAAAAATCATACAGAGATACATACAGGACTCAAGTTTATGCCCACACAAAACCACATCCACATAAAATGCTCCCTTGGCAACATGCAAATATGTCAAATATTTGATTTGCCAAGGGCAAATAGCGACTTCAAATTAGAATGGCAAAAAGAAACTCACGTTTGAATGTCTGATGAATGGATTGTCCAGTTTGGGGGTGTATTTGTCGAACTAGAAGTGAGAGAAAAAAGAAAAGAATTAGGAAACTTAAGTCCACAGAATGATCTACTTCACCAAAATCCTTCATGCAAAAGCAGTCTTAAATAATAAAGTCTTATTATTTTTACATCACAAAAACAAAACACATGATCAACATCTGTGACTGGTAATAAGCAGGGTTTTGATCCAGAATAATAAGCCCTGGAGTAAAGCAGCTGGCTTGCACTGGTCATGGGTTTACTTAAACTGCATGGTCAGATAGGCAGTTAAATTACTAACAATACGACCGCTTTAGCAGACTGCCAAGATGAAGACAGCCTGCATGATTTTCCAATTGAGCATACAGACGTTGGGCGTGGGGGCCTAGCTTTTGGGAATCAGACCATTTTAAACCCAGACCAGTTGTTTCTATTCACTGGAAAATTTGTAGAAATGTGAATCTAATTGCTTTTGACTGCTATGGCTTGCTTTTTTTTAATGGTATAGACGGGAGGGGAGTGTGTGGAGACATATAGTTTGTTTACAAAAGACTAAAAAAAGAGATTTTGTCAAAAAAAAAAACAGGTCAGTTCTCTGTGCATAAAATCATAGAAAGAAGATGGAGCCCCTTGTGTGAGAAAATGGCATTCGCAATGGTTAGGAGCTAATTCAGGACATCTCAGCATGAAACTGATATAACCCTGGACATGCTGATTTGATGTGAGCAAACCTCTGTGATAGAACTTATGCCTACAAGAAGGATCTCTATTGGAATTTGCTTTATAAACTATGTCATTGTATGAAAAAAAAAATTTGATCATGTCCTGAACACATGAGAATCTAGTCAGTAAGCTGAGAAGGAGTGAAGGGAGGGAGAGAACGGAGAATGTTGCCCCGTGTATGAATGGAGACTTTGTATGTCTGTTCACAAGCCAATACTGGCTCTCTATTTTGAAACAGGCTAATTACAAGTGACAGTAACTTATTCCTATTCCGCAAATATACAAACCATTTGCAGGTACTTTTTGCGAGTGTTTTCACAAAGCTCTCTTGGCAGGCGCAAACGCTCTGGGTTTACATAAAACAGGAAAATGAGTGGGTATGAATCAGTGTTTCTGTATGCGTGTGTGCAGCGACACGGGTGGTTGAGGGGGGAGTGGGTGTAGGGTTGGCTAAGCCGCTGGTGGAGACATAGTGTTTTGAGTCAGGGGCCCTCTGGTGAAGCAGGGCCATTTACATCTGCACACAAAATGGCCGCAGCGGCAGCAATGGTGTTGGCGGCCTTGTTTGTGGGCGATAATGGGCCCAAATCAAAGACAGACAGCCTACTGAGAGGAAACGCCGAGCCAGCTTCCGAGCTCATTAAACAGCTCCTCTGCCTTTCTGAAGGCGCGGCTTGTTTAATGTCTGACACTGGGAGAGGGAATTTGGCCGCTTTACGGCCTTGTAAAGAAAAAAAAAAAAAAAAAAAAGAAAAGAAAAAAAACTCTTGCCCTTGTAATTTATGGGGCCTGTCACAGTTTTATAGTAAACAGCTTTGGCTAATTAAAGCTTAATATTTCATCTTAGAACAATTAAGGATATTCCTTGTCCAAAGACATGGCAGGGGCAAGGGGGCGGGGTAGAAAAAGACATTCAGTGCTGCCATTTGGCAAGCCAGCTGCTTGAGGGCGTTGAACAATAAACAAAAATAGAGGCTTCATAATTTCATTAATTACAGCCATTAGCCAAGTACTGTTACATGATTGGAATGACATGGTGCGTCTAGTGAGCGAGAGAGAGAGAGAGAGAGAGAGAGAGAGAGAGAGAGAGTGTGCAGGACTGGGTCATTGCCTTTTCATGACAATACAGTAAAAACAACCACAACATCATGATTACTTCTGCCTCTCGAAGGAAAAATCAAAGAGAAGAAAAAGAGCATTGTTACTGAGGGGAAGAAGGGAGGGGAAAAAGCATAAGTTAAGTAACAACACAGTTTCAATTAAAAGGGGAGAAAAAACAGTAGAGGACATTAAAGGCAGTCTCAAATTCCATTGTAACAACACAACAAGAGATGGGGGTATGTACATCACGGGCTACATAATGCCACAGCATTAGCGAAATGAGGAAAATCACCTCTTTCATCTTCAGAGACAGGGCTCTGTGCTGTATATAATTCCTACCATGTCAGGAATGAACAGCAGACCAGATAACGGCACGGCCCTTTATTCTTATCTGAGACTGTGCCATAAATACTGGAGCTTTGATTTCTAATGTACAGGATGGGGATAATCTTGGAGCAGGGCCTTAATGGGAGCACAGGCTCTTAATCAGAGGTCATGACACGATGGATCAGATCTATTAGACTAAAGCCAAAAAGCTACAAATGTCTGAATCGACAGTCACGGATTGCTGTGCATTTAAAATGATGGATGAATAGTCATAACCTTCTTTTCCTCTGTATTAATCCGAGAGCTGCCCCCATCAGACTAGATGGCAGTCAAAGAACGGAAGCAATTACAAACATTATCAAAACAGTTTTGCAGTGATGTCATCCTGACTTCAACTGCCATGAAGTCATTTGACCGACTGCAAGGCTTTGAAATTGGCGTTGGCAAGTATGTTTGCTGTTTAGGCACACGCACACGTGGCAAGAACTTGGACAGAGATATACACAAATCCGCACACACACACACACACACACACACACACACACACACACACACACACACACACACACACACACACACACACACACACACACACACACACAGCTCTGTTTGATGGTCCCTTTGTTGCTCTTTGTGAACACGCAAATGAAAACATACAAAACCATTTAAAACACATCCATATGCAAACAATTGAAAAGCCTGGCTTCAGGCAGATCCATGTTTTGATCCTCAGCAAAAACTGAACAGCAACATCTATGTTGTCTAAGTTAAGACGAAGGTGGATAATTTGAATAGACTAATGCTGGCCTGCTTGGCAGACAAGCCACAAGTCAGAAAATGGCCTTCATGAGAAGTGATGCATATTGTGGACACACATTTTTATAAATCATTCCACTATACGTGAAGATGTTGCAAACCGTGAAAGTATATATGTATATATGAGCAGCAACTAGCACTTATCAGGATGAACTAGTAGTTGTGCCAGTGTTTATTTGTGTGTGTATAAGGGGGGTGGGTAGCCAGTGGGCCATATCCGCCCAGCATTTGTACTTTAGCATTATAGTGGAACAGATGTGATGCTCCCAGCTTCTCATCAGCTCTCAGACTTAAGCAGCAGAACAGTATGCAGAAATCAAAGAGCAAAATTCAAACTGAATCAGTGTCATATTTTTTGAGGGGAGGGGTTTCTACAGCTATGGGATTTATTTGGTGTATTTTGGGGTAAAGAAAAAAAAAGGGAGGAATTGATTGAAGAGATTGGGAGGGGTGACAGGTGGGTGGGTGGGAAGTTACGGGAGCTGTTTGTTACTTATCCTCACATTTCTGGCTTGGGTACGCACCAGGGGGGGTGCGGTGGGCGGGGTGAGGATGGCGGCCGGGGGCAGACTGGCGGGGGAGGGCGGGAAGGGGTGCTGGGGGGGGTGTTGGTGCTGGTGCATGTGCTGGTGTTGGTGAAACTCGGCCCTCAGGAGCGACACGGGGGCCAGCGGTGAGGCGGACGGCCCCCGGCCCCGCTCTGAACTCTGAACCAGGAAGCGGTTGTTCAGCTCCTGCCTCAGGAGGTCATGCTCTGTAAGAAAGGAGAGCGAGGAAAACCAAAAAAAAAAAAAAAAAAAAAAAAAAAAAAAGGGGGGGGGGGGGGGAAGGGGGGAAAAAAAAAAAAAAAAAAAAAAAAAAAAAAGAAAAAAAAAGGGGTGGGGAGAGGGAAGGGGGGACACAAGAAAAAAAAAAGGCACGGGCGCCCAGTCAGTCTTTACAACAAGGGTAGAAGAGAAGAAAAAATAGTCACCTGGCATTCTCTGTTTCTCCAGCTCATGCTGTGAGGGTTTTCTACGTGGGGACTCATTGGTGGTGGTAAGAGAGTTGCCTGTGACAATGTGCCAATCAGAATCCCCGAATGAGGCTGGCAATACATGATTGGTTGGTTGAATGATATCAACAGGCTGGTATCTAAAGACAAGAGAGAACCAAGAGTCATCCCAGCAGAAAACACACACACTCTTGCCCTCTATTAGAAAGTCAATGCACAACTGGCATATTTATTACATATTCGGTGGACACCCATCATCACTGGAGACATTTGTTTCCTTCTATTGCAGCATGAAATTACTTGTTTTGATTAAATCGTTGAACACATTATCAAATCGTTACAAATCACATATTGTTGGCAAGAGAAAACATAACTCTGGTTGTTGAGGTTGCATCAGATTGCTGACTGAGTGCATTTTTCAACATGTGACTATTTTAACTGCTTTCAGTAAGCTGAGGATGTCTACAGCTGTGATGGTTGTCCAGTTGTTAGCTGACATTTTCCGGTGGTGTATCCAAGGCCTTTTGCAGTGACCTCATCACCCCTTTTAAATCCTAGCTACTATAAATATAGTCCATCTTAGAAACTGATGTATGACATTCTGCACCAATGAAAATGAGCCCTGAACATTAAAGCATGTGACTTGTGGGAGAGGCAGCACGCTGTTGCCTTTTACAATTAAATCAGATTTATTTCCAGTCTGTGCTGCACCAGGGTGATTTGCTTGTGTTTCAAATTATTTATAAGGTTATCTGTGGTATCTGTAGCCAATGCCCTAACTGGACTGAATTCCTGATATTTACAACCAGAACAATAAAGGAATATGCTGACTTTTTAGGAAAGACCTCTTTAATTGGCTTACTATCTTGCTACTAGCTTTAGTATCTCATAGGTTACACACGCTGCTTTTGAGATTGATGCTAAATAATCATCCACTATTCACTACACTGTGGCACTCTGAAAACAGATTCTTGAAAACTGGTTTAAAGAACTGGGATCTGGATAGAATATTGGAAGCAATGTTTTCATCACAAGCAAAAGCCCTTTTTTCCACTTTAACAATGAGCTATGCCAGTGAAACAGCCTTGTCTTTTCTTTGCATTATATTAGTAAAGGGGAAAATAAAGCTACATATTTTTAGAAATGAAAAAAATTACCAAAAGAGATATGCTTAAATATAGGCTTGGATATACTGTACTGTGCAGTATTAAAGGATAAGTAAGTATAAAATGTAATAAATAGGCACTTACCAGATCAGCAAAACACATATGAACATTTGTTTCAACAGATATTTTATGGTATCATGAAATGTTATGAACTAATTATTACAGGTTGAAGACTCTTCAGACGTTCTTCAGTTACTACTGCACTATTCTATGCATGTATAATTTTTTTGTTCTCATAACTGTAACTGTAATGTAAAGACTTGGCTACGCAGTTTTATTGTAGTCATGCTACAATAAAACTGTGCAGTCAAGTCTAGTATAACTGAACATTAAACAACAAAAATGAAACCTTAGGATATAAAATGTGACTGTTAACTGTTACACAGTTTGCAGCACTTCAAAAATGTGTTATCTAACTACTAACTATCTAACTACCTAAATAAATCAAAAAGGACACTGAAAGCGTGTTAGTCCTTCAAAACCTACCATGTATAAAGCTATCATCTAGCATGTGAGGTGCGCGACTTTACCTGGGTAGGGGGTGCCGGCGGGGTGCCCAGGCACCACTAAACTGTTGGTCGGTAAGGTCGGTGGTGGCGGCAGTGTGGCTGGGGTTGCAAACATGGCCGGATGGCGATGGGCCGGGCTCCGTAGGGAGGGATAGTGCGAGGTAGAGAGATTAGCTATGGATAGAGGCAAGGCGGGGGCTGAGGATGGGAGCCCGCTGAGGTGGTGGTGAGGGGATGGGGGCAAGTGCTGTTTGGGAAGACCCACTGGACTGCTGCTGTGGCTAAAAAAATTATGGGAGACAGAAAAAAGATACAATTCTCCGTTAAAAGAATGATAATTTCATAGTGTGAACACATACGGCATTTTATCCTTTTACACAGTGCTCAATCAGGATGCAGCAGTATGATACATTCAGGGAATGTACTACTATCTTTTTATCTCCTGTACATGTTTTCTTGCTTTGTTTCTAGCTCAGTGTTAGTTCTGCTGTACTGATAATACTCTATGTTTGACACTTGACAACGTGAGAATGATTTTTTAATAAAACAGAAATAAAAAAAGGTGAGGGCAGACACTGAGATGAGGTGAAATGGGAAATAGTTGAAGAGTTGTGCTATATGTACCAGAGTGTTGTTCAATGAAAACAGTAAATCTGACAGCTGGTTATTACAAGTTTGTGTGGCAGTATACACATGAAAAAAGTCAATATCATGTCAAATAAAGGATTGTAGAGTATTTTGTTGCACTGGACATTATACTAATTTTCAAATTGCTGCAGTTTGTTTTAATAGCTGTTTCTAGCAGACTGTAAATGACTGGAGCATTATTAAAGCAAGTGGCAGCATCTGCAGTGTTACACCATGTTTAGGTACAAAAGGTGAAACAGTGAAAGTGAACACAGCTCCCTGGATACAGATTTTCTGTTATTGTTAGTCAACTGCAAGATTTATAGTGGGCTGCAGACACATTAACATCGCATCAGTGTGTTACAATTATAGCATGAGTACACTCAGTAGACTGTGCTTGTTTGTTGGCTGGTTTACATTATTTTGTAAGCTCTTGTGTCTGTAACCAAGTGTGCGTGTATGAAAACCCACCTGATGTCGTGGAGGCTGTTGTACAGCGGGTGATGCACCTGGTGGGTGATTACTGGCCGCGCGTGGTGCTGTGGGGGCGGAAGAACACGGGCTTCCTGGTGTGAGTGTGGGTGAGGAGGGTGGTGCTGGGGGCGGGGTGGTGCCCTCAGCTGGGGAGGGGTAGGGACAGGGGGTGGAGGATGTTGCTCCTTCTTGACACTGAGAGGAGGCGGGGTGGGGAGGCGCGATCTAGGGGGCTCAAGGGGTGCCGCCGCTGCAGCGGGGGCAGGGGAGCCCGTTGGTGCCGAAGCCGGGGTGGGGCTGGGCACAGGAGGTGTGAAGGGCACCTCACTGTTGCTCTGCTC
Organism: Larimichthys crocea; assembly: GCF_000972845.2. Lineage (NCBI taxonomy): Eukaryota > Metazoa > Chordata > Actinopteri > Sciaenidae > Larimichthys > Larimichthys crocea. The sequence goes on along the minus strand of NC_040013.1, from coordinate 48,157,915 downwards.
TTGGCTGCGCTGAAGCCCTGATACTTTGGCTGAGCTACAAGTCTTGGACTCGGGACTCTCATTCGTTGGCACACCTGAGAAGAAAAGAGACAGCAAAATGTAAGAAGAGATTGAAAAATGTAAATTATGTTTCTGCCATCTTAGATGTCAAGCAATTTGAACAACATCCGATGATTAAATTAAATAATAGCCACATACAGGTAGCGATTTGCTACTGTGTGCAGTGGAGTATAAATGATCAGTGATAGGTTTAGAACTTTTTCATTCTTTGTAATGTTGTTCAAATGTCTTCTGCTCAAGGTTCCTCTTACTTCTCTCTCCCTAGGTTCCATTAAGTGTTTAATCAGGTCATTTTCATGCTTGACTATAATCAGATGATCCAATTTCTTCCCGCAATCCAGTCAGTATGAATAAATCACAGCTAATTAAAGTTAAATGTCGGCCCCTATTCAGGGCTTTGCTGAGCACACAATCTGGCATGAAATAATTATGTTTCAATTGTGCTGTGAAGGGAGATCGTGGCCCCTTATCTTGGCCTCTCTGCCACTGCGCCTTTCTATCCTCCCTTCCTGATCTTTCAGGGGATTTGGGAAACCACAGAAAAGCACTCTGAACTCAACCACTTTGTCTTTACCATTCATCAGGGGTCTTTTCAACAGACAAGAAGCTTTTATAATCAGCATTCCACTGAACAACGACTTTTCATACTTAGGCTGTTGCAATTTAATGACTGTAATTATATGCTGTTGTAGCAGGAAAATGAAAGTGACAGAAAACGCAGCATCTCAACACCTTTCACATACAAAGAATCTCAAAGCACTTATGAATCTTAATGAAAAAGAAAAGACATCTGGCTATCTCCTACTTCTAAGAAAAGCAAAATGGGCCACAAAGAAACTGAGTTTGAGGAGACGGTGGTGCTATGACTACAATAGCTAAAACACTACTACAGCTTCTCAACTCATTAAAGCAGCGAGTGGTGGAATTCATTTTAAGCACAGACCCATCGCATGATTAGAAAAGTGTTCACACACGGATAGAGAAAGATAGAGACAGAGGAAGAGAGAAGACAGCCCGGTGGAGATGAGGCTCTCTAAGCGGCTCTAATCTACAGCTACGATGCAGGAGTACTTCAGTCAGAAGGCTTACTAGTGCCTCAATTAAAAAAGCTCCATGGGCACTCTTGACGGTAACAAAAAAATGAGAAGAGCCGGGAGCTGCTGTCAAGCCAGTGAGAACTCGACATGCAGCCCACTAATGGAATATCCAGTCCCTATTAACAGCCTGCTTAATCTTTCAAGGATCCTAACACCCATAAAAAGACCAATAAAAAGGCAGGGCAAAGCTTTTATTTTTTTATTTGTTGAGCTCCCCCTCCCTCGCTCCTTGCGTTTTATGGGAGAGCTGGGGCTGGCTAAGGTGTCACGATTTTCTAATGAATTCCAGGGTCCAGGCGTATATAGACCTCCCGATTTATAGAGGTCTGGGATTTGGATTAAACTGTCAACCTATCGTTCCTGCAAGCGAAAGAGAAAGAGGAAGACTGAAGGCAAAGACTGAGAGACAGGCACAGACAGACAAACAGGCGAAGAAGCAAATATCCACAGTTAAAATGTCGCCGCTGGGTGATGTTGCCGTGGCAACCTGTTCTCCCAGACACAATGCGAGGCAAGTGATATTGAAGGAGTCTCACTACGACCACTAGGAGATAGAGAGGGGTTTCTAATACTAATGCTGGAAAAGCCAGGGCCACAGCGAGCTCTGGGTTATCTTAATGATGATTCTAATGGGCTCTAATGGAGGCAGGGAGGTATCAGCTCAGACCAACCCATCCCTCATTAAAATCACTCTGCAAGCTAAGACACTTATGCACAGACACACACATGCACAAATGCACACAACAGAAGATAGACACAAAAAAAATCTGCTATGTGGCGACATTACACACATATAAACACGCACACTATAGCCCCATCGTCTTTATTACAGTGAAGGGAAGCACGAAGTGAGGAAAATCAGACCAAAGCTAAAGGGTATACAATCTCATTTATGTATTTGCTTCAGAACTAGCAAAATGCTAGGGTTCGTCCCTGTTATTTAAAGGATCAACGTGTTTGATTCAGTGGCACCTAGTGGTGTAACAGCAGATTGCAACCCCCTCCACTCGCCCTCCCAAATGAGAAGGAGAAATTTTGGTTGCGAAATTCACAAAACAAAACACTCTTTGCAGAGACAGCTGTGTTAGTTTGTCTATTCTGGGCTACTGTAGAAACATGATGGTCCAACATGGCGGACACTGCGACAAATGACCTGTAGCGTCTGTAGATATAGTGCATGATAGCTGTTTAACTACAGGTGCTGCAGCTTCTTTAGCATCAAACAGGCAATTGATGGCTGAAAACACCAATGCTGTAAATACACTTGCCTAATAAATTACTTTCTTTTTTTTTTAAATGATTTTTTTGGCCTTTTCAAGCTTTATTTTGATAGGGACAGCTGAAGAGTGATAGGAATGTGGGGAGAGAGAGGGCTTACGCAGCAAGGACTGAGCCTTCGCACATGGGGCGGCTGCTCTACCAACTCTTCGCACATGGGGCGGCTGCTCTACCAACTGAGCTAAACGCCACCCCCTAATAAATGACTTTTTGTCCAATTTCGGTAAGTATTTCAGCAGCAGAAATGTTGAGTGTAAACTAACATGCAGTGATAGCAAGATGACAGGAAGGCCTCTCTGACATATGTCACCTAAGGGCTGTATGTAGAAAAATCACTGTTGTTTTTCAACCAAAACCATTCCCTTGCTGCAAAATGGCACAACTGTCAAGCATTTTAACACACTGCCAAATTCTGCATTGTTTTGTTCTTCTTTTCCTCAGGACATGGAACACACTTTCCCTGCAATCACATACTGAAGAAAACAGTAGGCAAGCCACAGGCAGTCATGTGAAACAAATGCCATACGAGTGTCTGTACAAAAAATGTGCTGTCCTGGAGCCCTGTCCCGCAAACCTGAGCAGATGGTGTGAGTGAGTCAGGCAGGTTGGAGGGCAGCCCGATGGTGGGGGGTCCCCCCCCTCCACACACACCTCTCCTGTTAGCTGGGTTAGTGCACCGGGGGGGACAGGGACATTCCCTAGGGGGGTGTTGGCAGGTCTGCTCACCAGATGACATCTCATCCCAGTATTGATCTTTTTATAGTTGTTCCTGTGGCCCTGCTTACTCAGGGGAATTGGGCCTTGCCCCGTGCACACGCGTCTGGGTTTTCAGTGACATGGGGGCGGTGGTTGGAGGGTTGAAGAGAAGAGGGTAACAGGGACTAAGGTAGCAGACGGACAACAGGCTGATGGGATTCACTGGTCATGACTGATGTGTCCAGCGGGGAGTCTGGGGTGAGCACAGTGTCGCTACACAGCTGTTCCTGCCTCCAATATCCTTCACTTGTGACCCTGTTTGCCCCTGTGGAACATCTGGAGAGCTGGCACTGATCTGGTCCTATGTGGCTTTTACGCAGCCAGATGGCTCAGCTTGAAATGGCTTGAACCAGGCTGGAATGGATTGGCCCAAAGCAGGACTAGGATGTGCTGATTGTCATCTTCCAAGAAACTACAATAAAAGATAATGTGTATCCCCACTGTGATGAGGATGTCCCTCTAAAGCATGGTCTGTTGACACATACCATGTCAAGAACATGTAGAAGCCAATGAGGACAAGGACAATGCTGCATTTGTCTTAAATGCTTTTGAGTTGCAGAATTGTAGCCTTTAAAAAGCATTCATTTTGAAGCTTTTTTTAACCACTTTATTTTAAACACACACCTGGCTATCTGCAAATGGACCCAGCGACCTCATGAATGAGACGAGGGCCCTAGAGAATATTGTGATTTTGCCTCCAACTAAAATCCTCAGCAGACTAATGCTGTGAATGCAAATAAGTGTGTTACATAAATTACCTGCTCACTGCTGACACGATGCCAGTATATACAACAGCCAGGGAAATATAACCTGTATGCAAAATGCCCTTTCAGATTAGATACGAGGGTATGCAAATTCTCAGTGTGACATGGGGGGTCAGGGGCTAAGAGAAGCTTATGGCCACTGTGTGTTCTCATTTACTAGGCAAACACTGTGGTTCACTCCCTTCATGGCTTTGCCAAAGCATAAACAGTCAGGGCACTGATAAAATAAGGACACGAACAGACAGATATTTAAATAAAGCGGCATATCTGCTGAAAGATGATGGAGGATGCAGAAGGTATGTGAGAATGTACGCTGCCTTGATCTGTCTCCCGCTGGCTCTGGTTGACAGAATATTCTGCTGCTCTTGACGGTTGAGCTCACAATGATTTGGTTTTTGTACCTCTCTAGACAAGCAATCTGCGCAGAGCCAAGGCTTAGCTCACGAGTGAGTGACTGTGGAAGATGGCTATAACAGATACTGGCAGAAGGCAGGAAACCGCAGTCTTGCCAATCAACACTTCATTGCCGTGAGGTATTCAGTCATAAAAAAGGTGGGGTGACTTCAGCAAAATGATTTCGTATGAGAGGAACAGAAGGGCTGAGCAGTGTTGAATCATTGTGCTAATAATAAAATCATAGGAGAAATTTGCAATGGCTTGCTTTCCCTCACACTATTTAATCTGCCTCGAGCATCTCCAAGCTGGTAACGAGGGGAGCCAAGGCGACGTTTTTGCAAATCACTCAGAGATGTTAATGGGGGAATGGACGAGGAGAAAACTGGCCAAGATAGCTAAAGAGTGAGGACAGCTGGCACGTTTCAATTATTTGTCTCTGTCTCTTCGCTGCAGCTGACAAAAGGAGAGGATGGCAGCAGAATGGGGATGGGTGTTAAGCTGTAACACGTTTACAGTCAAAGCCCAGGCATAAATTGAGAACCTAATGTTCATTTCAGAGAGCTGGCAGCTCAAGATGCGGGATGAATCTGTTTTTCCTGCGCATATCAGATCCCAATTTAAACAACAGCCATATGGTGCTGGACACATATGCTATTCACCTCTCATTGCACATATGCCGATGTTGTGGATAGGACATGGAGCACATCTTCAAATCAGAGAAAGACAGAGGTCTAAATGTTGACTGTCCAGCTTCTGTTATGTCATATGCAGTCCAGTAGCAATGTTAAACCTTAATTAACCCCTGGCTATAAAGTGCTGCAGAGGAGCAAAACACCTCCCCTTTCTTCTTCCACTTTCCTGAATCTCCACCAGCGCCCATCCCCCTTGTTTTGAACAGAGCTCATGTGCTCTGGGACTGCCATCACTCTGACTCTTATGAACACAGCTGGGTCACCTTAGGTCAGTGCCACTGGACTCTCCTAAATAAAAGGGTGGACATCTTAGAACTTTTCAACAGAAAAGCTCAAGTCTAATGGCTCTTCTGACACAGCCCACCCTGCTAGCCTGGAATTTGACCCTTTTCACTGTCACTGACCCATCACTGACCCCAGTGACCATTCTTACACCGAGGCCACTGTGGACAGACAGCCAACAGGCAGGGAAAGGGAGGGGCGATCTGAGCTTTAAGGATGAATTTTGCGTTAAAAAGAACAGGAGCTATTTGTGCAATGCTGCAAGCACTAGCCTTATCATTTCATTAATTAGCATGACACGCCTGCCTGATGGACTTGAACGCCGCAGCGGCAGCTGTCTCAATTGATTACGGCAGTGAACGTGGTGCTGCAATTATCGAGGTGACTGGAGACAACGCCTGCCACTTCTAATAAAGGACTTAACTCCTGCTTCCCACATCACAACACAGTGGTGGGAGGACAGTGGCAGCCTCCCTGTGTCTCCCATACCTTTAAGACCTTTTCAGAGTCTCTCCACGGGCTGCTGTGGAGCTCGTCGTGGGCTGTAGTTCTTGAGCTGCGTGTCAGCTTTACTTAAGCTCGCATAACGCCTGAACAGCATCACTTTGGTGCCCCACAGGAAAGCATCCTCTATTAGGCCACCAACTGGCTCACAATCCATGGAGAATGGAAGGACAGGAGGTAGGAAAGAAAGAGAGTGGGAGAAAGAATGAGATGTAAGAGACACAAAGACAGGGAGCTTTTGCCAGGAAGCCTCAAGTCCAAGCAAAAATAGAGGGAGTGAGTGCACAACAATGTAAACAGAGGCACTGCTTTCCAGTCTCATTTCATGTATGAACATGCATGAAGCCCACATGCCTCTAAGTGGATATAATATTATCTTTCAGTGCCGTACTGATTACTTCTCAATGGAAGGGAAATGGCTGGGTGAAAATCCTTCAACAAATCTTAAGTGGCATGACAGTGGGCTGAAAGAGCCTGCATGTTTTTCTTTTTCTCCTCCTCCATCTCCATTTTCACTCCCCACTCAGAAAACAAAGCAACAATTGGAAGCTGACAGCTCCTAACCGTTTGCCATACCTCATTCACTGTTTTGACATATGCAGCCGTTGTTATTTAGTGCCCTGAAAGGGCTAAGACAAATATCTATGTCGACATATCATATTTCCACAAGTGTTTTGCAGATATGGGGTTTGTTGGTATGAGTATCACAAGCAGCGGCTTAAACTAAGAAATTGCCTTAGTTACCCACCTGCTTCATGCAAATACGGCAGCCATTTTCATAATGTCAAATTATACCCTCTGACAGCCAAGATTGCTGAAGCAGCGAGCTTTTCCAAGTGATGGTATTCTATGGGTGGCAACGGCTAAAAACAAATATATCTTTATCAACAACGATCTTCACTATGATGATCAAAGCTTAGGAATAAAAATAAAAACAATCTGTGTTAACAATCCAATTACAATGAGCGAATGTTGGCTGCATTTTTGTTGATTAATAATTATGAAGTTATTTAATTTAAATCAATGTATTATTAATCAACTGTTGATTTTATCAGTGTTCACTATAAGTGCACTCTTATTATACATATGTCTTTCAAAACATTGTTTGACCACTAAAAATCTATTTTGAATTTTGTTACTGACCATTTTATTTACTGTGCAGCATATTGTGAGAGTATACATGAAATTTCCCTCACAGGGAGGGCGGACAGAATAGGGTAAGATCTTAGTGGACTATTTGTCTAAAGATAGGACCCCAGTGTGCATTAAAGTGCTTGCGCTTATGTTTCACATATCTGTAGGCCCTCAGGGAAACACATGGTATAGACACACTGATGTAATCAATGCCTCTTCTATAGGAGGATCCTGCTGCTGAGCTGCTCCTGGGGTGCTGGTGGGTAATTAGGCTTACAGATGGAGACCCAGCAGCTGTTGAAGACTAGACTAGAGCTGCCATTTTCCCTCACTAATGGCTACATGCCAAAAGAGCTGCGTTATTATGAGTTACAAGCCTTTTTTTTCTGCAGCAGTCGGAGCTTGTGATATCTGAAAGAAGACTTTAAAAAACATCTTGCACTAGTCTGAGTTGTCTGTTTTTTTTTTTGGAGGACGATGAATTGCAAGGCTGATGACACACTTAGAGGGTCGAGGTGGAGATGTTTGAAATAGCTTTCATACAGAGCTTAGTAAGACAAACTCACACAAAAGCCTCCTCAAAATCACTCCCCTTCTTCTCCCAACCACCATGTTCTTCACCGCAGCAGAAAAAGAGTGACAATTGGAGGGGGTATCAGGTTTGCAAACATTTGCTGTCCTTCCTTGCACCCCATTCATCATTCTTGATTAGAGAGAGAAAGGATGACAGAAAAAGAAGGATAAAGTGACCCAGGCTGGGGGAGAAAGAATGAGAGCGAGGCTAGTTAATAAGGCAGGGAAGAGGGGAGAGGGAGCAGAGGGCAGGAAGTTGTGTCAGGTAAACTAATGGAGACAAGGCCTGGATCTTGACCTATGGGACTGCTGCTACCCTAAACCCACCACTGTCTGCCCCCATCTTCTCTAAGCCCTGGCCACACATAGAGTCAGACAGCAACACATGCACACAGTGGTAGGATACTCTGGGTCTGGCCTCCTTGAGCCATAGTGGACAAGGAACATTAACAACAGCCTACACGTTTTCAAGGCTTCTATGAGCTGCCACATTTCACTGTGGTGTTTCAAGTACAGCGAGTGAAGAATTGATTTGTTTGGAGTGTGAAGGCGGCGTGTCAGTTTGGGGAAATGTGTGAATGTGAGTATGTCTGGGAGGAGAGGAGGATGCACGGTGAAACAGGAGCGAAATTGGACTCTGAAATGAGCCAAATCGCTTGTGAGATGAAACAGACTACACCAGAAAAAAACAAAACAAACCAAAAAAAAAAGAAAAAAAGAAAAAGGAAAAATAACAAAAACAACACAAGGCCCCATAAAAGTGTCGAGCAAGGCAGGCTGGCACAAAAGCAAAAAACAGAAACAAAACAAAACAAACACACTTTTCTTTCTGCTCGACATATTTCAGACAGCAGATGACAAAACAACACTGAAAGAGTTAGAGGAATCAAAATCAAACCGCCAAGTGTGTCTGACTGTTTCATGAATCCGTGTCGAAGCGGAGGCTCCACACCACATCAAACCCTGTAAATTCTCCTAAAAGCCTCCTCTCTCCCTTTAGCAGCCAGCGCTTAAGATTATTGTGTGCAGCTAAAAGGTAAGTGCTGAGAGTGTCACACTTGAGAGTGTGTTTTAAGCACCATAAAGTATCAAGACCCAGATGGCTCATCCTCCCTGAAAAACATGTCCACTCTACCTCGAGCTCCAGTAGCACCTGCTACCAGGATTAGGTCAGTGCTACGCCAACCCAGCACACTAATACGTTGTACTGCAGGTGATAAGGAGCTCAGGGCACTTCAGCACTGGCCCCACACATTTCATGAGTCAATACCTGTATCATTAGTGAAAGCAATAGGTGTATATAGTTATTTTCCAAAAAGCATAGGGAGCCAGAAATTTGGACTGAATATGATTGGTTTTGGTTATGCGACCTGATATATATTGTAGCACCGATCAGTACAGAACTCCCTCTATATCTGGTCTACATTGAACCATATAAATAGATAGTGCTCTATACATCTCCATGGGTCATGTGGCATTGGAGCATTTCTCTCACTCCTTCCCAAAGCAAACAGCAGTAAAATCCCAGTTCTGCTGCTCAACACAGCAGCACTCACCCAAGAGCCAGCAAGGCTGGAGCCTATGCTCTACTGAATGGGGTATTAGAGTCAGTCAGAGGCCATTAGGGGCCCCACCACCAGGGCCCAGTGCAGGGAATTCACCAGAAGCCAAAAACAACAGCCAAACAGATGACCGCTTGAATATTGGAGACCACACTGTGCATGTTCTTTTTTTTTTAAAATCTTCCCTGAAATGGCCAAAATGTAGGCCCCCGTGTCTCAGCGAATTACCGCCTGTCTGTTAACAAACACTGGGACAATTAATGGCACAGTGAAATACAGGGCCAGACACAAGCCCTCTCTCAGCAGTGCGTGTCGGGTTACTGCTTTCACCATGTGTTGGGTTCAAGGCTAATAGCTTGACTCTATCACAAACCTCTCTAAACCCTGCCCTCTGTCAAACATACTGTACTAGTCCAAACCTGTGGTATTGCTTCTAGACAGAGTGGCTCTGATAAGCCACTGACAGAAACATGGATTCTCATATGCTACCCCTGGAAAGGTATGAAACTCAGAAATACTGAACAAACAGTAGAAGGGGACCACCCATCTGGAAATACTTGGAAAATACTCTATATGGCAGGCTGATAGTTCTGTTTGATTTGAGATCCTGTTCATGGGTTTGTCTCCTTTCTCCCCAGAATCCTCTCTGGCACATTTTGCTAATGCATGAATGTCCTTGTCCGTCATGGAATCTGAAGCATTTTACATCCATTCTGTTCCTGGCGATGTTTTTCCCATCTTTATAAGCCTGTGTGAACTGCGTCCCAAAATGTCCAATCCATTACAAGCATGTTTGTAATATCCATCTAGGCTGATGACTGTCCCCTTGCCAGCGATTGTACATTATCCAAGCGTCATGTTTGGCCACAATCGCCTACCATCTGGCTTTGTCAACGAGCGTTACAGCCTCATCTGCAAACAACATTGGCTCTGAACCGCTCAACACAGATGAGCTTAAAACATACATAGCGAGGGACTGGGATCTTCAAACAAACGCAGGGCGGGGGAAAAACCCACTCTTGCTGGCAGAATGACTGGAGCTTGGAATAAAGGATTAAAAACAAGAAAACCTGCAAGTGATCACAGGCGACACGCTTTACATTTCAGGCCTGACAGTAGTGATAAGACGCTGGTCATGTATTCTCACAAGTAAACAATGAAAATGCCTTCCACACTGCAGCTGGCTGCTTCTCCATTGGAGGAGGAGGAGGATTAAGATTAGACACAAGATGTGATGAAAGCTACTGCTCTCTAGAGTTATCCTTTGTAAATCTTCCCTTTATCCCCTCTAAAAAAACAATGAGCCTACATGCATTTTAGCCAGTGGTGCCTCCCCGTTGAGATGGGAGTCAATCTGTTTTTCACAAGTTGGTCTGCTAACTGCAGGGGATGCAGCTTATGTGCCAAAAAGCTTTTCCTCTGTCAGGGAGCCTTTGACTTTCTTGCTCACTGGTGACACATCAGCTTCCTACACATGGCTGAAACCTTGGTTTGTATTTAAGCAGTTCGTGAACTGCACCACAGTAAGAGTACTGCTAAGAGGAGTTAGGTTCAGCATGCAGCTTTGCTGTCAGTGGGATTTCTTTGCTTGTAAAAGTCTTTTATTGAACTTTTCTCTGGAATGATTTCTCCAATGAGCTCAGACAAAAACAAACTCATCATATCAACTAATATCTTACCCTTTTGTCGTGATGCTACCTGGTTTCAACATCGAAAAAGCCTCCTCCTTGTTGTGTGCTTGCAACTGATGGCTGCACAAATAGAAATGTCAGCTATGGTGTAAACCTCTGGGTCAAAGCCATAGTAAAAATACACTGATGGTGCTGATGGTGTAATAGATGAGGGGTAATAGTGTGCATGGAAAGGCCAGGATGGCACTGAGTTTAAATTCAACCATTTAACCTGAACTGAAGAGACAGCAGTGAAAAGCCTCAGGCGTGCACTGGCCTCTGTCTACAGGAGATGGTCTTGAGGCTACACGCTAATGCTCACGATTGAAGTGATTCTATATATCCACTTTGACTTTGTGTGATACAGTGTGATGCTCTCTGTAAATGCCAATCTGTTCTTAACAGTAAGATAGGAGGCACAGCTTCTGACACACCGCTGGCATTCATTTGAAGATCAATAGTTAAGGTGCAGCAGCTACAATGCTGCTCATGCCCTGGACAACCTATCCCTAAACTCCCCCATGGCCTTTAGTGATTTTGTAATTGCTCCCTCTCCACAGCTAAAGCTGAATCCATATTCAGTCAATGAGCACAGAGCCACACAATGGTGCCTAATCACACAGCCTTCAATGTGACTCCCATTTTCTGTCACAATAGCTGATCACCACCCACAGGCTTGCTGACACAGATGACAGGGACTGATAGGACTGATTGATAGGTGTCAGGCCTCCTGACATGGAATGGCTAACATAGGCGAGCCGGAGAAATACAATGACTATCAAGCAGAGTTTCTCCTTCACAACTGAAGCTCAACCAGCAGTGACCCAATACTCTAATCAGGGGCTAAGTTAATATTTCATGCACACTGGGCTCTCTGCAGAGAACAGACACTTTTCTAATGGACATAATAGTGCTCTAAAGGGGCCACCGAGTGCACACAGGGATAGCATGACATATTAGCAATGACTTTACAAGCCAGCTAATCGATGTGCATAGAAAATCAGGGGTGTCTTTGAAAACAGGCGTTTGTAAGATCTGCCGCAGTTTGACATCACTTCCTGAATCATACAAAACCAAACAATTGCTTCAGTCAGCTTTCAAGGTGCTAGGCCAAAGAGGGATTGTGGGTAATGTGGCTTGGTCCCTTTGACTGCCTGCCACTCTACATAAATAATATATGACAACGTAATCGTAATTTAAAACGCTATAAATATTGAAGAAGAATTAAAATAATTTATGGAACACCGCAGTATAACAGGATGTGTGTGAGTGTATGTGAGTGGGAGTGTTTTGTCTCCTTTCACTCCACTCTCACAGCGTATGGTGAAACGATGGGCAGCAGCGGTGCAAGCTGGGAATTCTGTAATTGCTTTTTCTGTCCCTGAAGCAGGCCTTCCTGCTTTAAATCAAAAAAGGCAATCTCTGTCAGTAATGGCTCAATTAATAATTAAACACGTGTCTTATCTCCGCCGAGCTCCCCCTATTTATTTTCATCTCTCCGACAGGGATGGCTGCACAAACAGCATTAGCACTATCAATAAAGGGAGCATTAATATCAGCTCCTTTCTCCAAAAACAAATCACCCAGCTCATAAACTGTCTTATGTCTGTGAACAGTAATAACCCAAAGATTAATAAAGAAACAAGCCACATTCTTTTGGTTTTCACCAATTCCCTCCCAGAACTGAGAGTTAGCTAACCCATCTACATTCTGTTTTGTGCTACGGGTTTGTACTGTTTTAATATTTTGTAAATCAGGGGAACACATGAGCTGCTGTTCAAGCTCAAAAACAAGGGAGGTGGTGTTTGAAGCAAGAGGGATGGTTTCTTTTATGCATCCAAAACTACCAACCACCAGCTCCATTTTGCACATAGTGTGACACCATCAAATATGAGTGCCAAAACCCCAAAACACCAGAGCTTGACCATAAGTGCTATGTCAATACAGGAACATTGGCCTTCTTGATAAAGAAAGCATGCCCTGCAAGCTGCCTGGACTTTGTCAAACAAATCACAGTAGGCACTGGAGGTGAGCTTCACCAGACTTAGATTCCACAGTGGTGATGGCTGCTTTCAATTCCAGCGCTTGCTAATCTGGCTATGCGAAGCCTCTACTGCCCTCGTGTTTTCCAAAAACATGTCTGTTCTCCAGCCACCAGCCTGCTTGCTAGCCAGCCAAACTCTCTCTCCACCTCAACTCTCCATCTACCTCCACTCTATCCTGATTCAACTATGGCGAAAAGCTGATTTGTTGGTCAGAGGGCGACCTCCATTCATTATTTAATGGGTGAGAGGCTGCAAACAGTCAAGGCGGCCACCGAGGTTAGTGATACATTACACTGACCTGGCCAGAGGAGAGATGCCTGACTGAATACAAACATGCTCTCTCATCTACTTCACTATGCCTGAGCTGCCCTCAATCCCCCTGCCCATGACCTTGCTGATCCCTCTCCAATCACCATCCTTCCTCCCTTCTCTGGCATTAAGAATCCAGCAGGTGAGACTATGTTTCATTTTCCTGAAGCTTGCAGTGCAGGAGCAGGCCTCTAGCTATGGTTGGCCCAGGTAATGGAAGAGAAGGAGGAGGCGGAGGCCATAGCTCTTTTATTGACATGCAGCAAACAGCAGTGGCGGAACAAAGGCCACTCAGCACCTATTGAGAGAGCAGGCCTGCAGACAGGGTGGTTGATTAGCGATTCGACACGGGGACCCTGGACTGTGTCGCACATAATGAGAGCTTAGGGAGCAAGCCATGAGCCGATGGGGGAAAGAGGTATGTAGGAGGCAGGCTGAGGATAGATGAGGGGAGAGGCGGGGTTCTACCATAAGGAATTGATTTCCCACAATAACAGATTGATATATGAGTAAAGGGCTCCATAGAAAAAAAAAAAACTAGGGTATGGGCAGATCCTAAATCCTTAAGCTACAGCACTGGTAATGTGTTTATATATAAACAGTTAGAGGATAAGCCCCAAATCCACTGCCAAGCTAAATGGTTTATGCATCTTTTTTGTTTGTTTACTTCTGTGTTAATTAAGCAAATTGGTCCGACATCCCTGACGAGCAAGAGAACTAAAGTGAGTGGATTTTGTGTTCATGTCCAAAAGCTTCTATCTCCCTGAACACCACAGCAACCCTGTCTTCACCTTTCATGTGGCCTCAGAGAGATGTTAACAGAGTCAGATGCGCATGATGGGAGTTATGTGTGTGTGCTTTTTTCTCTTCTTCGTCTGCATGCTCTCTCCTTCCTTTGTTCCACTGGTCTAATCCAGTATGTGTGGGCCGGTAAGTTTAATGGAAACAATTTATTAAGTCCGGCTTAAAATGCCATCTGCAGCTAAGCCTCCCAAAGCCGCTAAGCTCCTGGTTTCGCCCCGGAGCTTGCTGTGTTCACGCTTACTGTAATGCTCTGTTTAAAATGAGCACAACGGGTCAAAATTAATCAGGATTACAAGGGCACAAATCCACTTCAGAAATGGGTTTTCTACCAATCTTTCTCCTGCTATCCCAAGATGCCCCAGGTTTGTCTGGTGGACTGTACACCACACAAGTTTATCCTCACACCATGGCAGGTAGCACCTTGCTAGGACAACAGGACCTCAAAGAGTATATACCTATACCACCATCATACATGGTCTAAAACTCACAACATTCAACATATTCCCTGCAGATTCCAGTGTTCTTCTCAGATATTTCTAGCAGGTGACAGCTAGATGATAACTCCCTACCACTTCCATAGGCATTGTGAAATGTTACCAGTGAAGTGTTTATCTGTGCTCTGTTGAGGTGCCCTGTACATGCTGAGCAGCTACATTTAGCTTCTCATTCGCCTTCAAGCAAGTGACAACAGTAAACTCTGACTTGCAATTCAATAAGAGTAGCCCTGTGTGGAGCACAAGTCTTCATAGCGCTTTTACTTAAACATGCCATCCTCCAGGAAATCAATAATTTTCAGGAGGTTTAAGACAGGAAATAAACAAAAACCAATAACTCTTAGATAATACTTGCCCTTTGCGGTACCTTCCTACCTCATATCCACCAACACAGACAGACATTTAGCAAATCTTGTGCTTGCTCTTGGGTAACAGCATCCAAAGAGAATTGCACACAATGTGTTATTACAGATACTATTAGCATTTGCTATTATCAGTGCTGTTAGCTTGGATCTATAATAGGTTGTCAACAGACTTGCAATGTAGAAATGACGAAAAGTAAATATGAGAGAAAGAAGGCAAGGGTGTCTGGGTTTTGCCCAAAACCATGTTCAGTATGCATAATTACAGTGCTCTGCCTTTGCTGATTACAATGTTGGTCTTTCCTCTCCTCTATTAATCCTGAACCGTTTCATTAACATGACAGACTGTGGGCCTGTGTGCAATTTGGACTTAACCTCAACTGTTTGTATCTGTAACTGCTCACCAAAATAAAGTTCAGAAAGGAGCACAATGTTGAAAAGCAAGGAAGAGGTAAAAGAAACAACAGTCATCACCTAGAGAGATGCACAAGCCAAACATCATCACAGCATTATATATTTATGCATGCCATAATGTGTGTGTGCGTGTGTGTGTGCATTTGTCTGAGCTTCTCCCAGCCAACAACTCGACAGGCCTAGTGATCAGAGAAAAGCGGGCTTTTCATTGGTCCCACAGGACCATGAGCGAGACCGGTAATGGGACACATACGCCACATTTTAAACCAGAGGAAAACAGCCTGTGGGCTGCTCTGTATTACACATACACACTTTACACACAGAAAAAAACTGTCTAGGCCAAAAACAAACACTGTCCTAGAATCCATTACAACACAAAATATCAACATTGGAACGAAAGAGGAGAGCCGGCTGCTGGCAGCTCTGCAATTTTAGCTAGTAACGTCTTCCTCATCGTCATCAAATCATTTCATCACACTGTTGATTTATTTGCTGCCTCACCCTTACTAACCCTTAATTTTAATCTTGTGCCCTTCTTCTACATGACTGTTTCTTCCAAACAGGATCTGGATGATCTGTGTGACAATCAAGAGAGACGCTGATTGGATTATCTGGATGTAATTCCACAGCCATAATCCTCAGCCCTGTGTGCACATTAGCAGGATCCACAGAGGCCTTCGTTCGCCAGCTGACATAGAAGATGTGTGCGTGTGTGTGTAAATGACAATGCTATGTCTGTGTATGTGCCTGTAGTAGCAGTTCTCCATGGCAGAATATGTTTATATGAAGCTGTGTTCTGTACAGGCATGCAGGGAAAATAAGTCAACACCTTGACAGCTGACAACAGCAGTAGTCCAGCAGCCTGGTAGAGAATAGATGGAGTTGGACGTGGTCTAGTTGTTTTCTAAACCATGCAAGTCTGGAAGTCATTGTCATTGTGAACGCCGGTTTCACAAGGCTGATGTTGGTCACAGGTCATCTACATCACACAGCCGGCAGGCCTGGTTTCTCTCCTCCTTGTCAGCCATGCTTTTCCACTCAGTAGTCAAAGCTACTGTGCTAAACCAAGCAACACCTTCATGAGAGGGAATTTTGCTTTCACTGTGTTCTGATGTGGATGTGAATAAAAAGGAGGTAAACAAAAAATCTAATTTGTGATTAACACAAAGCACAAGGTAGATTTTTACAGCGATGCTACAAATCTCTGCATCATTCCCTTGTTGGTCAAAGATGAATTCAGAGGAGTGGTGGTCCAAATGACCCACAGGATAATCATCTCTATCCCTGTCTTCTGTGTAGAGTTAAGTTTGACCCTGAGTACATTTTGGAAGACTTTACCTAAGAAACTTTTCAACAAATATTGGACAAATAAGTAAGCAGAGTAAAGTGTCTATGATGACATTTTTAACAGGCCAGTTAAGGCAAGCTGATCCATTTGTCCAGCCTGTCCAGTCTGGCAGACATGCCTTCCAAATCCTCATCATATGGCTATAGTTTACACCGTTGTGCACTTCCACCTTCTTTTTCCCTCTCCTTGTGTTAATGGCCCTGCTTCTTAGTTCCTGCCCTGAGGGGACGTGGTCTGCATGCTGCTATCTGTCACTGGTAGGCTGATCGTGCCTCGCCTCCCTTCCCCGCCTCCCTGCATCCACAACTTGTCACCTTTCTCCCTGCTCTGACCTGGCAAGCATCATTGCATTGAGTGAATATACAGGTGCAGCTGACACTCTGTCCCCACATGGTATACTCCAATACAAGTATGTGATGGACATACAAAAGCATAAAATCACATGAAATCATGCAAGAACATACAAAGGCGAAAGGCTTTATAATCCACATATGTGCATATGTGAATGCATACACGCAGAGTTTGTGTTGTCTGGGGGTCTGACAAAGCTCTTTCTCTCTCTTTCCTTTGGCATCCATTATGGTCCAGGCCTGCTGTCAGAGAGCTTGTATTGCCTGAGGGAAGTTCCCATTTGTGGGAGCATGTGGCAGGGAGGCTCTAAATCCCCTCTAATGAACCAATATGTAGGAGGGCTAAGCCTTTGGCGGGGTCGTCCAAGAAATGCTATTCTGCACCCAGGCAAAAATGTATGCATATGTAGTCACCAGACCTTGTTAATGTCTGCTGACATTTAAATCTGAATGGGAGCTGCAGGATTAGAGCGGAGGAGATTTGGACTTATTCGCAAAACCCAGTTGTTGTTATGAGTATGGATGAGGCAAAAGCGTAAAGAAAACAGAACGGGCTCTTACCTTTGGGTGTGGTAGGGGAAAAGAGCTTCTCTGATCCTACATCAGACACCTGGAAAAACAAGAAGGCAGATCTTAGTGGATTTGTCTGATGAGCTGAATCAGTGTGTCAAACTTCAGTCAGTCCTATTTTTAAAAATCTGACTCATATACATTAAGATTATTCATCAAAACTAATGTAGGCACTGACGCACATTTTGTCTTCCCAGTAAAAGATAAAGATGGCCACAAGTGCTTGGAAGAAAAGCTTCTACACAGAGCATCGTACTGTCAATCAATAGACTCTAATCAACCAACAAGAAGAGCTCCTTCTGTACCTGACGGTCCCGGCCTGTCTTTTTCCTGTTGAGGTAACATTAGGTGGCAGTGTTGTGCCACCTGAAAACCCTCAAAAGAAATGCTGTCAAAGACGAGGGAAGTCAGTAAGGTGGCTATGCAGCATGAGAACACAAAGGCTCCTGCATACATGCTGCCGCTCATAAATCACATTTTGTTCCGCAATACTTTGAATCAAATAACATATCCCATGAAAAGAATGTGGTTCCACTCTAAAAGCAATATCCTTATTTCACAAATTCAATATCAAAGACAATATCAGCCCATACTGGAAGTAAACAGATGATCTGTCACCAACATGAGCATTAATTGGGTCAAAAACAGTTGTTACTGATTTGGCTGATGTGACTGGCAGTGAGCTGTGGAAACCTGGTGGACTATAGTTAAATGGAGGTTGAGTCACTTGAGAGAGAAAGGCATCTCGCTATGAAGTGATAGAGGAGACTTCTAGACTAAACACTGCAAGGTATTTTCCTCTCTGCTCTAGATGGATATGTAGATTCTGGCAAGCAGCACCTAAATCAAAACACACCATACATTTTTTTTTTACAAAAATACATGTTCACAAGCCAGATGGGAAATTTTTACACACAATGGCCGAAAAGCTGTAAATCCACACAAAACCTGGTATTGTGCAAGATACCGTAGCAAAACGTCTGTGTGCTTGGACGGAAATATTAACAATGAAAATCTTCCTCAGCCTGTAGTATCAGACCATATAGAGGTTTTGTTTAAAGCCATGGTTTCCCTTTGCTTTAGATTCTCTCATCTGGGTTCTGCACACTTGTAAAAAGCTGCAAGAGCTGAACATATGTTCATACCAAAGGGCCCGAGTGTCCTTAACTGCCATGCTTGTTATTTTATGCGGCACAAAGGGAGCATATGTAAAGAATGAACAGTGAATCAGAGTGAGTGCAAGAGAGACTGAGACAAAAAGAGAAAGCAAATGATTTTGTAAACACAGATGGCCGTCCTTGGCATCCGTGTTAGTTCTTCACAAGTGTTTTGAGGACGTCCTCTTCTTTCCAAGACCTCCCAATTTCTCCTTCACTGCCACTGTGTTACTGTTCTCCACAGTGTTTGTCTGTCTGTGCTTGATATCTTGTCTCGGCGCTAACCACAACACTGCTGAGGGAAAGCACTGATTCTCTCAGCAATGTCTAGAATTCACACAGCAGCTATATACAATACAAGTAGAAACCATAATGAAAGACAACAAAGCAGACATAAACAGAAGAAAACAAAAACAAAATTATCTGTTGAGAGATTAAGCAAGCTAATACTTAAGCTTCTGCTACAGCAATTCTGACTTCCGAGTTATGAGATTAATAAACTACATTTTTCATAAAAAGACCGATCAAACGTGTGTTTAAGGTAGTTCAATAACTGTACAAAGAGGTCAATAACGCCTCTTAAGTTTTGTCTTGATAAGTTAGACATTCAAAGGAGAGCAAACACTCCGCTGAATAGAGATGTTTCCTGTTTCCTCTTACAGTAGACTACAGAGGAAAGACAGAGTGTTGTGCATTGCCCTCTTTCAGTCTCCCAGAACCAGGGCGCCAGGCTACAACACAGGCTCTTTGTTAGCTTTGGACGACATTAAACGCTCCAGTACCAAGCCTCAGCGCTGCAGCAGCACAACCTCAGCCTTGAATCACGGCCCCGGAGGCCCTGGAAGAAAAATATGGGCTCAGAATGAAATGAAGCTTGTCAAATGGACACGGGAGCTGGCTCAGGGACTTGCTTAGTGTGGCACGGGGTCACAAAAGCAAAAAAAAAAAAAGACAGGGTAGGTCATGTCATAACTCACTATAATAGTTAAAACAATTCTTATGACCAGAGTGGTTATCCAGAGAGCAAGGCAGACATAACGTTCCTGAGAAAGAGAACAGAAAATGCTGTGTTTACCATGTGCTAAGACGACCTAGTTCTCTTTATTCCTATTCTGGCCATTTTCTGTGTGCAGTGAGCTGTTTTATATTCCAAACATATTCCAAGTAACATCAACAACCAATATTTAGGTTTTAATGCTGTGTTTTGCACCTGCCAAGTCTGCATGAGTCAGTTGTATAATCCACAATTACAAGGCCGGCTTACAAAAGCACTTCTTAAAAAGGCATGTCAAAGCAGAGCCCTGATTTGGCTGGCTGATGTTTTTTTAGAACTTTCTGGGTTTTGCTGGTCAAGTTGACATTTTTTCACGGGGCTGTGCTGCCGGCAGTCTGAGCTGCCTGCGGTTGTGGTGTGCAGAGGTCATGTATAACAAATTCTTCACACTCTCTTTGTTGAGGCAACCCTGGCTGCCATTAAAAACAGACAGGGAAAGACGAGACAGAGGGAAAATATATATAGAGAAAAAGAGACAGACAGAAAAAAAAGAAGAGCAAAGGCCAGGTTTTCCAAAGGAAATAGGGAAATTTAACCATTTAAAAAAAAGGGGGGGAAATTCAAGCCACATTGCCTGGAAGCCAAAAGCCCTTGGAGCGGGCCGCAGGAAGCCTGACCTTTGAGGGGGCCGTCTGCTATCTGAGCCTGGGGCTTCAGGGGCCTGGCCTCCTCTCTGGAGGGCCGTCAGCAGGCCTCAGCTTTCCTTCCCTATTCTATTCATTAGCCATGCTTTATGATTCAGCTTCCTCTGAGCCACACAAGAGCTCCCTGAGGAAAGAGACTGCTGGAGAGAGGGAGAAAAAAAGGGAGTGAGACTGAGGGAGGGGGAAAAAAGCAAGAGGGAGGTCATAGGGCCCAGCCGGGGCCCAGCTCTCAGCAGCTGTGAAATCCTTCCGTTTCCTCGGCAGGCGTAAAAGGAATGAGGGGGAGAAAGAAAAAGAAGGGGGCCAAGGAGGGAGCTGGGCCAGTAAACCCACCATCAGAGTGCTAACTCCCTAAAGAGCCACATGCAGAACCATAATTCCCAGATTTAGGGAATGCCAAATTACAAATTACACTGCTGTTTGTTTTAAAAAGTCCCCAACTTCCCTGAACACCAATGACTTATTGGCTGCATAAATCTCCAGATAATAGCAGAGCCGCTGAGGGAGAGCAGAGAGGCAGAAACCCTTGCTAGCAATAAGTGAGACATTTACTGTGAGGCAAAATTGCATTTGCTGTCACAGCAAAGAAGCAAGGGGGGGAAAATCTGTGCAAATCTTCCATGTCTACATCGCTTTTATTTAACAACACAGCAAGCTAATTAATTTAGCAAATCTGAGACAAGCTTAATTGCACTTTTTTTTAGCGTTAAAATGCTTTACCGATTAATTTAAGCACAATGGGCCGACTGAGCGAGGGGATGCAGGCAGCGAGGGAGGGTGGTATAATCAACTGAATGACCTTCAGGCATAAATTTATGAAAGGCATTGATCAGTTAAGGCTGTGATTTCACCAAGACAGGAAGGTCAGCAATTACCCAGATTCAATTAACCTCATTTAGTGAAGACTGCTGAGAGACCAATTTCTCTCCCCATAACCCTCCACCCACCAAACCTCCTGCTTTATATCAAACGATCCCCAGGCCGTCCATCTACCTTTGATCTGGGAGCTCCTACTGCATACCCTGCATTCTTTGGAGCTGAGCAAGTTGTCTCCAAACAGGAAGAAATCTTGCAGACACTAATGTAAACCCAGACTAAATAAAACCAAATTTTTAATACAGTCTTCCCCCCATTCCCAGCAAAGCAGGTAAAGCCCTTCCCCTCCCTGGTGGACATATAATTTTTACACAGGCTGGCATTGCTATCACAACAGATGTAGCGTGAAAACAAAGAAACTTGTCAGTAGGCTTTGTTGTGGGCTCAGGCCTGCAAACTGTAATTACAATTTAGTTCTGAGTCATTTGACGCATGCTATGTTCTTGACAGACTGTTGTAGGACAAGTGGTAAGGTGGCTAATCTTAACACTTATCTACCACAAACCAAAGATGAGTCAACAAGTTTCAAGATTACATTTTGAAACTTGAGAAGGAAACTCAAAATGCTGGGAACTTAATATCAAACCCACTTTAGGAGCAGTGCAAAAGATGATCAATTGCACACACAACACAGCAGATAAAAATCCACCATCACTTAGAAGCATGTTGTCCTGCTCTATAATCGTGGGTAATAGTGCATAGGAAACGATCACAGCACGTTGTTGTGCATGCTAATTGAGTGGATCAAATATCTTGGTGCAGGTGACATTTGATGGTCACGTAGTACATGACATCTTTGTGTTATGCTGATGTGACAGAACATTACACTAAAAGACTGATCAGGCAGTATGACAGAAAGAAAAAAAACCTAGAGAGAGAAGAAGGGAACCAGGCAAAAGGGCACATATCCTGGCATGGGCGATCAGGCTCTCAATTACCCTGGCCCAACCTGTCTGTCCATGAATCCACACTCACCACACTTCCCTCCCTCCCTTCCTCCCTCTCTTTCTCTCACTCACACACACAGACACACACACACACACAGTTAATTTGCTTCCCTGCCTGGTGTTTCATCACTGTCAACTTCCTCCTTCACTGCCCTCTCAATTTTACATTTACTGTCACCTGTGTTCTCTTTTCTCGCAGCTGTACTGATATTATATATATATATATATATATATATAAAGCAAAAATCTGTTTGTGAACAGTTGCTCTCCTCGTTGTGATGAGGATAATGCCCTTTGTTCTAGTGCATAATAATTATTAATTGATGAATGTAAAGCTCATTCAATGAAGCCGAATGTGATTCGATTTAATAAGTACGTTTGTCTTCTGCATATACAAACTCACACATGATCTTGAACAATGACATAAAGAAGCTTATCAGTACTGATACGGTAAAAAGACCAGTCAGTCAAAGATTAGCAGAGGACTTGAGTTTCTCTGTTCATGTGGGAGTAGCTCGGTGCTTTGATAAACACTTCTATCGGCACCCACTCAGGGCCCTCGACTACTGTCACCCTTTCAACCCAGACGTCCGCTAATGCTACTTTAAGAATAAATGCTGCATTAGCCATGCACAGTGGGCCTACAGCTCCCAGGCTGCAATGGGAGACACCAAATTAATTATCTCCCCTGCATTTGTCCTCGCACCGTTCCAGAAACTTAATGACCTCCCGAGCGGTCGTTTATTATAAGCCGCAGCAGTGCTACGCATTCCCAGGGCAGGGAACACGCACCATCTACCTTACCTCCAATTCCCACCCACCACCACCGCCACCACCTGCTTGTCAGAACAGGTGTGGGCCAGCAAGACTGCAAACCCCCAGCGAGCAGGATGGGATATACAGCATGAACGGAAAAGAGAGAAGAAACCTCCCACGCAACTGTCAACCAACAGATACTCGCCTCAACTGGAGCATCATTAAGATGATAATGAATTCCATAGTGACCGTGTAAAATGGAGTGGTCTCTCCTTGCACACACACAAAACACACACAAACCTCTTTATACTTAGCCCCGAGTGCCATTTTCATAGCCACGTATAATGCGCGTGTGTGTGTATGACAGAGGGCCAGAGCTGACAACTCCTGCTCCCTCTCCCCCTAGCAACAGACGCAGGGAAATGAATGCTGAGAGAGGAGCAGGGGGGCTTGAGCTTTGTGTAAAATATTACCCTTCGTCTCACTTACCGCACCCCACACCATCACTCCTCCCTCCCCTCCCTCCCCTGGCTGTGCAGCAGTTGCTAGCCTTTATCACGGCTGCCTGTCAGTTTAGTATACAAATTAGCAGCCTATCAGGGGAATGCAGGGGCCTGTTTCATCAGTAGGGAGAAGGGCAGAGGCACGCATTGCATTAAAGTCTCTCCCTGCTGCAGACAGAGAGGGTCACAAATCAACGCCTCAGCAGGCCCACAGCCAGCACTAACCAGATAAGGAGAAATGAAGGAAAAGGGACAAGAGATATTTCACCGGAGAGGATCCAGACCTGCTCAAACTCCCTGCAAGGGCCTGGGATGAAGGATGGAGGTGGTCTGGTAGGAAGGTATAAGGATGGAGGAGGACACAAATCACAATTTCCCCAGAGATTACAGAACAACAAAAAAAGACATGAGAAACAGGTATAAAATAAAAAAGTCAAGAAATCCCATTTATAGTGTCAATGACAGAGTCGGAGAAAGTGCTATCAGTCGATTCTCAACTAAATTTTGCAGGAAATTAGGGTTAGCACACTCCCACTTTATCCTGTGAAGTGAACCTGTGCATGTTAATACCAGCAGAGACAAAACGATTGCGAAGGGCTCTCATTAAGTGGCATAATGCAATGAGGCACAGTCTAAATTGCAGCAATAAAAGCCGACAGACAAATCATCTCGACCATCGCAATCCATTTAACTCAATTAATGCAACACCAGATCTGAGCTCAGTGGTTTAAAAGCATGTGTGGCTCTCCTCCCTTGTCAGGCTTAAGAGAATGGGGTGGGTAGGTGGGCACCAGGAGAGGGAGTTAGTAGAATATCTTTTAGGGGTAGATAAGGGTCTGTGTGGCAAGGCCATTGTGCTTTCATCAAGTCCTGCTTGAGATGGCGATGAAATGGGAGAACGACAGTGAGATAAAGGCAATGTGAGGCGGAAAAACAAAAGCAGGAGATGGCCATGGCTCTGTTCGGCACAGAACAGCTCACTATGGAAAGGGCGTGGCTTCTTTTCCTTTTTAATGTCAAAATGTGTGCCGGCCGCGATAAGAACCGCAGGTAATCTCCCAGTGGAATCTGGGGGCTGTTCGTCATTACTCTCTGGCCCTGATATAGATCAGAGCACCGGTAGCTTCTCCTGGCTCTCCTGGCTTCTCGGCAGCTGAGATGGCAGATAGCCCTTTAAGACACGGCTCACTGCTCCCTGATTGGCTGGTCAACAGCCACAACCAAATCCCCAGCTCCCTTGAGGCTGCTGTGAGGAGGTATGATAGGACGGGTCACGGAAACTCACTGTCCCCATATCCACATCATCCTTTTGTTGTAAAGCCTTTACCCTATTGTCAGTGTGGGTGGTGGAAAGTAAAAAAGCCTTTCTGGATGTTATTGTCTGAGAGGCAGGATAACAGACAGGCGGATTATTTCAAAAACAGCTTTCTCCAGAGCTCTCACAATGCGGCACCGTTGTTGCTGTGGAGAGGATCCTGGAGGAGATAATAATAATATTCCTAGTCAGAGCCTTTGCTGCAGTAGAGCTGCCTTCTAACAGAGAGATACACATCATTCTGACTGGCCCGCCGTGACATAATCGCCCTGCGGAGAGCTGCAGGCAAGCTTGGTAGGCAAACCACCTCTCACTGCAGCTTGTTAAGAGAAAGGTGGCTTTAAGCACAGCTCAATAGAAACTGCTATTGAACTTGTTTTCTTTTCATTCCATCTGAACAATGTCTAGGTGAGTCATAGCCCACCTCAGGCTACACAAGTTACATTCTTCGTTTCTTCCTCTCTCTTAAGATTGTACTGCGCTTTTGACTTGGATGAATTTGCTAAAAGGGGAAAAAAAACAATCTCGACAGGATCTTAAATAATGCAGCGATAAAAAAGCTGTGACCCTTTCCCTTGCCTCAACCCACACACAGTGAATTTCTTCTGCAGTGAAAGACAGCACACAAAGAGAAGAAAAGGCAGAGCTGGCACTACATGGAAATGTGTGGTAGGCATTGGTTTGCTCCTCTGGGCACGGACACCTTTAATGAGAGGAAAAAATGCGCAGCAAGAGACAGATTTCACCCGTACTATGCCAGTGATTTTGAGTAATATGAATCACCTCCCCTCTAACACAAATAAATATTGTTTTGATACTAGTGGGAGTTAAAGGCTGACTCTAGGTTCGGAAAACTATGGGGGATCCAGGCTCCAAGTACCAGTCTCCACACCAGTCATTCTGCATCCCAAAGCTTCCTAAACCCTACACCATGCACACACTAGAGGCCTGTGATCCCTGACCTTTCAGCTTGGCTCTCTGCTGAGCTCACAGTTTATCAGTTTGATGGGGGGTGTGAAGTTGTTGATGCTGGTTTAGTAACAGCATACTCCTAAACTGTAACAGCAGCTGAAATGAGCCAAAGGGAATTTAGGAATTCATCTCGGCATCTTGCTCATATGTCTGCTGCAACCATGAAAGTCAGCCAGGCTCTCAGGATCAATACAGCCACTTGCCCTGCAGAGGAATGACAAAGAGAGAGTGTGGGGTTGGGTGGCAAGTGGGGGAGTGGAAAAATGGAAATGGAGCAAGGTACACTGGCACCCATTGCCAAATGTCCCATTGATCTCACACCACCGTCCCCTTGCCACTTTAAGACACACTATCTGCCCTGCTAGCACAAACAAACATGGTATGCACTATATAAAGGAGCCTCAGACCTCCAAAGCCCCCAGGTCATGTTGGAAAGGGATGTGGCACGTTAAGTGGAATTTACTTTTGATGCAGACATCAGGCCTCAGGTTTCTGGCAGCTGTAACTCAAGCTCCCTGAGGCCTGACTGCAGGATTGGACAGGACACCCAACGCCCAGGAAGTCAAGCTATCTAGAAATACCTTCACTGCTCAGCTGCCCTTATAAAAAGGCACTGGTAGGGGTGGTTGTTGGAGGTCACGGTTTCCAGTATAAGGTACTGTGGACAAACAATTAATTAATAAGAGAGATGAGATTGCTATTGGAAGAAAAGAGATTTTTTTTCTTACTTGCTGGATATACTCTACTGCTGTTGTCTGCTATATTTATAGGTTCAGTATGTTGTATTCTGAAGTTACAAAAGGAATTCAATATAGAACATAGACCCCCAGTACGCCCACTGCTTCTTAACACCAGTGTGTCCTTTAACGTTGTCTTTCTATTGACATATTTATTTCTCTACATAAATACTTGACAGGGTTTTGACTCTAAACTGAGCTCTTCCCCATACACACACACACATCTCTTTCATGACCTGGAATAGCGCTTGAGCTCTTCTGTCACTGAAAGTCCAGATGTGTGACTTAATGTGGGGTGGGTGGGAGTGTATAAATAACCATGATGACATATCAGTTGGATTGCCAAAAGGTTTGGTCTGTATGGGAGGAGGTGATGAAGGGGGTTCTGAGCTATCTGTGTACCTCTAGGGAGTCCAGCACAAGCTAGTTTAACGCCAACGCGACAACTGCAGAGACCTTGTGAGAGAGCTTATGGCTTTAGACTTCACACTTACTGTGTAACATCATTCTAGCACACCTCACTGTGACCTGACCTTGACAACGGCCATGTTACTAGTGGTTTTCAATTACACTGAGTCACTACTGCGACTGCATGGGAAATGCAGTAGTTTTGAATTGTAGGTCAGTTTTATTAACCTTTAGGTGAGTTCAGATCATGATTAAGCACTTACAGTAACCTACTTTTCAGTAATTGCACAATAATAACTTAATATGTTGTAATTGTCTATTCTGTGAGCTTAGCTTCTTTTATGAGCCATGATGAACTCTGTGTAAACCCACCGGCTGTTATCTCTGATAATAACATAACACCTGTGGAGGAATTTGATCTGGCATCCATCTGAACACAAATCCCTGGACAGACGAGAAGGGCAGGGTGAGGAGGATATATTTGCTGTGTTTGCATTGCACGTGCAGATTTATTAGCAATCACTGCAGAGAAGACGATTAAAAGTAGTTGGCCATGCCAAGTGTATGCACAGCATCATTTGCTCTGGATTAAAATATAATGAAGCAAGCGAATGCAACTTTGTCTTACATGCAAGTCCTTAAATTATTCATGTGGAAAGAAAAAACAACAGGCAAAGGATATTCCCTGGGGCACTAATACCCTTTTCTGGGCTTGTTCATGATGGCAACAATGAATATCTTAGAGCTTGTTAAAAGCTTTGTTTTCCTTGCGAGTCTTGGCGTATGAACCAACTAAATGAGCAAAAAGGACGCCAAGTCACATGCAGAGGCCACTCATTTTCACTTCCAGCATGTTGGCTCTGGTGACATTATAGGAGCGTGTACATATTGCACTTGGATTCATTTTTTTTCAGTATAGTGAGGTTAAACCCACCACTGGATCACCTTAACAAATCAGCATCCTGTCTGTAAAACAAATCTGGCAATTACACTCTTTAACTACCTCTTAAATGTAGAGTTGTGTGCATTTTCAAAAGCATGCAATCCAGCCCCTGATTGTCTAAGTCATTCTGATAAATGGTTTAATGAACTGTGTCATTTAAAAACTTGGGCTTGTTTTTCTAAAGTAATTCTCTATTTCCTTGAAATTCATTTCAACATCTGCACGTCCAGCAACACTCAGCCTGGCTCAGGTGGCTCCTGTCTGTATTTGAATAAGAGATATGCAAACAAATGAAGTCAAGGCAGCAGCTTGTGTGCTCAACCAGCCTTTTCTCACATTTGAGGGAATCCTTGGATTAGTTGGTCCAGGCTCCAGGGCCTTTATACTGCGTGCTATTCATGCAGCGGAGAAGGAAAAAAGGGTGTTTGCATTTCATGTCTGTCAGCGGTAAAGATGTGTGTGGTTGGACAGTAGTGGCCAATGTAAACAGAGTCCTAAATGAAAAAGGGGAACATTATAGCCAGCAGAAGCCAGATGACCCCTAATGTGGGGTCCAAGGGAGAAACCCTTAGAGTATCTTTTTCTTACACTTTTTCTGTCAGTATAATTAAGGATTTAGTTGAGAGAAGAGGGTTTAATCAAGTGGTAAATGCTATGAGGCTGGATACAGCAGGATGATGAAGGGTGTGGGGTGTGAGCTCAAGTCATGTTTTATTCAGGCTGTTGGTTCCCAGCACACTGTCTGGAGAACAGTCAGTGTAGGAGTCAAAGCCATTGCTTGCAGAACATGGACAGTTGTGGGTCTCTAGCATATTTTACTAGCCCCGTTCACTCTTACGGCTGTTAATGTTTTTTAAACATGCTCAGGTGCATCACAGCAGGTGCTGCACAGCTGGCCTTGTGAACCTGCTGGAAATCCTACCCCATGCCACCCACCAACATGTAATTGGAGACTGAGTACAACTTACTGCACCCCTGTAATGGCTCTCTGAATACTCAGATCCCCGCCCAGGCCGTCACCCACATCCAAGATTGACAGGACCCGGGCAGGATGCCAGTGTGGGGAGGCGAGAACTTCTGGTGTAGTGCCCTTGCACCCACCACAGATCAATACCTCCATACGCAATTAGAGTAGCTGAAATAGATGTGCTCACAGGCTTCAGTGCTCTACCTACATGATCGACCACCATGACACCCCCTGCTTCCCACCACAGAAACACAAACACACATGCACATGCATGCTTACACGCTCACAAAAAACAGGCAAGCTGTGAAACTTGTTCTCTCACTGACTATCCACACAAATTCTACTTTCAGGTACTACTGCATGGCAATGCTTCCACAGTATTGGGTCACAATACTGCCATTGCACGGGCATGTGCAGGGCAATGTGATGATGATGGGACAGTGAAAACAGCTCTCCCATCTCCCTCACCTCCTGCTGGTAGAAACTCCAACCTATTCCTCTGACAGTTACACTTGTTCTGTCATCTTAGCCACCATCCTGTCACTAACAGGTGGCCTGTCGCTCACAGCAAAGTCATTTGCCTTGCACAGCAGTAGTCATGGGTAGCCCCAGCCAAGCTGCATTCGGGTTTCCAGCATTACAGCTTAGGTCGAGGGAGAGAAGCAGTGGCAGAATGCAGAGGAAGAGCTGGGGGAAGGGAAAGAAGAAAAACCTCCTCCGATCAAATAAATGCCACTGTAAGCACAAGTGACAAGTCTTGTTTGGGGTTGTCCCTGCTCAGGGCCTGAAAGGCCAGCACTGCCTCATCTCCTCAGCTATGTCTGCAAGCAACAGGGGTGGGTGAGAGGGGGAGGGAGAAATGTCTGATTGGTGCCATAGCCAAGAGTGAGAGCAGCCCAATTATATTTCCTATCCCTCAAGAGCGGGCCAGCCCCCTCTGGTAGAGCGAAGCCTCTGCCATCTCTCTCCTCTCCTCACCTCTCAAGACACTGCAGATAGATAAATAAATGACAGCCCCGCTGAGGCTTGGCCCAGCCGCCCAGAATACATTGCAGAGGCTGGCTGCCAGCCTGTCCGTTTGCCTTCACCTGGCATTACTGCAGATAGACATTTTTCACATTATTATCGTTGCATCGTCTCCGTTGCCCTGTTCACTCACTGAGTTGTGGTTGATGATGGCGGCAGAGGACCTGAGGAGATTGGAAGGAAATGTCTCTTGTCAAAGTCAGCATAGCCTAGCTTAGCAGAAATTTAACAAGTTCCCTGGGCTCTCTCCATTCACTCTCTGACGGAGCACGGAGCCAGGACATGGCCTGCTGACAGCCCTGGGCATGTCACTGTCACTGACACTTGATAGGCCATAGAGAGGAGAGGAGAGGAGAGAGGAGAGAGGAGAGAGGAGAGAGGAAAGGCAACAGGGCTCAGCCCTACAAGACTCACACTTAAACACACAGCTCCATATTGCTATTTCGCTCTAGCCTTAAAATCCTACTCTCTGTAAATATGACTTGGTCTAATACAACACAAATGTATACACTACACTGTATATAAACTAGCCTTAATTACATACAGAGAAGTTACCTTTGTTTACTCTGCAAATGATTATCTTTAGGTTGTCATTGTAAATGCTCACAACTTGACAGAAAGCCAAATATCCCAGGATGTTTGTGTTTTTCAGTAATAATCAGGTAGAAGCCAGCAGAGAAATACTCCAGCTTAAACTGCATGTGTACCAGCATTTTCCCCCCACACACTCACCACTCCCCGACGGTTAAACCCAAAACCAGATGTTGCGGATCAGTGGGGATAAAAAACACGGCGAATAAAAGTGGAGGACGGAATGGTACGCATTAACTATAATCAAAAAGAAACAAAAAGGAGACCATGATGCTTTAATTACTTCTCACATATAATTTGGTTTTGTGGGGGCAAGCCAGGCACTGCCAAGAAAAGAAAGATGAAAAGCAACTTAAATTACATGGAGAGAAAGTGCAGAGGCTTTTTACACATGGTCCATCTATTCCCCACAACTGTAGACAAGGCTGATGACTTTCCCCAAAACCTTGCTGTAAATTGTCCATGGAAACAGAACTTAGATGCAGCCACGCTGTATCTAAGCTGTTCCGCATGGCCATGACTTAAAGAAAGGTGTTGAAACATACTGACTGCAGACTGACAGGAAAAAAAACTGGAACCGTTTCCCTTTAAAAAAAAATGTGTCTTTTATGGCACACATGATCTGTGGGCATCCAGATTATAATGACATTTTTCTGTTGTTTTGCTTAAGTATTCATCATCTAAAATTCCCTTAAATAATGTGATTTTAATAATTTGTCATGCTATTCTGCCAAGTAGCTGAGGATATGCGTTATGTTTGGCCACTCGAGAGAGCATGGATGAGGCCTGAGTGAGGTGCTCTATGAATCTACTTCATAGCCGTCCTCTGTTTGCAGAGTCTCTCTTGACTCGCTGGTGTTGCCACAGTGCTAAATTGCACAGCTGTTCCACAATCTGTGGCGGTGTTAATTACCCAAATGTGAGCGGCAGCTCGTCAGTTCCTCACTAACGAAGGGGCCTGCTTTCCAGCGAGGGTGCCGTATGTTTGGCATGTAGGCCCATTTCCACCCAACGCTCCCCAGGCTGTGCAAGGACCACCCGACACATCCGCATCCTGGAGAAGACGCATCTCATTAAAGCTCCCGACTCAAATCTGCTTACTAAGGGGAAAAAACACGCGGGCTGGATTAAAAGATGGGGAGAGGGATGGGGAGCTTTAATACACTGCGAGTGAAAGGGCTTAGGAGGAAATATGAGAACTTTCAATAGTAAGATCCCAGGCAAGGCTGGAACGGAAAGGCTGTGTGAATGTGAGCCGATCAGTCAGCGTTTGTCAGTCTGATCCCTTAGCACTCCCAAAGCCCAGAGGCAGAGACAGACAAGCAGGTTGTTTTCTACAAAAGTGGCTTCTTAGCTCTCCTGGTTGGCCCCTCTTCCAAGGACATGTACATCAATTTTCAACTATTAGAACATGGACTGACAGAATTCAACAGCCTGTACACTTAATGATCCAGCCAAAACTAAAAAC
Source organism: Larimichthys crocea (assembly GCF_000972845.2). Taxonomy (NCBI): domain Eukaryota; kingdom Metazoa; phylum Chordata; class Actinopteri; family Sciaenidae; genus Larimichthys; species Larimichthys crocea. Next base: position 48,126,087 of record NC_040013.1, on the reverse strand, counting down.
AAAGGCTGCGTGTGGCGTTGGTGAAGTTTAACAGCAGCTGCACATAGAACTGTGCCTTTCCCTCTGACAGTCTCACATGATGACAGTACATGACAATAAAACCCTCTCCAGTCAAACACTGTAAACTATTAATGCACTGCATTACACAGTACATCACCCCACTTCTTGCGTGCAATGTTTAAAACAAAGGTGTTAAGAAGTCCCCTCATGAATCATACTTGCTGGCTAAAAGCCTAGCTGCAGTGTACCACCCACCTCCGGTTATACATGAACACCACAGCCTGAAGTAGCACTGGGAGACTACATAATGAATGCATGAAGCTAGGTGTCATGGGGGCTCGTATGGTGCACAAAACGATGGGGCAATTAGGCCCACACGACACCTCGGGATGGCGTGATGAAGGACTCCTGGGCTCGTCTCCTCCGCCTCTGTTCCTCTATCATTAAGGATTGAGCAGCCACATCTGGCTAATGGCACGCCTGGGGTTCCTGCTCAAACACTGTGCCACGCCGTGCACATTTAATTATGCCTCATAAAGGTAACAAAAGACACGACCTGCACTCGGGGAAGCACTGTTTGGAAATTGTGAGGGGAGGCAGAGAGAGAGAGAGAGAAAGAGAGAGAGAGAGATGAGGGGAAGGCGAGGAACTGGCCAGCTGCCAGAATTACAGGTTGACCTAGGTCGGCAGTTTCAAAAGAGGGGGAATTCACTCAAGTGTCTCCACCTCTACTTGAGATGGGTCCCAATGAGCAAGCCGAGAGCAGGAGATGCTCGGTAGCTGAGAATCAAAGGGCCTCTAGTTTGTCTCCCCTTCTTCTATTAGATCATGAACTGCACTATGCACTGCTGTCAGTGGCTAATTGCAGAAGGACTGAGTGGATTAAAGGGAGAGTTCTTTGGAAATATGTATGGGATTTAGCAGCTGTTTGAAGTAAATATGGATGTCTTTGTCCACAATAACAACATCATAGGAGAATGCCTCTAACAGTGCCATGGCCTGGTGTTATGACCCGCTCCACTTTAACCCTGCCTCTCAGGCACCGTGTTGCCTCAGCAGTGTTTGCAAAAAGCTCACCACGTTCAGCCAAGAGTATGAAACACACATTACCCACTGACTGAGTGACTGGCTGACATATGACTTCAGTAGCACCTGGAGGTATTCAAAAGACCCTGGATAGCTGCTTTGTGTAGCACAGAGCTGACATTTGGAGCTGAGAGAGAAAAAAATTCAGAGAAAAAAAACATGAGCCGAGGCACAAGCCCGAGGTCTCTCAGTGAGCAGATGCCCACATTTAGAAAATAACATCACATCTGAAGAGATGGGGGACAAAGAGCCGCGGCTCATTGTCGAAGAAGTCCATTGTCTGGCAGTTTGAGAGCTGGCTAACGCCACAGGAAAGGTCACTGGTCACTTCCATTTGGACCTGCACATAAATCCCCGCTGTCCAGCGCAGTTAATAACACAGCCAGCTCTGCCAAGCAATAAAAAAGGGAAAAAAATGTATTTTGTTTTGACAACACCTCCCTGTCCCTTTACAGCCACTGGCCTTGTGCAGCCTTTTGCGTTATGTATAACTTAAATGTTAAAAACAGAGACATCTCTGCAGTGTGCATTAAAAGACAAGCCTGCCAAACGCCTCGCTCCACAGCGGCTTCCTCTTCTGTTAAGTCTCCCTCTGCTTTTGGTGTAGAGAGTGTTTTATGGCACGTCCCTTGTCAGGATTAAGATGTAGATCCAAGTGCCACAGGGACAAGCATAAATTCTCCATCTCCCACTGTGGACCCACAAGTGGTGGAGCTCGGGGAATGTCCTTGAAGTATGAATAACATCACATGCTATGTGTCATCTGTTATACAGTAATGACATGTCCTCGGAACAATCCACATCTCCTGTGGCCCATAAGTCTGTGAATGAGAGAACTACTTGCTTCCTTGGCAATGCATTTTGTGAAAGGCCATATACATTATAACAAATTCAGTTCATCTCTCCTTTTAATTTTACTATTATCACTCTATTTATGCCAACAACTTAATGCTAGATGAAGCATGCAGCATGGGTGAAGCTGTGTCAGTGGTTCTACAGAAATCAAATTCAACCAGAGAAACATTCATCGGTTTTAATGTTGCGGAGCGGCTTTATTCAAGGACCAGGGCTGAACCTGCTCTCTGTCCAGTAAATCAGAAGGGAACACCAGGCAAAAATGAAGAAAACAATGTCTGAGCACTGCTCTAGTATTGCTGACCTTAACTGGTCAGCAGAATAAGTGGTACGCTGTTTTGCAATTCTACAGCTCAACTCACTTCCATATTTCTTGGAGTTTCTCGCAGAGGGCAGCTTAAGTCTCAGAGTATAAGCCAATTTGGATTAGCTCCACATTTCAGACAGGTTCCAGTTGGGATTTACAATACTTTCAGAGCATGTTCCTCCCTAAGCACAGCCCTAACCCTAAATGCATCAACAACATATTTAACTCTTTTCTTCTTTTTTTCCCTCTGTTATTTCACAGATTGTTGCATATTCACAGTTAGACAACATGTTCAAAATAGATTAGCAGGTCGAAGCATTACTTTATAATACAGACTGATAATATTCAGAGTTTTTAGGCAGTGCTGTCACTACTGAGAACATGATGTTGCATCCAAATGCTTGGCTATTTTCTTAAATGTTTCTTCAGCTTTTTTTTTTTTCATTTTTGAGTTCATACGCAGATCCAGAATAAATCTCCATTTCTTCTTCTATCTCGTCTCCAGGCTTCAGGGGGCACAAGGCATTAGTCTCATGATGCTGGGTTTGTCATGTCTTCCCCAGCTGTGATCTGCCTGAACTCTTACATTACAAATAGCTGGAGGATTTTTCACCCTCTTATCACATTTGCCAAGCAGGCCTGTCTCTTATCAGCTTTCCGCTAGAGATAAATGGGCTTTTGAAGATAGGAATAAGAGAGGTTTTTGCAAGCTAATTCCAGAGCCCCATCTGCAGTAGATTACAGATAGGTGCTGGGGGAGCAGAGAAAGATACATATTTTAATATGTAGGTGGTGGAAGAATCAGGTTGAAGAGTGATTGGTATTACAATGTCATATACTCTACAACCCAATGACATGCAGAACTAACAGGCAATAAGAAGAGATAATGGACTGAGAATATTTTATTGAGACTTCATCACTGACCGCATCAGTTACACTGCTGATTTTGCACCAGCCCTGATGAGAACAAAATGACATTTCCAACATAGCCTATCTGGAGCCGCAGCACAGCAAAAGACTGGTGATTGGCAAGCATAACAATGAGTACAAAGACACATTTATGTGTGTGTGTTTTTTCAGAGAAAGGTTTTGGGACATTTAGCAAACAGAAACGAGAATAATTCAAAAAGTGCCCAGTCACATTTCTTACAAGAATGTATGTCAATTTAGGAGTAAAGCTACCTCAATATGTTTGAGTGATAAGGCTTCAACAATTTATAAATTAAACTTACAAATTATTGACTGAAGTCATTGCAATAACAGGACCGTAAAAAAACACTGTTTGTCAATGGAGCAATAGATTATAATATATAAACAATATGTTATATTAAAATTATAATAAACCAAAATATACATTTTAAGTCTTTGCTGTTCCATTGTGGATATTTTTTTAACAGAACTCAGCACCTACAAACAAGGAGTGTGTTTAAAACACTTTAAACAGAAAAGTGCCAGAGAGTGTGAAGACTGTGGAAGACAGAAAATGGCACAATGTCTGATATTTACAGCTCGCTGTTTATTACTGTAAGAGCATCAAAGTGATACTGAAGAAGAAAAATATAGCGCAGATTAACGGAGGCTAGTGTCACTATCGAACACAACATTTGTAAGTCCCTATGGAAATATTATAGTAATACCCTGGGAGAGCGTAAAGTAGGGCAAATCACTATAAGCTCACAATCGGGACGCGCGTCTGAGCCCCTATAGGATTATTATGGAAATGTTAGAGTGCGTTCATCTTTAAAAGCATGGACTCATAAACAATATTACACTTTGATTTCTGGGAGAGTGATGACAAAGTGGCAGACTTGTGTCATAAGGCCGAAGTGTTGAACTAATATTAACAGGCGACATGTGATCCAGCCTGACCTTGATGTCTGAGATTCTTGGGCTCGATGGGGGAAGAAAACCTAATTAAACAGCTCCTCCCGTGGTTGTACAAGTCAGACACGGGACGGACTCATACTGCGTTAATGTCCTGCGTGGTGGATTTAGGAGCGCGGGATAATGTCTTATAACCTGCTCAAATAACAAGACGCCGACCCACAAAACAGCTAAGAATTTGAGTTAAAAAGAAGAAGACTGTACGCAACCAGTGATGTGATAAATAACACTATTATAAATTAAATTAGACTTCATATTTGTTCTCCTCATAACAGGAAATCAAAACACACTCTGCAGATAAAATGTTAATATTTTGAAAAAAAAAAAAAAAAAAAAAAAAATCTATGTGTGCTTTTTCTCCAAAACACTCGGCAGTCCTTCCGTAACTTCATCCGTTTCTACCAATAAGTGTGTCAGGAAGTCCATACAGAAATATGGCAACCCCCAACAAACCCCCCAACAAAACAAAAAAATGTTTTAATTTATAAATGTCTAAAGCAAGTTTGGATGTTATTCGAGCCTTCACTACATCTTTGCTGAGCCTACAATACGTGCGGGGCGCCTCGTTGGAAAGGAAAATGCGCCTGCCACCGGCGGAGACGGGCTATAAGAGAAAAATCCTAACAATGAACATCTTATTCGAACATATCAGGGGTTCCTTTCGACGAAAACTCTGCATATTTTATATAGTTATTGATAGCGAATATTTCAACCTGAAAACAAATGAAAGCAACAAAAGCAACGGTGGAATTTCATGAAAGCTTACCGAGTCCAAATGCGCTGAGATCGCTCGCGGAGGATATCCAAATCAACCAGAATGGAACACGCATTCATAAAGAGATTTTAGCGAGCCTCACTGAGGTTAAATCCAATTTGGAAAAAAATATATTGTTCAGCGATTTGACGATGAGAAAACTCTCAACACAGAATAACCTGCCCGGAACAATAAATTTTCGCTGAGGCGATTCTTCCTCCGTGTCTCGAAAGAAAAAAAAAAAAGCGGCGAGACATTCAGGAAATAGTACGGAAATTCAGTTTCTTTTAGCGACTTCACTAAAGTTCTGTAGGCAATAATTTGGACTCCTTGAGAGAACACAGTGGACCTTTGTCAAGCCAGAGCACCGCTCATAGGATTCCAAGTCGGGTAGTGAAAGCGCCGATGACAGATCGTCCACAATAGATTCCCCAAAGTATTTGTCGATCTCAAGCAAAAAACGTGAAGAATTACATATCCAAGAGGCGTGCGGACGCTTTGTCGTACATGGGAGACATCGTTTGACGGATATCCACAAAATCCTGGCGCGTTTAGTAGAGAAGTCCTGAAAACGCAGTGCGCTCCGCTCCTCTCCGACCTGCTCTCGTGCGCAACAGAGAGAGAGACTGGGCTGCGCTGCGCGTCAGCCAGGGTGTGTGTGTGTGTGTGTGTGTGTGTGTGTGTGTGTGTGTGTGTGGCAGCAGCTGTTGAAAATGAGGACAGGACGAGACCAGAGCAATCAATGTACGAGGGCTTGATCTGATTTGTTAACACTATTCCCAATAATGGACCCATGAGTTTTTTCATCTGTTTCTAGCCCTTTGTGCTCTTTAATTGTTTCAGTCCGTTAGTTGAACCGGATTGATAGTGCGTTCTTTACACACCCTCTTTTTTACAGAGCTGTTATATTATAATGTACAACATTTTATACTGCATTTTTCAGTACAACAGAGCATTTACATGTAGCACAGTATGTCCAAAAATGTGTAATTGAGGTATTTGTATTAATCATCTTAGAATTTTTTTGTGCATTTGTCACCCATTCAGATTGATCTTATTATTGAGCCTAATTCACAATACATTGTACAGGCGTGTTAACTACCTAGTATTAAGCTCGTACTGTACGAGGCAAGGATATTTCAAAAGGAAAGAAAAATGTGGAGGTTTGTTTTTGTTCAATTTTTTAAATTTTAACTCATGAAGATGAACATGAACCACGTAGAGATGAAAAGTGGGCACAAGAATCTAAAATTCCTCCCTGTTGACCGCTTCAGTCTGCAAGGATTCCCTAAAACTCTCAATAGCCTGGGGAGTATGGATTGGCATCAGTCCTGACCGAACAAAGCTATCCATCTGCTCCTTTTCCACAGTGAAGATGTTATTCTTAAAATGTATTTTAGAGGAGAACTCTCGGAGGCTAAAGAGGAGGAGGGTAGAGCTTTGACGTCTCCTACAAAGTTAGCCCTATGGTTATCCTGTTCACTCTTATGACCTGCTTAACTTAGCCATGATTGAAGTCAGGTTGAAAGAGACTTATGCTTGCAAAATGCCAAGACAGAGTACGGGTCTCCTTTACAACTCCACCTCCCTGTGGAGTTTTCTGGAGACAAGTAGAAGATTGGTGTTTACTTTCTGCCATGCTGTGTTATACTCCACAGATACCCCTGAGAGAATAGCAGCTCTGTTTTTATAAAGCATGATAAATACAGTATTGTGGATGGATAAATAATGCACTGTGATACCCACCCCAAACTGGGCATCTACACATTTTGCCTGTAGGTTCGGCACTGTCTCGCATGCAACAACAATAAGAGTTATGGCCTGCTCTGCGGGTTGTGTCAGGAATGCAAGACTTGTAATTATTTCCCAGCTGACTGTGATTAAGGGTCATCCCCAAGCCTACAGACTTCCCTTAAAAACACAGGGCATTACACATACACACACACAAGCACACAGGCCCACCAATCAACACACACACCGGTCAGAGTACAAATGCAGGAGCATTTGGAATTGGACAGGGAAAAGTTAGACGCCACTAAATTGGACTTTGGTCAATCGAACCACTGGCTGTGATTTTGTTTATCCTAGAAAATAACAACCTACCAAAAGCAGCTGCAAAGATCCAGTGACCAAAAAGGGAGAACATACATGACGCTAAACCTGGGAAACATTCCAGGACAACGTATGGAACAGAAAAGCAGATGTTGGACCAGCAGGGCTACCTGGGAAACCGGCCTCATAGATGCAGGGAAAGGAAACAATAGAATTTAAGCCACAAATGCATCATCACTCCTAAGGATCACTTTGTAGCTGCTCTCACACATTTCATTTAAAGGAAAACATTTTTCTAGCAATCAAAAGAGAACATTTTCCCTCCAAAAGTGTCTTATTTTCAGACTATTTCCTGTTGACTACAAAGCAGTCACAAATACACAGAAGATTCTTTGGGGATTTATTCAGAATTGGAACATTCATGAGATGTCATGATATGCTGTGCACAGCACATCATGTGTGTGGTAGTTCTCCATTTTTATGCTTTTAAAATACAGAGGACACCTTGTAAATTTCACAGTTTTGAACATGTTGACACCATTGATGCCACTTGCGATTTCCGACTGAGAGCAATCACAAGAAAGCACATCTCCCAAAATGTCAGAGTACTCCTTAAATATTTTTGAGACAGTCGAGATGGACACATGAGAGAAGCTTTAGTAGGATTCAGTCTTAAGCTAGCAAGGCCACATATAGTTCCCAAGGTAGGGGTCTAACCACTACATCACCTCTGGGAGAAAGGTTGGGTGTATTTTCTGTCCTTCAGCACTTTAACAACCAGCTTTTCGGCTTCACGTCCATTCAGTGGTGGGCCGCTAATGCTGCCAGCCTCAGCCAGGAGAACAGTTAATCTCAGGTAAGCCAGTGCTGACTGAGTGGATCTAGAGGCCTGGTCCAAATATCTGCCTTGTGGAAATAGCATCTGGCATACAATACCCCCCTCCTCAACAGCTTCCTAAAATAGGTGCATGTACAGTAAAAGCTGTTATGTAAAGAGAGATGCCAGGAGTGTAGGCAGAAATATGCCAATTCCAGATTGGATGTTGATGGGAAGTGTTAATACTGACCACAATGAGCTAATTTAATATGAAGCTATTAGCCAAAGATTTTTGGAGGATGGTACTTTGCTGCTAACAGTTAATCCCCCAGCTTTTGAAAGTGAGACTTTATCAAGAACAAAAACTCTCCTTTGAACTGAACAATATCTGAAGACACTCACAGCCGTATCACAAATTAGCGCAGTAGCTGGTGTCAGAATTAAAGGGCAGCACAGATTTAGTCTTCGCTTTTAATGAAACTAAACATATTGATATTTAATTTACAGTATCTATGTTTATCTTTTAAAGGGACGGAGAATTAAGCATGGAAAGTTCACTGAATTGACAATTGCCTCATATGAAATAGCATTAATAGGTTCAGCTAATTTGGGCTATTAAATCATTTCCAGTTTTTATTGTTCTATTAAACAGCAGCACTGAGCACTTACCCTAATTAGAGTTAGAAAACTACACTGTAAGTTTTAATCACAGCTATGTCTACTTTGAATCCTCACAACCATTACTAGTAATGATGGTGGAGAGGCACAACATAGGCTGTCACCACCAAAATGGAACACAGTCATGTTTTATTCCATTTTATTTCTGCAGCTGTACATTGTAATTTCTTTCTGGAGAGTGCCTTGCAGAATCCATGATTTATTCATTACGGGGGCTCGAGTAGCATAGACCAACTATGTGAGAATGAGCACCTTATTCAATGACTCCCATCTTTCAATATGGACAGCATTTCTAGGTCATCCATTTGGAGCACCGACGTACTCCAGAATACAAGTAGTGCTACTGAGAACAGAGGCCAGAGGATGTCAGACACTTTGAATGGCTCTCAGGAGACCCAACTAAAAGTAAAGGACTTTACAGCAATAGAGGAGCTCTAGAGATGTACAAGTGACTGAATAAGATGCAGGTATAATATACTCTATAGGATTACATGTAGAAATGAATTCCGGTAGTGGTAATGGATTTTTCACTTATATGGAGTCTGCAGCTCTTTGAAATCACATTTCTGAATCTATTGCATGTATAAGGCTTGTCAGGCAGCTCCTTTTTAACCGTCTTGAAAGTTGTGCTCATCAAGCCCTCGTGGCAAATGTTTCTGGAGGTTCCTGTTCGACATGAAAAGTCGTCCTGATTGATCGAGGCGATGTAGAACAAAAAGCGCCCTCCGCCAGGCACATTAAAAATGAATTTTCTCTGGGATTCAAAGGGCTGCGCTGCTAGGGCAGAGAGAGATGAGAGCTGGTAACTCTGCTAGTTTGCCTCGGGAGCCCCTCTAGCAGCTAGTCCCAGCTGATCCATCCATCAGCCTTCAAGCCCACAGAGGTGAGTGACTGTTTGAAGGCTCTGCCGGCTACCTTATCCTGAGGCTTAACAATCCAATATTGGTTGTTGCCGAAGATAATTACTCTCCATTGATGGTAGAATACCCAGGGCTAGCTGCAGCCATTTGCATTGCCCAACACCACAGATCGATCAAGGAGGAAAAGCAGTTGGGAGCTGATAACAATGTTGCGTTAGACTAGCATTTCCAGGAGGGATGTTATGCTCTCTCTGGCTTGTATTCTCCTACACCCCCACCCTCTCATGGCCTTCCTCCCCCACTCCCTCATCTTTCAATGAACAAGGTAAAGAATGGCTCCCACTGATAGAATCAGCAAGGACATTGCTGTCTTTATTCTCCCTCCAAAAGCATGCACATGTCACCTTGACATTCTTTATCTACTTCACAGTGCTGGCGGGAGAAAATGTGCAAACTAGATCCTGCATTTGATACATGATTGTTTATGGACCCACAGCTTTCATTTTCCATCCTCTTGAGCTGTTTGGAAGATTGACAGAAGCAAAAACTACACTTTGCTGCTCTTGTCTAGAAAACATGAAAACAGAAGGCGCGCCTTGTGTGGTCTTGTTGCTGATTTGTCTCCACCAGGGTATAATTTACACTAAGAAAAAAAGATGGAATTTGGAGAAGTGAGATTAGCAAGTAATTTATGGGCACTTAGCAGGGTGCCTGCAATAACATAGCCTCAGATATGCTTCACTGCAGCGTTGCATTCTGAGAGGACAGCAATGTCACTTGCTCCAGAGTTATAGAGTCTACATACAGGACAACCGACACTCAACAAATTATGTGTGAACACCGAAAGTGTTCGCAATAATCAGAGTTATCTCACGTCTAAACCACTGCTCGGGATACGAAGCGGAAAATGAAAAACAAGTAGTGTTATTTTTCCTTGTAATAAAATTTCCACTCCTTTAACAAGATAAAAGTGAATTGTGCTCCAACTCAGAAAGTATGAAAGACATTTAGATGCACATTGATAATTTAATACAGACTGGTACCACTTTATTAGCATTCTATGACTTTTCTTTCTCTCTGAGAATAATAACCATATAATCTGTGGCACTTTGGAGGGAACCATGTTACCTCCTGATCAGGTGGTCAAAGGTTGTTGCTGTCAAATAAAAACTAAACGTTTGAGGGGAACACCGAGGGCTGTAACAACCATAGAAAAGGCATGAATTACAACTGCACAAAATTCTTATGAAAAGAAAGATAAATTGACATATTTGTCTGCCCTCACATTACGGAATATTAACAAGCTCTTGACCACATTTACAAGTATTAAGTAGACACTGAGTTGTTGAGGAAAATGGATAATGTTTGAGAGGACTCTTAAAAGGCAGTATGGCAAAGCGAGGTGATGCAATAGTGTCCAGGTGCTGGCTAAAAACAAGCTGCACAACCAGACAAACTGTTTTTATTACATGTCTGACATTCACGGCCAAGTCGTAAAGATAATAGAAATTCTTTATAGTATTCTTCTCTCCATTCCTCCTGCATTAGAAAACAACAAATAATTGAGAGCAAACAAAGACTCTGCAGTAGTTCAGGTGCAACAACTGTTAAAGGCATAAGGAGGAGAAAATGACAGAATATTTGTTACCATGAGAAACACAGAGTTGCCGGCAGAGACTGGAGTGAGATTAAATATAGGGTTACCAGAGCAAAGACCTAATCTATTCAGAGACAAATGCAAGGTCTCTGAAGCACATTTGTTGTGCGGCCTGAGGTTTAACAACTGGCATTATAACTCCATTTCTCATCATTACCTCTCTGTACTATAGTACTGCAGAGATAAGGTCAGCCAGGGAAAAGAGCAGAGAGTGGGAGCAAGAAGGACGATGAATAAGAGAGTTGATAGAAACCACACAGGACATACAGTACATATTGTATAAATTCCTGTATATATTTCCTGCAAATTCCAATTTCAGATTGTGATCATATGTGTATTGTGAATTGTCATGGAAAAAACAAAACAAAACAAAAAAACAAATTGAATGAGTGTGTGTGCATGATTGTTCATGGTTCATGCTGGAGCACAGTTGTGCAAACGCAACGTCTCCATGGTCACCATATGCTGCCACATTTCTCGTTGGAGGATTGAATGTGGGCACAAGTGCTCCCAGCAGTAAGTCAGCGTAGTGTCAGATATGGAAATCCACTAGCATTCATGAATGATACAAGGCCTGCTCTTTAGCCCCACACGTCAAAGGATTTGCCAGGGTGGATGAGGCAGATGCTTTGACAGATTTAAGGGAGCTGGGGGAGGGTCTTTTGGCTTCCCACTGCGTTGCACACTAACTCTCTAGTGTTACAGAAGTGTATAATAAGACCCCTTGAGGAAAAGTGTTAGGGAAAAAAGAAGCACACAGGCTTAAAAAAGGACAAAAACAACAAAATCTGATTGCATTCAAGGCCTTATTAACATATCCTTTCACCAGCAGAGGATGCCACTGGTTTTAATTCTGTAAGACACAGCTGCTGGGGCCCCGCAATTTCTATTTTGACTCTATGATTTAATCAATTATGGCTCTAAAACTATGGCTTAATTAACTCCATGCACAGGCGGCTGCTTTTCACAGGAGCCATTCAGGAAAACAGGAAAACAAAATGGCTGCCGGCTTCCCTCAAAATAGAGGCTAAGATGGTGGTGGGTAGATTAACTACGCCCTGTGCAGTTTTATTGATTCACAGTTTTATCTCATAGGGGATATGGAACAGGAACATCGTCGTGCTCTTCATGTTATGTGTATAGCCTTTCCCTTCCTCAAAAAAAAAAAAAAAAAAAAAAGATATGCGGTGCAGCTTTCTCTGGATAGCTGTGACCTTGGCCCATTTTCAGACTTCTAGAGGAGTGTTTCTAATAAAGAAGCTCAAAGACAAAGATGGTTGATAAAGTTAGTGAGTGATTACAAAATGTTGTTTTCAACTTATTATAGCATGCATGGACTGTTGCCCAATAATACCCTTCAATGACTTTCTCATGATGGAATCCATGAAGCGGTCTAGTTCCTGAATGTGGCATAGACAGCACGAAGTGAAGCTGAATTATCTAATATTGAATCAAGTCAGGGCAGGAAACAGGCCTCCATCAAATAAGTAAATCGTCAAAAAAGTCCCCCTCGCAAAATACAAATCAACAGTAAGTAAATGAGTTTAAATTAAGTTAGGAATATCACATTATCATCCAAAATAAAATTTCCATCAGTAGATTTCAAATTGAATTATGAACTAAGACGCCAGCTGTTTACACTGATCTCCTCTCTGAACTAGCGGCAAACCTCATAGTTGCTCAAAACTTAAGGTAAATAAACCACAAGTTAGCTAATTGCCATCAGGTGAACTTTAAATCTAAAACCTGCCAAACCAGGAGCCAGAGATTGAACCAATGTAAAAATTGTGGCCATTTCACAAGAAATGAATGTCTGACACCACACACATGAACTTTTTTCACTTGAATCAACCAACAAATCAAGCTTGTGAATCCCGCTTTTCATCATGCCACTCTTCATACACTACCCTTGTTGTACTCTTGTTTGGCATTTCACTGAAGAATACTCCCTTTATACTCAAAGCATGAGGAGTCCTCTGGAATATCATCCAGCTAATGACAAATTAATGATGAAGAGACCAAGAAAATTACTGAAATTAGATTTCAACCGTTTACAGCACATCAACAGTAAATTGTCTTTATTCAATCACATCTCATTATTATATAAAGTACAGTCCAACTGAGGCCATGCCTAAGGCTATATTATTACTCAATATTGAGTTCGTATGTGAAGACTCTGGGAAGTAACAAGACGAGAAACACATTTTACTGCTGACCTAGTTATCAGACCTCAGCCAGGGTGGAAAAGAATCACCACAAATAAGTTAAGACATTAACACCAGTCAGATGGTTTCCATTTTAGCCTATAATTGTGTGTGTCAGTACCCTAAATCCTATATTCTTAGCCAGAAGACCCTTGCCCTCCAAACTAATGGCTTCCACATCAGAGGTTAAGGTTCTCAACCTGAATATCTTAACCTATAAAGAACCTTAGTGGGAAATGTCTTCTCAGCAATTCTTGGTAAAAGCCCATTTTCTCTCTGGACTCATATGCCCCCCTCAAATTGCTAAGTTTTAATTCATTTTGATGAAGATGTCTGCTAATCTGTGGGGCCATTGTGCATGTAATATGGATTAGGCACTTTAGCTCAGGCAGCTCAGTCATGAAGCCAGAAAAGCCTCTATGCATCGTCGCTCCCTCATTCATCTGGCCACAGGCCTGTCATGACTTCTAACCCTGTCTTCCCTCGGGACATACTCCGTATGACCACTCCTTCCATTCCCCCAAGTGAGCTGCCCTCGCCCTCCTCATGCCAGACCCCAGCAGGAATCGGGAGGTTGATAGAAGACTGGTGCAAGGGCAAGGGCCTTCCTCGCTAATTACACCAATACAGCTCCAGAGACAGAAGCCAAGAGCCTTTGACATCAGTTTTATATTGGTCTTTTGTTCCTTTGTTCCATTGTGCGTTGCTGCAGGGGTGTCGATCATAACTTCCTGCTTGTCTGAGCTTCATTCCATGCAAAGAAAAAATGAATGAAAAGTGAGTGGCGGCATAAAGCCCACCATTTTCAACCCCCTCAAAAATTAGTGTTCAAAATTGAAATGAATGCAATTTATCTGAGCTTATTATTTCCTTTCCCTCACACATAGGCAGAACACCATATTGCAGCTCCGTCCTGTAAGACTTAACAGGTTATCTAAATTCAATAACACAGAAATTCCCAAACTAAGTGCATGCATGTGGCACTACATTAGAGTGATGTACACAGAAAAGGAGAAAAATACAAAAGCAAACATCTAGTAAACTGCCGTGCAGCTAAAGAAAACCACTCTGGTACAATAGAGAATAAATGACTGAAATCACTATTTAAAAAATGAAGAAAGAAAACTAATCACTGTAACAACATTAAAAGTACAATATCTTTAGTTGCACTTTGTGTGGGAGTATTTAGAAGTGTCAGTTGGGATCTACTTTTTCCTCCAACTTACTGCCTGAATGCAGAGAATAGATTTTTTTATTTGAGAAAGGCATTCAAATTTCTGAGATTTCTAAAATGGCATTCAATGGATTCATTAAACAAAACCTTCAAACATCAGCATGTCTCATGGCTCATCATGAGACCTCTATCAGGGAAGCCTTTTGGTTTGCAAATGTATTCCTGATTGGCAAGATCACTTAAACAGTACAGACAGTGTACTTATTATAGCCTGCGGATGTTCAGAGGTAAGCTGTTTACTACCTCAAAAGTCTACAAAATCTGGACTTCCTTCCCTCCAACCATATGTATTTCTGCAATAAAAATGGTTGTTTATATAGCAATCAAGCCACAAGCTGGAAAGCAGGGGAAAGATTGTAGAAGGGGGAGGGAAAAAAACTTGACACAAAACCACTCGATCCCTCTTTAATAGAAAGCAGAGCAATGGCAGCTGACTGGGGTTCCATCGTAAAGACAAACAAGCATTAACTGGGCTGTTTTAAAGGCAACAACAGAGGGTTTTTATTTAATGTCTTAAAGCTTTAATTGGCGCCTCTGTTATTTCCTCTTCAAGGGACTGAGGGTAACAGTAAACCCAGTGTCAAGGAGGAGGGCCTCACTGGCTGTGCCGACCCAGCAACTGGCTGCCCTCATTGGGCCTCTACATCTGTGATCTTTACCAATTGAGCTCAAGAGGCTATGCTCCCTGGCCCCCAGCTGCCAACAAGGCAGGCCTCTCAGCTAGGGCCTGGGAGCCTAATCGGCCTGGAAGGGCCCTGTCAACCACTCACCCTCAGGGTCACATATGGAAGTGACTAGAGCTGTTCAAAGTCACCTGGGGATTTTCATAAATCTCTAGACTGTTTCCTTAAGCTAATAATTGAGGAGAGCCACCTCTCTCTGTGAGTTGTGTCTGGTGGTATTATGGCACCAATTTTGCACTTTCCACTTGCTGTCTCTCTCCCTCTACCCGCCAAACAGGAAGTAGATATCTATGGTAATAGCAGTAACTAAATTGCTCTCTAAACAGCCCCAGGTTTAGGTCCCCTGGAGATTTCATTTTAGAGCTGTCGGCGAAAGCTAGCTATTGAGTTCCAGAAAATGTAGACCACCACCTCATGCAGAGATTCAAAGATGAATGTCAAAGCAAAGCTACTCCTCCCAGACTCTGGCTTGATACATCACAAAAACATTTCAGTCAATGAACTTTATGTACACTAACAGCGTCTTTCTTGCATGTCTTCCCTGTGTTAATGTGCTGAGGGTGGAATCCAGTAGACAGACTGTGGAGCCAGTAAATCTGATACTCTCCTCGAGGAGAACAAGTGCTCCTTTATGCGAACGCTTTACAGCTCCATATGTATTTTCGATTCAGATTTATTTAGTGAGGGGCTCAGTAAGACCCCTGAGGGATCCATAAGCCTTAGTGCTCGATCTCTACCTCTCTTGCTAGATTTACGTCCTCTAACAACACAAACAAAACTCTTGTTTCTACCCCAGGAGCCCAGCTGTGAATCAGAGCAGCTTCTATCTGAGTTCAACACGTAAAACAGGAAGAGGGAAAGAAAGAGAATAACTAGCCAAACTCATGATGTCTCAGCTAAACAAAGTAGGAGGAGGTACAAGAGTGTGTGGATTGTGGTGAGAATCCCTGCAAAATGCATCGATAGTTTTATGGTGGTGACACATGGAAGCCAGTCCATAATCATTTTGAGAGAAGACACAATTGAGGTGGTTTGGCCAAGTGAGGCTAAGTGGGATTGATGGAGCAAAGCTTAGGCACTAGCCCAGACTGAAGACACATTGAGGTCTATGGTGAATACTGAGCTCCAGCCTGGGCTCACATACAACATGATCTGGGCTTTACACAGTCAAAGCCCTCCATCCTTCCTTGCATTGTCTTGTCTGACACGTTGAAGGATGTGAGAGAGTCGGGTGCAGACAAAGGCCTCTCCCGGCTGGCCCATTAGCTGGAGAGAGCGATGTCCAGAGCATTGGAGCATGTCCCCTGCTCTCGGGTGGGGGCTGTTTTATTAATGAGCCAATCGAATGAGCGCAGGCTGGGGGCTGGTCACTGCTGACTGTAGGAAGCACCTTGGGCGGCCAGCCTGGTGACTGAGTGTGGCTGGGAGTCAGAGGACTGATCCCTGCAGGGGCCCCAGCCAGTAATGTACTCCCTGGCGGGCCTCGGTGGAGGCACATTTGACAAATGGACTCCTTTAGCAGAGCTGTGCCGGGGGGATCTGAGCTCTGGTGTTGGCTCATGGCTGGTTTACCTGCCCACCGCCATGCTCGCTTCTTCATCTGCACTGGCTCCCCTGAGCTCTGACAGCTACTGACTGATAATGAGGCCATGTACACATGAATGGATGGGCCAGGCTACCAAAGACACACAAATGTGCAAACACATACATTCACATCCTGTGACTGTGCTGAGATAGGCAGGGCTGGCAGACTTATGTTGTTAGTAGCATGGAATTGTGTTGTTGAAACTGCTACTAGGAAGTATGTGATGGATTACAGTGGAAAACTGGCAAAGAAAACCTTGCACTATATTTGAATAAATTGGGGTAACAAAATGGAGCTTAATGTAATATGCAGCAATTAGCATTGGTTATTAGTCAAGTTTTGGATAAATGTTCGATTAAGCAAAAAAACAAAAACAACAACTAACAATTACAGCAATTTACTAAATTTAATTTAGCTTTTGACAGACATTTTAATCCACTCTTGAATTCCATGTGTCATGTCTAAATCAGACAAAGACGGGAAGTCGGTGCTTTGGCATTTGCAACACACTCCCTTTCCACAGATTAAACTTTTGTTGACATTTATCTGAAAAAAAAAAAAAATCAAATTCTTAACGGACTTCCTTTTTTTTTGGGCAAACAATCTCTTGTTTTCTAGTGTGGTGGCAGATGCTGAGGTGGGAGACAAGCATCGCGACAGATCTGGATGTGTGTAAACAAGGAGCTGAGTGCATTTGGGTTTTCTTCGTGTGGTGCAGGATTGTGACAAATTCCAGAGCAAGTCTCTAGTGAGTCCCACTGCTTTGGTGTCAGCACCGAACGGCTGTCTGCGCGTGATGGAGCCGAGAAGCGCTGAGCACCGCAGCCTCCCTTGGGATGTGTGCCGAACAAGATGTCGCCTGTCAAGCGGGGAACATTTGAAAATAAATAACATCAATGATGATTTCAGTTTACTTGTCACGAGCGTGTGCGCTTTTTAGAAGTGATGCCATCACTCTGCTGGGGATGCAATCGCTCCTCTTCCTTTTCCACCCTCTCTTCAGAGACAGGCCTCGGCTGCTAGATGCACTTCATTTCCTATTCAGATTCAACATCAATCTGTTGGCGGCTTCAGATATCAGTCTTAACAAGCTGCTGGGTGAGACATGCAGTGATCATTCATTAGAGCCACCTAATAACAGTGGTGGATTACTCAGTAGTCCATGTCTAAATCTAAAAAAAAAAAATGCTTTCAATGAGCAAAGAATGTTACAATGGATAACCTGGATGCATATACAAATTATGATCATATGTGCCCTACTACAGACAGTTAAAACAAAGCATTCTCTATTACTTGCAACAATATTATAACCTTGTGACATAGCTGGGCTAATGAGATCACAAAATCACAAGATCACACAAGAATCCACCTTGCCAGGATTCATGCTACGTGCCTGTGTCCGGAGCACAGTAGTTTGGACCAATCAGCGTCCTATGACAACTACAGACAGCTATAGCATGAACTACAGGTGTGTCTGACAACGAGCAAGAAGTGACTGTCTGAAAATAACAATGACGGCTGCTAAAGGGGTTAGTGTAGATGATGTTAGCGTCGGTTATATCAGAACTCTTTTCGTTTTTTTTACAAAATGAAGAACAAGGCTTTTCTCTGACTGGCTTCAGTAGGAGTTTGACTGTTTGTTTTCCCAAGATATATGGTGACAGATGGTTCATCCAATCACCTGCCAAGTATTTTTTGAAAGTGCATGCCCTTTTCCAAACAGTCTCCAACAACAACTTCTCAGATGGTTCTGTGTAACAAACCATCTGGCACAGTGAGCAGTACAAATGACTTTGCATGATTTGCATTTTGGCTAATTGTATCCCTCTAATATATTTTGAATTGTTAAGAAAAATTCATAGTCCCAATATAGTCATCTAAAATGTCAAATGACAAGACCCATAATTCCAGACTGATTGCAGAACAATTCCAAGGGCAATTTATTAGCCTTGACTGGAACTCAGTTTGTTCAATAACTCAAAGCCAGAAGACAGGTGAGACCATTCATCAGATACCCGTGTGTGTATGTGTATGCATGCCTATGCACTCATTTGGCCTCAGCACATTGGAACGAAGCCCAGGATGGGAGCCTGAACCGATTGGAGTCTCAAAAAAGACCAAAGAGCACTTGTAACACAAAGAGTTTCATCTCAGCTCCTTAAGGAGAACCATCTGTTTTAAGGCAGCCTTTCTCCTGCTCTCTCTCTCTGCAGCTCTACAGTCGATCGTAGGTCAAGAGCAGGAAAACGAATGTGCACTGTGCACATGTGTCTGTTTGTCTGCCATTCCTCCAGCCAGAGATTACATATCAGAATGTTCTTTTGGCAGTGCTGCAAAAGAGAGGGGGGAGAGAAAACGTCCCCAAGGTATGGAGAAAAGATCTGACTTCCTTAGAAAGGCATCATAAATTGTTTGCAGTGTGTTCATCTCTTAAAGACTGGGGCTCATCTCAAGTGGATTGAGTCTGTGTGGAGGGGAGGTGTTGGGGAAAATGCAGAGAGACTGGATGAGGTGAAGGAAAATGTGGGGAACTGAAGGACGGGCAGTTTAAGCATCTGGGTTTGGCGGTCAGATAGTCTTCTTCTTGTTGTTTGGAGGCATGACCTGCACTGTTAAGGCCAGCAATCCCATCTGCCAATGACCGCTCTGGCAACACACACAACAGACAGGAGGAGATGAGGAAGGTCAGGCTTATCTGTGTCTGTAGCTGTGTGTGTACTGACAGGGAGTAGAGACATGTATTTGTACGTGTCAGCATGTAAGTGTCTGCTATGGTCTTTCATCACCCGAAGACCCCCTCCGCATCATCCTATTCCCTAGCTGGCCTGCACAAAGTGAATCAACCTCTTGCTGTGCACCTCAGAGCCACAGGCTTCTAATGCCTCCATGTGTTTCCCACTCACTCAGCACATACAGTATCTGCCTTTGATTTGAGTCTGGTCTGAGGGCCGATCGATCACAGTTTAAAGGCCCCTAATCAGGAACAGGAAGGACGGATGAATAAAATCATACATCATGGCTCTCTGCCTGCTGGCCTCCTGCTATTCTCTCTGTCATGCTTTCTCTCTCTTTCCCCTGTCACTCACATGACTGTGTTTGATGTCTAAAAACAACCAGAACTCACAACTCTTTGCATTTGGGGAAAAGGGATGGGGGCAGGGGCACCCAGGATACACCAACAAAGCAAAGGCAAAAAATAAAGAAAAATCTACAAATGCTTCTCATGCAAACAACATGCTCACTTATGTCACCTTGTTTTGACCTAGTGTCATTTTGGAAGAACCAGTATTCTTTTCAGGATACTTGAAAACAATGGCAATATGTATAATTTCCAGTTATATCAGTTAGTTGAACAGCATCTGAGATACTGCATGCAACAAACAAGCAAATGAGAGTGCCAATAAAAAATACTCACCAGTAGCTCTATTTGTTTTGGAGAATCTACCAAATGTAACATGACTTGTGCAGTGGATCCCACTTCCCTAACATAGCCCACCTTGGTGAGAGGGAGCATAATCCACGACAAGCAGAGGAGTTTAAGATGTTGGTGGCCAAAATAATAAAGAGCTAAACAGAGGGGAAAAAGGAGCGAGAGGAGTGAAAGAAAAGACAGTAATAGTGAGTATATGGAGAAGAAACCCAGAAGCCCTCCTGTCATTTGTGACCTGGTTGAGGCTTTTATCTATGCCTTCTCAGATGGAGTCATGTCGAGTGCGCAGAGCGGGAGGGAGGGTTAATGAGCGCCATTGACTACTATCAGTCTCAACGGTGCCCAGGCCCCTGGCCTTTATAAAAGAATCATATCATTTCACCCTAATTAAAAGGCAATACTTTTACCTGGAGGGTGACCCCTATGAACCCCGTTTTCTCTTTCTTTAACAACCAACCCCCTCTCTCATCACTTTTAATCTGTTCATCTGGTGACTTCTTTTACTCTTGATCCTGCTCTCCAAAGAATAGTGGGCTGTAACTGTACATTTTATTATATTTCCTACCAAAAATTAAGAAAAGCAGTGGCTGCAAAACACATGCTTAATGGTCATGGGGAGGTTGAGTAGATGGGGCTTTTTACATGCTTCTCTTGTCACCAATCCCACAATTCAATCGATTGTCTCACCGGTTGTGGGATTAATTGACCCTGTTCTGTGGTACTTGGGACTCATTGCTAGTTTGGAAGGCCGTTTTATTGGATTATTAAACAGAGCAGAGAGTGAGGCCCAGTATCTCTGAAATCCCCCTAATCGTGTTCCATCTCTCTACATCATCTTTTTCTTTCCCCTCCCTTCAAAGTACGATGCAACTAAATAGCCACAGCAGGCATTATTAATGAACTAGAATGGGCGAAAAGGGAGGAGCTCATTTCTTATTTATGAGACGCTAACCAACTGGCAACCTCCCTGACAGTTCTATTAATGATCTTTAGTGGCCCTCAGGCCATTCCATCTCCCTCTCTCTTTCCCAGTACCTGTCTCCTTCCCCTGCTCACGTCCTGCCCACTTGCTTTCCTCTCTTCGCGAACCCCCCATTCTGGCCTTCGTCTCTTAACATGGCAGGATTGAAGCAGGGAGGGAGAGTGGAGAGGTGGGGATGGGAGGTGGTGCAGGCCTGTAATTTGTGCAGGGGATTTAGACATTACAGGGGGAAAAAGGGCTCTCTTGGGACCAGGCAGTTGATCAGCCGTGGCCTCGGTGGAGCAAGCCAGACAAATAACAAATGACAGCTCTGTGATTAAATCAAACCTTCTACTTTAAGTGTTGAAGTATCTGCCTGTCACTAACAATCTAGGGCTTGTTAAAGCTCCCAACCCCTCCTCCGCCACTTAAGAGCCCTGCCTCTCTCCTGCTGTGGATTCCCATCAAGCTTCCATCCCCTCCTCATCCTCAAAACTACTCCCCTCTACCTTCCTCTACCCCCAAAACACATCAATCAAACTGCTCCCTCTGGACACCCTCCCACCTCCTCCCTCCATACTCCTGGCTAGCCATCTACTCTCAGGAGAATCTATGAAGTGACACACACACGAGCGCACACACTCACACTCACTCCTGTATGTGACAAAAACCTCCACATAACATAAGTGGTTTATCAAAACATTAAAAACATTCATGCAAAATGGATATGATGGTTAATACAATGGAATGAAATAATGAAATGATCACAATATATAAAATGTATTTTGTTTAATTTAATTTATAGATATACTAGCTCAAAAAGTTTTTTTTATTGACAAACAAATGTGAATATTCATTGGTCTAAGTGCTGATTAGGGACACAAAGTAAAACAGGCTTGATTTCAAAACCATTTCTATGATTATTGGGTACGCTTCCGTAATTTTTAAATATATTTTTTGTTTAGCCTTTTTTGTGTTGAGCATCTAACAATTTCCTTCCAATTTCTTCCAAAAATACACACTATACAAAAAAAATATTTCAATATCAGGATCACAAGCTTCAAATACCTGGATCAAATGAGCATTAATGGTAACAGACAGCAGCTACCATTTTCACTTCACTCTGGTCTCTATTCAACTCTATCTCTAATCATCTTCAAACCTAATACATACAAAGAAATGCTTAGGGCAGGCTAAGTGGTTTGTGACCACCAGATATGAGGAAACCCACGGACAATCAGTAGTACAGCTTTGGTCTATATTTCCTTGATTTTAGGTTCACGCGCCCCACGTTGTATACAGCACAATCTGTTGTTGTTTGAGTCAAAACAGTCTCAGATGACATAAAAACACTGCATGATGCTCTGCTTTCCTACCTATCTTTGTAGCCTTTTCACACAACATTAACATCATTATGCCTTGTGGCCACAAAAGCTGCCCGCGCCAGGAACCGACACGCTGAGAGTCAAACTGGGGCCATTGGGGGGAGGAGTTCGGGCAACGCCACATTTATGATTTTCATCAGACCCAGCTTTGCTATTACTCCTGGCTTGACTCTATCAGTAGATTTTATTGTCTGCTAGGGTAAATGGAGACAGCATTAACCCCTGTGGTGGGGCCATATATCCTTAACAGTGAATCCAACAGTCTCTGGAATAGCGAACATTTACAACAAGTGTCATAACTGGCTATAATAAATGAGGTACAGGAGGAGCTTGGCTTGGGAAGTTAGCTGACCTTATAAAATGTCTGGCTGCATAGCTGCTCTTCGTCTGTTGGGCAGGTTGGTAATGTCTGAACAGTGACATGATTTAAAGCTAAATTAGTATTCATCACACCAGTCACAAGCCATTAATCTAATATCCCCAACATGAAATGATATGCAAATTGTTGCCCATTGTAATGCTGCACCATGCGTCAGTGCTTCAAAATGGCCACTACTGCATCTGCATCACATGTACTGCACGATAAAAAAATAATATATAGATGCCCTACTTCTCCTCTACTGTTTGTCAAGAGCCAGACTATATACTGTAACTGCCCAGAAGCAATTGTCAACTAGTGTCACTTACAGAAGTAAAATATTGCTGAAATAGGTTTGCACATACAAGTGGTATAATAGATATAGGTGATATCGTATTGACTCTCAGAGTTATGAGTGTTTACTATGGAAAATCACATCAACTATACTTGTTGCTCATATTTTCAGTATTAAACATGATAAAGGAAGTAATGCAAAGTTGGGGCTTTGTTCCTCCCTGAGTCTAATAAACATTCCAATAAGGTAAAGGGTCTTCAGTTAGAACAAAAAAATAACTCTTCATAAAATCCCTGACCTTCTTTCAGCACATTTTCTGGCTATATGCCTATTTATAATGTATACTGTAAATAAAATACAAAGCCTATAGTTTCAATGATGCAATGCACAATATTCATTCCTGCTGCACAGCCCTTATACCTGTGCAAACTGCAGCCAATGTACACCAGCTTCTCACTAATCACTGTCACTGCCACACTATGTAAAAAGAGTACGGAAAATATATATATAATGTTGCCATATTTTAAACATTAGGTGAATGATTAAACATATATAAAATATACTGCAATTCCATAATTAAAGTTCAATATATAATAATATAAAATATTTAAAAATTCATAGTGTTCCATTTTAATTTATGGTAGCACATAATGAAACATAAATGATATGACAATGTTATCGTCACACTAACGACAACTAGAGTTCCAGTTTCTAGAGCACTATTAGTTCTGGGTCCTAAAAAACTTTACTATTGTTATTCTTCTTTGTGACTATTTTCACTAAGCACTAAGTAATTCTTGTATAATTTTATTGACAGCCAGATAGATTTGAATGTACACAGAGCATTGATGTGCTTAAGATGAGTGCATATGCCTAAGGGTGACACAATGTATGGTCATCTAAAGTTATCAGTTAAGTCAATATTGACTTCAGTAATCAGGGATCAGGGATAGACAGTGTAATGCTGTTGTTGAATTATATTTGGACTGTTTAGGCTTGAGCTCTTCATCCACACATGGACGCGTCCAGTTTTACTAAGATGTAAATCTGGCAAAACAAACAATATACCGAGACAATGTTTTTTCTACACCTCGCTGTAGTAAAAGGACACCAGAGGACAATTGTTTCTGGCGGTGTGCCCGGCTTTGAGGCTGAGGCCAGGGTCTGAGCTGTGTCGGGGAATATGCCTGGTGACAGATGCTCGAGAGACACAGGCCACAACGAAGGTCCAGGGAGAGCAATTAGCACAAACGAAGTGACTATGTCGTTAGCTGGTCTTTATTAGCCTCAGTGATCAGTTCAGAGGCCATTAGTCTCCTGTGATCAGAGACTTCCCTGGTTGGCTCGGCCCATTACTGGCATTTGTTAGTTTCAAGGTGGCGAGTACCATGTATTGCTTTCTCGTCATTAAAATTAGACATCAGCTAGTAACTGATGTGTCTGATATTATGAATGGAATGCAGTTTGGTGATTACACGTCAAAAAAAACAAAACGATGTAGCAGGATATTTGAGAACTGAGAACAATATTTCAGTATTTGTATATTTAGTAGTATCTGTTCTTTGACGCTATTGGTAGGGGTATAAATATAGACAGTGCAGACAGTGCAGTTGCACTAGAGCCATAAGGCAGATGAACCGGCCCTCCAACAGGTTATAATAATTAGGCATTAGGGCCCGTTATGCCACTGCCATTTGGTATGTAAAAGATAGATAGATACTGTATTATAATTGATTCCCATCACTTTTAATTGATTCATGTATAATTTTAACTTTAAATTCTGTTCCAATGCAATATTGGGACAAACACAAAAAATGTCACAATTTCAGCAAACATTTGTGGAAATGTTTTTCTATCAGTAGCTTTCATCTGTCAACACTAGTCCTGGCAGTGGCATTAAGAATCTAATTATTTCCATCCTCTAAAGAAGTTCAAGGGTGATGTGTGTCTAAAGAAATAAATTACTTAAGTTGACTGGCTTACTTTACAAATTTTATAATAATTAAAAAAAAAATCTGTTGTGGACATAGTAAGAAGTCATAATGAACATCATAATGTGAATTACTGCATAAGTAATCAGCAGTCACTGCCTTCTGTTCATGTGGTTCTGCTTTGTGTTATTTATTTTCACAGCTATTTCAAGTACTGTATCTGCTGAAACATGCCTACTGGGGAGGGAATTGTCGTACAGAACGTCTTGCTCTGTACCTCATGTGATATCACTGGCTGGTGGGGGGCTCCGGGACATCTTCTTGTACACCTCTCATCTTTGTCCTGTGTTGCATGCTGGGAAAGAGCCGCCCTATGTGTTGTTCCTCTTCTTTGCTCAGGCCCTGAGAGACTTCCCTGCTAATGTTCCCCTCCTGTTTTACAGCAGTACTTCCTGGAACAGCCCCCCTACTAGTCATCAGATGCTACATTAAGGGAGCACTCTGAAGTCTTCCTCCACCACTAAGGGCCCCTGAT
The DNA here is from genome assembly GCF_000972845.2 of Larimichthys crocea. NCBI lineage: Eukaryota > Metazoa > Chordata > Actinopteri > Sciaenidae > Larimichthys > Larimichthys crocea. The sequence goes on along the minus strand of NC_040013.1, from coordinate 48,100,536 downwards.
AAATAACTTATGGGGAGAGGATTCAAAACATCTCTCCTATTACTAGCCTCGATTCATTTTTTACAGTCCCTCGAGCCTCCCATCTGTCCTGCACTTCAAACGATTCTGAATGCTCTGAGATAGTTTCACTATTCTATCCTATGGGATCCATGTGAAGGTAGAGAGGAAGGGGAGGCAGGGATGTAAGAGGGGGGCTGGGTAAAAAGAAAAGGAATATGACAGAGCCAGGAGCTTCGTGCCGAAAGCATCTCTGCCATCACCTTCCTTTCTGACTATTCTCCACAGAAGGGAAAAAAGAAAGCATTTGAAGGAGAGGGAGAGGAAGGAGGAGGGAGGAAAAGATTTGTGGTTGAAGCATCATTGTCCGGCTCAGAGCTGACACTCTCTGTCAAATTATAACACGTCCAACAACTCTGCTTTTTCTCATTCACAATTACAAATTAGTCTATTAGGCTGTCGACTGCCTGTTCCTTCTCTTCTCTGTGCTGTTAAGGGATGTATGTATGTGTGTGTGTAAACCCATAAGGGTGGGCAGATGGGAGGGGACCTTCACTGGGTGGGAGACGGCAGTTTTAAGTCACATAACGAGACAAACAAGCAAACCAACAGTTGTAAGCTGATGTGATGTCGACAGTAATTGTCTTTGATGTGCTAGGGTGGAATGGGGGCGCGGCGGGTCGGCCTTGAAGTGGTAGTTATGGAATATAAATTGGGGCTGCCTGTTTTCTGAAGGTAGAGAAAAAAATGCAGGCGTCCATTTTTTTGCAAAGCCGTCACAACAGCGTTTTAGTCAACCACCCTATCAGCTTAAATGGATTTTAAATTAGCAGTGAGAGCATGGCTAACAACATAGCTCAGCTGAAAGGAGCCCACTCTGCAGAGAGAAAAGCATACATGTGACATGTATAGATTTTGATGGAGTCAAGATTGCTTTCACTGATCCCTTGTACTGAGACCATGATTTTTCCCCCAGCTTTTGAATCAGGCCTATTCACGTTCCAAGCAAATTCAATTTGAGCTGCAGATCAAAGATGTGCATGAGACCAATTTCGTGTAAGGTAATATTAACTATGAGATACTTATTCAAAACGTGACAATCTGATTGAACCAACATCACGATACATCACATATAAATATAATTATTATTCCTTTTCAACAAATGAATCATCATGGCTTTTATCCAACATGTGCATTTTTACAGACAAAGTGGCACCTCTGAAAGGAAATTCATTACTCAACAATACCTCTATCCTATATTCTCTAGTGGGCAAAATAGGACCTCTCTGATTACAGTATATTCTGATGCACATTACTTTCATGCAATCTGGGCTTTAACTTGGTAGGCAGTTCACCCTAAGTCCAATGGTTTCTCCATTTGGGCCACTATTGCAGCCAGTTACTAAACATCAATGCCCAGATGACTATTTCTGCTTTGAACAGTACCCTGTGGATCTAGGTGGAAAGCACAACCAGTGTCTTGAATTCATAAGGCTGGTCTCATTTTACCACTAAGAGAGTAAAGCTAATGAAATCATGCAGGAATTAATTTGTTTAAGGGCTAAACTCTGGTTCTTGGCGGACGATAATGAGCATGCTATGAGGGAACCTCCAACCTCCTCAGTCTATGTTAAGCTACTAGCATCACTTTCATCATCCAAAAAAAAAAAAAGGACACAAGCAAGTCTTTCAAAGGACAAATATGGTGTGGGGGGTTTTGGTGAGCCAGGGTGAACTTAACAAGCAGGGATCTTACAGATTTAAAGGTACTGCTAAAAATTTATGGAGGCATGTTTGGACAGGGGCCACGGTGAACAGCTTGGCCAGCTGAGCAACATCACAGCGGGACGCCTAATAAGCTCTGCGCAATTTTTCACCCCATATTTTATCAATAAAAAAGCAGTTTAAACAGCCTCCCCCCAAACCGCAGCCGCTGCACTGCCTGCCATCTGGAGCCCTCTTTCATTTTATAATCCAACTGTCATTAAAATGCTTCTTGGCAGTTTACAGCTCGTTCCCCCTGTGCAGATGTGGAAGCGATCTTCAGACGGGGCCCTCTGATCAAAGTGTTCGCTGCTGTCAGACATAACACTTACCACCCTCAGGCTACCTTCCAGTCCTATCCGGACTTAATGCCTCCCATTATTTATTTATTTTCACATTTATCAGGTGCACCACTCCCAGCAGAGATCATGTGAGCTCCAGAAGACCGAGACACTGCAGGTTACTAGTGCTGTTAAGGTGCTGGTAAGCAAAGCATGTAACCTCCCTATATAAACTGATGGAGTTCACATTAGTTGAAAGTAGATGGCTATAAGGAAAGGATAACAAGAATGCCAAGTCAATCAATCTGACCACGACTGAACTAATATTATGTTTGGTGGCTGGATGCAACTGAGCTGAAAAGATTTTAAGATCCATCAATCACTGATTGAGATCAACTCTATAGCAGTCATTTATTTTCAATAATTGGCACATTAGTTCAAGAAGAAATATATTTTAGTCTCAAACATACAAGCCACCTACAGTGTATCATGAAATCACACTCCTTGTGTATTTGGAATGAGTTTTTCAGTCCTGATTTAATTGATTTAATTTCCCACAGTAAAACACAACAACGGTGTATTGTTATGAGTGCAGGAGAAAACAACAGTTAGCATGCCAAAAGTAATGACAACAAATATTACAAAAAAAATGGCTGTGAAATTATCATTACTAAAAGTCACTAACAACAGATGAATGTGAGCTTTGTAACCTAATAACATGAGCGTTTCTGGCAGCAGACACAAAGGTGATGGCAGTAGGTCAACCCGCTGGCAGTATCTCTGTATCATATCACGCTGCCATATTCACGGTGTGCACACGCATGACTAGCAGGCTGCCCAGCGACCCGCGGCCTCCTAACTGATGTGGCGCGGCGCGCATGGCGTTAATGCTCCGACTGGGTGTTGATTGAGCTCCCCTAAAGCCAGTGACGCATGTTGCCTTTGTTTGGCAGCCGTCCCGGTGTAAGAACTGGGGCCATATTCCGCCTGTCAGTGCCATGTGTTCGCTCTCCTCAGAGCACAGCGGCTGATGCCACTCAACCACCACCCCCCTACCTCCCACCCCCTGGCATCTCTATGGGCACCCCAGGCCTAGCAGGTCTGCACTAATGAAGTCAAATTAATTTAATGGATGCCCATGCCGCCTGTGTCTGTGCTTCTTGGCAGGGGCACAGTTTTAATGCTGGCCTCTGTCTGTGGCTCTAAACCTCATACATATCCAAGAGCTGCTGTACCTCTTTGCTGAAAACTGACGAGCATATCAGTTTCAGTTGGGCCAATGTGCCCTGCATGACTCAGAATTGATCTTCAGTGCCCATAAAACCTAAAGTGGCAGGGAGAGCTCTACAGTTAACTTCCGAGAGGGGCCAGGTGTGTCCACTAATTAAAGCATACTGAGAAGGTGAAGGGAAAATAACTGGCAAATGAACATGAGTGACAGCCATCGTTAATATCTGCTTCCCTCTTCCCTAGAGCCTAAAAATCCCCCCGTTAACTTTTACGGAGCACCCTTTGATACAATAATTATTTTTTTTCCTGTAATCTTTCAAGACATGTACCTTTTTCCTCGGCTGGTACAGATCAAAGCAGGCTGGTTTTGTGCATAAGGGACGGCAGTGGCTGGGGCTTAATTGAAGGCAGCTGGCCCCTGTGTGTGTTTGGGCCTGATCTCAGTGTGCTCTCCAGGGTTCTCGGCTTTCCACATCACATACACATTCGCCCACGGAAAGTTCCTTTCAGAGCCCAAGTGACGCGAGGGCCTGCAGGGCTTGAGGTCTGGCAGTCGCCAGCCCATCCACAGGCATCTGAGTGTTTAGATTGACTTGGAGATGCTCAAGTGGTTAGCAAAAGGATGGAATATGTCTCTCTCGGTGGGTGGGAGACAGACTCAGACTCAGTGCTCACTTCCTTTACTGTCCATCATCACCATTATGAGGGCTGCAGATGATCCTCCCAGAAAGATGCAAGGCCGTGAAACTTGGCTTTAGTGGGAAGTAATTGGTAAATGGAGACAAAACACAGAGCCTCAAGAAATAACAATGGCCTATGACTTCATGATTAATGTGTGCTGATTTTCCTTGTAAAATTTCTACAAAAAAATATGACTAGCGTACTACTTTGCTGACTGGCCTCTTTGTCTGAGAAGGGAATTGATGCTCTCTAAACATTCTTTTCACAGCCACAGTGGACCTAGGCTCCATTTACTGATGTATTCCTGGCCTAAAAGGAAGCAATGCCTCTTTAGGGAAACTTTATCCACGATGGCGCTGATTCCTAATAACAACAGGGAATTCTATATTTATCCTTGATTGCATATGCCATTTGTTGTGGAAGAAAAGCAAGTCCTCTTGCATTAGGAAGTCTTGTGCAGACAAGCCAAGGCTGGGACAGACATGAGCCTTGGTGCGCCAGCTCTAAACGCACACAAAGTCTGTCTTCCATTTCTAGCCAAAAGAAATGTGTAAGTAATTACAGTCCAACTATGTTTATTGAATAAAAACCCACTTAGACATTATGTTTATGCACGATCAGAAACACTCAAATCTTACATTCACGTACACAAAAACATTTGTGTCTTTTTTCTCTTTCCACAGAACATCTGCACCCAATATGGAGTCAATTTTACTTTTATTACTCATGTGGAAAAATGTATATTGTGCTTGGATTGTTATTCAAACACAGGCCACTTGAAAAACAATAAATTCTGTGCGTTGCTGCTTTGGAGTACAGTGAACACACTGAACACAAGGTCAGTTTAGCTGCCTGTTTAACTTTGTGAAAGATTACTTCCTGGGCTGTGTGTTATGCTTAAGTAGTTATTAAGTGGATGTGCATTAACTGCTGTAGAAGTGCATCATTCAAAGCTTATTACAAGTGAAGTGAGTTTAGGTTAATTACACTGAGCAGGTTTTATGTTTGATAATATGTTCTGTAATCTAATTATGTTAAAAGGTAGATGAAGTTTTGCAACCAATAAAAGCTGTGGCCCCCTTAAAATTACACAGTGATCTTATTTTGGAAGTATTGAAAAAAATCCAAGAAAGAAAGCAGATGTTGATAGTGATGTAACTTTAAATGACTAAAAATCATTTGTTAACAAAAGTTTGTTTGTGAATAAAAGTGTCTGTGTCCACAGTACTAACAATGTTGTACAGATACATATAGTACCAGATAGATGTAATGTAGCACCACAGCTGGTGTAACACTTGTCTTGTTTGATATGGCATGCCATGCTTTCTCTATCATTGTATCACTGAACTGACGCGATCTCTAGCAGAAAATTGTGCAATCGAGCGTTTCACCTGACCGTCACTGAAAACTCCCCCATTACAGAACCAGGGCTCTCAGGTGGGAAAACAGTTTTAGAGGAAACCCACCTCTAAAAATGGATCTGGTTGAGGTGGAGGAAAAATACATACCAAAACCTGGTGTTCATCGAGGCAACAATAACTCCTTCAATAACAATGATCACAAGCTGTCGAGCATGGCTGAGCGGTGACAAGATTTTCACAGAGAGTTGGCAAAGTACTGGTGTTTCAAAGACAGAGGGGCAGGGTGTGTGTTATGATTTTAACAGAACAAAGGGATGACTATTTGTTCTATTAACACTCTGGGCCAACGCAAACAGCTTCACTCAGAGGAGGCAGTAAGTGAAAGAAGATTACTGTTTTGATGCCATGTTATGTTTTCACACCTCCACAGTCACACCTCCAGAGTGGCTGATGTGGTTTTTCTTGCCACAACTCTTCTATTTTCATCTACAATGCCAAAACCGACGCTAACCTTTAAGAAAGAATCTGGACAAGGCTATTGGATGCCACATCAATGACGCTACTGTTGACTGTCCCTGCATTGCTGTATGACATGCATTGCTAGTGACAAGCCGTCTGCTGATGTCAGTTGGCCATGTCTGCTGGCTGGCCCTGCAGAAGCTTCAAGTTTTTCTCTGTCATCACGCCTCATCTTCCCAGCATGCACTGGGGCTGGCCTTCACCGCTAAGCGTGCCCTTACACTCACTTCCCTCTAAGGTTCTACACACACAAATCACATACTGCTAAGACTAAGGGCGTCCTTCTTCCCTTCAGAGACAAATCCAAATGTGCTCCCTGATCACCACATACTTGTGCGCTAAATGCACAACAGATGTATCCCTTGACAACCACGAAATGAAAAAAAAAAAAAAAAAAAAAACATTAGCCTGCAGAGCAGACACAATTTGGAGTTGAACAGGAATGCATGTTTCAAACAGCTCAATCTAAATTAACAGATAAATGTTTCCAGCCGGTTTGTGGTAATAGCTAGATGTGAGGAACATCATGAGATGTTTATTTCTGGCCACTCTACAAAGCCAAAGTCATCATTATTTTCTTTCTAAAAAGTCGATTATGGTGTAACTCTAATCTTAACCTTAACCCTTAAACCTACTGGAGAACATTAATAACTAGGGGCGGTGGTTAATCTTTCATGTTGTATGTTTTCTGTTTTGTTTTACTTTCAGGCTTTGCCAGAAAGTAAAAATTGTAGTTAACAGAGGAAGTAACTGAGTAAGAGGAAAAAGAGGGACAGAATGAGGGAGGGAGGGAGGGAGGGAGAAAGACAAAAGCAAGAGGAGAAAAATGACATCTCCATATTAAGGCCTGTGTTGCCGGTGTCAGGTCTAATTTCACAGTGCCTTGGGGAGCTGAATGCAACCAGTCAGCTCTGGTCTCATCTCGTTCCTCCTCCATTTTGAATCAGGGCCGGCGAATCCCAAGCTGGGGGGAAAGGAATATTACTGGCAAATTGGTTTTAGATTAAAGGAGGTGGCACGGCATTCTGCTTTCTCAGCTCTTTCCCAGGTGCACTTAATCTAATTTCATTAAAGAGATGAGGACGGATGATCACTTGTGTCGAAACACTAAGCCGGTCCATTTTTCCCGTCCATAAAAAATGTTAAGGTTGTCAGCGGCCTGGTGGGTGGCTTATTTGTTATTGAATATGATGACTCTGGAAGACCAATCTGGAGCTTGCAAAGCAGCGGGGGGTTGGGGAGTGGTACGCAGAGGGGGCAATGTACCTACATGAATAAATATTACTATTTCATTTTTCTTTTCCAAGATGGTGGCAGAGGAAAAGACAACACTGGTAATGACAGAAAGAGAGCAGGCAGGAAATAAAAAAAAGAGGAAATATCAGAGGAGGATGAGATTCAAAGAAAAAACAGAGAGTTGAGGGTGGTGGTGGTGTTAACAGATATGTTTAAAAAATCCCTACAGCATGCTTGTTTTTCGTTGCACTGCTAACTTCACAGGGCAACCCACCCCTCCCCAATACATCAGCTGGGAGGATACCATTAGCTGACGAGCTATTACTGATAAGCCGGTAGAGACGCTCCGACGCAGTGATATGGCATTCATTCTGCACACAGCAGGAAGATAAGGGGGTAGAGGAGGAATTAATGTGTCAATCAGTGCCTGTGCTCTGCCCTGGCAGATGAGTACACCGGAGCCATAAAAGAGCTCATAGACAGGATGTGGTAATGGTCCTTGGAGACTCCCCCGGAGACAGATACACTTTCTGCTGAGTGACTGCTCGGCAAATAGGACCAAATAGAATTAGCCGACCCGGGTGTCCTCCACTGTGGCTATGGTGATGCGGAGGTGGCAGTGGTAACACACCTGACACGAGGCCACTGTGTTAAGGGCTGCCGAGAATATAAGGGGCTCATGCTAACGTTTCGCACACAGGCAGACAGCCACTGTATTATTTGCACAGGAGAAAGAATACAGAGGAAATTGGAGGAGCCAGTGAGGTTGGCAAAGTGGGGCCTAACGGAGATAGGATGACACTTCAGGAGAGTGCATGAACAAACGGAGAAGGGATAAATCCCACTGTATTCCTTTCTCTGCCTCTCCAATGACAGAAAACGACTGTCCTGACTTGGAGTGTCTCAGACATGTCAGAGATTGACAGGATTGGCTGGCTAATAGATTACATGTGGAGTAGAGGTTGGGGTGAGAATGCTTTAGAAATGTTTCTTGCAGGTGATAGGACAGCTTGCCAGATTTAAGTGTTACGGTAATAAAGTAAAAAAGCAGAAACAAATAACTTTTGAGACATTTCTCAAGATTAAACCTTGATGAGAATTCAAAATGAGCCAAATAAAAATATCTAACCAAATTATGTTAAATAACAACTCATTCGTAATCTTATTAAATACTTTCCTTGTGACGTCTTGTTATCACAGATGTCACCATTACCCAAGCACAACCATTCATTCAACATATTTTTAATGAAGTATTAAACAACTAACATGTGTTCTGGGGCATGTAAGTACATTTTAATCAACAGTCACACAGGCTGAAAGTCTTCAGACCAAGAATAAAAAATGAATAATGTTTCCATTTCTAATTATGGCCTCAAAGAGACTTTGTCTCTTTGAGGCCATAATTAGAAACTTTGTATAGTCTTTGTATAGTCTTTGTATTGCCAAGTGATTTACCCAACATGTGGTTTGTTCATGAGCATCTTATTTAGCTTGGCTTTGCACAAAGTGTTGCTTTAATAAAAGTATAAAGACAGAGAAAACATAATTCTCCATAAGGAATCCTTAATTATATGGATATTCCCCCCTGGGAACATAAGCTAGCCAATTCAAGGTCAAGACTTTTATTTTTTTAAAGTGAACACTGAATACTTGTCATTGTCCAACATCATGTAATCTTGGACATCAGGTGACTGGCCTCCCAAGTAGAAACGGCAGTGATGAGAACACAATACCCAGAATCTGATTACTTGTTTCTTCAAGGCTGAGCCAATCTACATAAAGATCCGTCTCACAGCAGCCTCAAGCTGAACTGGAAGTGACCTGGCAATCTCCAAAGAATTCAAGTCTGACACTTCCTGGAAACACGTCACTGCTTGCTATCTCAAGCATTGCTTTGATACAAGTGAGCTTCACAATGTGCAACAATCTAAACTGACTTTGCTGTGGCAGCAACTCGTCAGTTTTATTCAAATACAGTGTAACTGATTGCACCCTGGGGGCACACCTGGAAGCAATATTCTAATTAAGTTAATCTGTGAAATCCTGACAATGTGGGTGTTCAGGTGGCTGGTAATCTGATGTGAAAGGACTCTTTGTTTTCATTGGAAAGATACGGGAGGAGCTGGCACCTGTTTCAGCAAAACGTTGCAGAAAATTATCGCTGTCGAGTTATCCTGAGTGCGGGCAATTACAAATGACAGTGTTTGTCTTTCTCCTCATGAAACCCAATTTTTACACCATCGTTTTTTTCGTCCTGCTTTCCGTGATAGCCTGTCAAAGAATTTTTTCCCAGTCTTCTTCTTTCGTCAGCAATTTGCTATGGATGATTCACAACTCTCATCAACTTGATTTTGATAATATGTTTTTCTGAGGAAATGAAAAGGTCAGCACTGCTTTAGCCTCCATCCAGATGTTCTTTTCTTCCTGCCCCCTTGGCAAATTCATGTTCATCAACAGTCAAAGATTCCACAACACTGAAACATGTTTCAAAATAAGCTGCCGTTCATTTGCATTTCATGTTGGCCACAAATGAAAGCTTTCATTGTTCATTACATCTGCTCCTGGGAAATTACCATCATCAGAACAATGGAAAATATCAATACTTACCTTTAGGCCTCTATTATAATAATACATAATAAGTGCTCAAATAGGCTGTTCACATTGTATTTGATTACAATAATAAGATGCTACGTTGGGTGCGGCACAGGTCCTTAATGCTCTATGTAATGAAAAGTTTAAATTATTAACTGATTTGGTATTACTTTTCATGACATAATGCAATTTTTCTCATGGAATTAGAGAATGGGTTTCTTGTTTTCTCACGTATTGTTCCTGTATGTATGTAAGATTCCATCACATGCTGGCTACTAATGCAAAGCTAATGTAAGCTTGCAGAAATTTAGGAGAAATGCTTAGGGATATATTTTTGCACTCTTAGTAATATTACACACAAAATAAGTCCTGTTTGTAATATGTTACAGGTCTGTGTTTGTTACTTCTTAAGTGTCTTTTAAAGGATTAGTTACCCGAAACCCCACAGAGCAGAGCTCTGTCACGTCAGGAGCCTTGGTTACTTTCTTGCTAACAATTATTCATTGACAGCAGTATTTTTACTGTCTATGGGTCTCTGGGACATTACAATATAGGTATCATATTATATATGTATTCATTCTGTAATATTTTTATGAACCAGAATTTACAAATTGTATATCACAAGCTAAAATACCCCTCATGACATCTGACAAGTGTACGAGAACAGATAAGCCTGAACAAGCAAGGCTGTAGTCTGGCTCTTGACATTGACTGTGTAATAATTGGTACAAAATTTAACAATCAGACAGCTGAAAACTTGGCAGCAATGTCTAATAGTCCACCATTTCTTGAACTGTATCCCAGTCCACCTAAACTGGCTGACATAAGTGGTGCCAAACGCCAAATATGGAGCTGTTTTACTAAACAGACAGATTCTGACACTTAACGAACAACATAGCAACACTGCTGAGTTTCTCCATAGTGCTGCTTGTTTTTTTTTCTTTTTCTCTTTCTCTTAGTGGTGTTGTTTAGTATCATAGTATCAAACTTTTATATATGAAATGTCAAAATGTGTGACACTATATAGAACTGAACAGGAAGGAAAACAAAACCCTGAAAAGGAAACACTCAGAGAGCTTCCCTCCTACTTTATTTCCCTCTCTACCCCCCACAGTGATGCCAGAGAGCCGTATGGAGACTGACAGGCCTGCTACGTCTCTCTGTCGTGTCAACTAGCTAGCGCCCTCGGTTCCTTCTCGCTTCAATGAAGAGATAAAAGCCTATTGACTTGCCAGGCTACAGTTAATGCAAATTGGGCCTGCTATCAATGTATTATTTATAGGGAGAGCTGCAGACATTTCCACAGAACTGGGAGCTAAGCTTACAGGAGATTAGGCATGCTATCTCATTCATTTACCAGGGAGTAATTGCTAAACTGTGGAGGAATTAGGATGCGTGAGGTTCCCCAAAGGCGTTTGTAACCAGGTGGCTGCCATCAGACAACCACCTCCAAGTCTGGGATAAACAAATACACAGAAGTGAACCTGATAGAGTACATCTGTCAAATTGTCAAATGGTTCAAACTTGATGATGATGTCATCGCTAAAATTGCCTTTTTTAGAATGCTAATGATAGCTTGGTTTTGTCTTCTATGTCTTACATTTGAGACTTTTAAAGAAAAATAAAGATTACTTTTAAGTCACATTTTACCAGCGCTGGTTAAACTATCAAATGCTTTTTAAGAAATGTCCATAAAACACAAAGAAAATAGACACCTTGTAATTTACTTTCCTAACAATTCTTTTTGTTCTCAAACTTTTATCTCAATTTTGGGGAAAAGGGAATACATTTCTGTGACTGGAACATCATGCATGGATCATCATTCATCCATTGCAAAACTCTCAAATGTAACTAAAACGATTATCAACAAAGTGATAAACTTCTGACATTACTATCTCACATAGGTGATATGTGAAACACGATAAGCCGTTTATTGTGCATAGGATACACTATCAACTAGACTAGAATGTATATTTAAGACATATTCAGGCATAGTGCTCCACATATTATAGATATAGGCCATATTGTTTTATATCAGAAAACATAAAACTAACACTGAAAAACTGTGCTATTGCATTCCTCTTGTCACTTTCTTGCTCTGTAAGACACAAGTCATCAGCAGTGGTGGGACCAGCAAAGTGTCTTTTATCCTTGGTCTTTTTTAGCTAGAAAGACACTAAGACTGTCTTCCTACTTTAGCTGAGAGCTCAAATTTGTTATTCTCAACTCTCAGCCACTTCATGTGGTGGGTGAATAAACACTGGAAAAGCAGTCTTACCTTGTCGTCAATGTCACTCTCGCTGTCACACTGTAACAGAAAAGAGACAGACACATGGAATATAAGGAATTATTCATTTGGCTCCCCCCAGTAGCCCATAATCAGTGCAGATGTTATTTTTGTGTGCAACCTCTCATTCACTGACAGCTTTCAGTGCAAACTACAGAGGATGAAGAGGGAAAGGAGAGTGTGGTAATCTAAGAGAGTTTTTCATGTTTTCAAAAGCAGCACTGACGCACAGAACGACATTCTAGTGTTGCTCTTGCAAATTCAATGCTGTAAATTTACAAAAAGACGGAAAAATGAATAATACTATACACTAACTAGAACCTGTTCAATGACTTTGCATTCAGCTGCAGCTTGTCATTTAGCCTTTAAAATTGGACGATGGTATCTCAAGGACAGAGAGAGCTTAGGCTTTCTGAATACTCAAATACAGCATCTATTAAATGTGGTATTTCAAATCCACCTTGTGACAAACCAGCCTTTAATTTGTATGTTCGACTTCTGCGGGGATAAAGGAACTTAATAACAAGAGAGGTTGTATTCTGAAATATGCCTAGCACGGTCAAAGGTCAAATCACTGTCTGTTCAGTTATGAAGTGAAATGAGTTTTTCTTCAACACTTTAAATTTCACCAGTCAAGTCATTCTACCATTAAAATATAAAATGATCAGGCTCAAATATCTTGGAAGAGGTGAAGCCTTCAAAACAAAACAAAACAAGAAAAAGACAAAAACGTCAGACCTTGTAACTCACAATTGGAGACCCAGAGCCTTTCATTCCTGACACGTTCACAGGCACAAAACTCTTTTTAGCGTATAATAAAAAAAAGGATTAAACTTAGACTAATAATTTTTTTTTTATTCACCCTGCATCTAAAAGAAGTTTGAAGTAAGTCAATAACCCTAGCATACATTACATGTTTGATTTTGTTTTATTCACATGATTTGTTCGACACACATCCCATACTTTCAACCTAAGTGATGTTACACATTTTTATGGTAAGCATAACTTAAATCTAAAAGATACTTCTTCTGTTTCTCACATTAAGTTGTTGCTAACTGCTTTTGGCTGGTAACTCTCTCCCCAAGGACAATAGATATGGAAGTTGTGGAAACAGGAGTGGTCGAGCTGTAGGCCAGTCCCACTGGACCTCACAGCAGGATACATGAGGAGCAGAGGAATTCAAGCGGAGCCACATAGAGAGGGAAAGGGCCCCCAGTGAAAAACTGCCATCAATCTGTCAATTAAGTTCCTGTGGCAACATATTTAAGTGGACTCTCTTTATTTTGTTTGACTCCCTTTCAGAGTCGGGCACAATGAGGAGGGAGCTGGGTCAATCGAGGCACAGCGGCCTTTTGTTGCGAGTGCGGTGGGTCCAAATGTATAATTAAGTAACGAGAGTAATCAGTGCAAGGGCTCAGTGGCCAAGATCTCTCAGGAGAGGAGAGTGATGGTGAGGGGGGTTGGGGGGGACTTCCATGCCCAGTGATTCATCCTATTCTGACAATTGAAACAGCAGGAGTCGTTGCTGGCAAAAACTTTAAGTGAAAAATATTGTGTCTCAACCCCTTTGGAGGGTTTATTGTTGTGTTTGCATATCTAAAGAATATTAAAACCTCCAAGAAATGCCTGATCTCATATTGTTCATACTGAAGCATTCTTACATAAGACATAAAACAAGAACATTGAGCAGTTGGAGGATAAATGCAGTAAGAGGCTATGTTCAAGATGGGGCTTTCTACTTGCTGAAATGATTGTTGCATACCATTCCGAAGCATGTCAGTGAACATCAAGAGCGTGAAAGCATCAAAAAGTATGAAAGCAAGGGAAGGGTGCCTCACAATGCTGTTTAGATGGTGTAAAATTGGCCTGAAGATTATACTGTGCTTGTGTGAATATGTTTAAAAGTGTGCTTATTTGTATTAGTATACTATTAGAAATGGCAAGCAAAAATATGTTTACATACATGTCTTGTCTTTGTCCTTGTTATTAGAGTTTGCTCTAAAATAAAGAAAATGGCCTACACTAGATAATGACTTTCAAAATAGGGAAAGAAAAATCTTTAATAATAATCTAGAGTACATGCCCATGTGTCTTTGGAATGGAAAATTAGAAATACTGGCTGCATTTATATGCAACATGTCCTCTTTTCTCTTGGGGAATGTTTGCAAACCGTAATTTCTGGGCTTTCGCTTGTCAAAAGACCTTCATTAGAGAGTGCAGGGCATTAAGAAGAGAAAGTGGCTTAGGCTTCTTGTCAATCAATTCACCATTCAGACCATGGATTCAGGACAAATTAATTGTCAGCCATTTCTGTTAGGGGGCACATCACAACCTGTAATCACCACCCATTTGTTCCTCACCACTGTGACATTTTATCTGAAAGGAATCACATTTAAAACAATGTTTCTCTCTATCTTGATGCATCTGCACATTATAAAAAAAAGAAAAAAGAAAATTGATCCAATCTCCAACTTCGCCCTCCCCCCAGGAAACTGGTGTAAATGCATTCTTAGCACGCAGCTGAACAGATGACTTCCATCTCACAGCGGTTGTGAGTTGCTCTCTATTACTGGGGACAAGTTTAAACCCTAGGTGATGGAGATGAACAACTGGCTCGGTCTATTCCCTGGGTGCATGCTTGGCCTTGTTGTTGCAGCAGTAGCCATGACACTAGAGATGAGGCCTCACAAGGCTGGAGCTGGCGAGGAGGAAAAATAATATCAAAAGAGCACAGCATGGTGCTTATCCTTTTACAAGAAGCATGCACTGCAGCAGAGCGTAAAGAGGAATACTAGCTATGGCTCAGACAGAGACAGAGAGAGACACAGCACAGCAGGGGAGAGAGAGGCAGGTGGAAAGGGGGAACAAAACAACAGTAAGAACAGGCAGAGGGGGGGTGCTATAGAGATGAAGGCATGGAGGTAGTGATAGAACAGTTTTTGTCAGTATTGTATGTGAGCACTGTTGGGCTATTACACTTAAAAAAAATAATACAACATACAGTCTATGAAAGTACAAGATTGGCTCATGAGTGTGTGGGTGTGAGAAGAAGACCACTTCATTTAGTACTCTGTGCTTCTTTCAATATCTACACTAGGTAAAGATTTTCAGCAAGAATACACAAGAAAACAGAAACAGAAACCTCCCTAAACAGCACGTCTGGTGGTCAGAGGGGACTTTGTTAAAATCTGAGAGATATGCAGCTCACTAAGCTGCCTGACAGGAGCCAAGCCCCTAGTGGTTTGTGTCTCTCATAGATGTTCATAAACCAAACAACCCCCCCGCACCCCACCAAAAAAAGTAAAAAAAAAAAAAAGAAGAGGAGAAAAAAAAATGGCTGGTTCTTCTGAGGCAGAGAGCAAGCAGCAACATCTGCACCTGGCAACCGCCAGCTACGAAAGGTAACGGGGGACCCAGCTACAGTGGATGGCTCATCCACAACCCCCCCCCATCTCCAACCCTCCCTCCCCTCAGCCAGCACATCAGACGGATGCGTTTGACATTTACACAGCTTTCAACACTTCAGAGACAGGAGATTTATTCCGCCAGCGGCCCTGGCTGGAGCCAGGCCTCGACCTGGGCTGGCCCCCATGACGACTCTGTAGCTCAGCCCTGAAATGAAGCAGGGCTGAGGAGAGGAGAGCAAGAGGGAAAAAACAGAGAGAGGTAAGGATGGATGTCTCGATTCTCTTGGACATTTTCTCTGGCAGATTCTGATAGACGTGCAAGGGGAAGACAATAAGCGTTGCGCATCCCGGAGCACATTAAAACGACTGGCCAAATTAATCACACAGTTCCACTTGTCACACTCGGAGGACAGTCTGCCATGAATTCTGCCTCAGAGATAGAGAGAGGAACAGAGGAGGAACTTGCCCGGCTACGCAAATGCTGGCATGGCGTCAACAACTGTCTGGCTGAATACTGATCGCAACCCTGTACTTGCTGCAAGAAACCTAGAAAAAATAGGCAAAACAAGAGCTGCCTGAGCTGCTGGCATTTAAGTGTCAGTGTCGGTTCCTACTCAAAATAAATTAAGTCATAAATAAAATGTATAAAAGCAAAAAAGAGAGAATATGCATAAACGTACTTGTGCGTTAACAATGCTATTGGTAATGAAAGCTTGCCTGCTTTGTAAATGTGATTGAATGTCTTAAATCTAAATTTTGATCATAAGGAAGGGCCACCAAGACAACAGCAGCAATACCCTTGATCCCCTGTCTAAAGTCAATAAGGTGACAAGCCAACAATGCAGTGACGAGAGAAATGGTTTCAGTTTAGGAGAAATCTCTTCAGGGACCTATACTGAGATACCCGATTGTAAGTGAGATAGAGACAAACCCAGATCTCCTAGAGTGCGAACACACTGAGGGGGTAATGGTCCATTTAGATAGTCGAGGACCAAAGCAGTGTCGGATACTGGTGGAACAACACCAATTTCCTTCCGCAATTTCCCTCCTGTGGATGCTAGAATGAGGTGTGGGGACGTAGGTGCTGTGACCACTCTGATGGGGCATGGAAGCAGAGTCTCAGGTCTGCTGTAGGACCTCCTGCCTGGCCTGAAACATCAGTGGGATATCTTACTTCAACTCAGCTTTCATAATTTATTAACAGGATGTTTTGTTGCATGCTCTTATGTTCTCACCCTCACTGAAACAAACTTAGAAAAGCCACGAGTTACTACAAAGTGGTGGTGCTGTATTAATATTAGGGTTCATTTGGCTCACATACAGTAGCACTACTGCATTTAACTCTCTCAATCACCGAGAGAAAAAAAAAATCAAGTGATTGCTCTTGACCCCACTAGCTGTATCCAAAAGCACCACCTAGCAAAGTGATTTGATCACAGGATCAAATCTATACAGCCATTTGACCTTTGACCTCCCAAGCAGGCAGCATGGGAAGTCAGCTGATTACCCTGGGTCAGCCTAGGAGCTCTGGATTAGGAAAGTATTGATCCCAGTGAAGATGTAAGGTCCAGAGGGAATGAGATTGAGAGAAAAAGCTCTGCCGGGTAGAAATGATATCGACCAGCAGACGAGGCCAAGACAGGCTCTCACATAAAACCATATTTGAGCTTGGGACCTCGGAGTTGGCTGTGCAAACAGAAAGACGGCTTCAGCAAAAGCTCTTTCACAGAGGCCCATTGAAAGAGAACAGAGAGAGAATGACAGTGAAGGAGGATTGAAGAAGACAAGCTCAGAGAAATGCTCTTTGCATTAGCCAGACACACAGAGGCCTCTGGTTCAGAGCTGACACACTTAAGGGAAGAGTTAGTGGGGGCCATGTAAATCAAGTCTGGGTGAGGAAAGATATAGTCCTAACCTGGGGCCAAACTAAGCAGACTTTAACATTACCCAGAGTCCATGTAAACAACACTGAGACCTGGCAGCGTTCCGTTTCAATTCCATGCAAAGTATGTGGTGAGGTCGAGGAGGAAGGGAAGGGGGGAATGCATGAATAGATTGATGGTGATAGTGGTGGGGGTAAACTTGAAGAGCTGTCCCCCTTCTTCACTAAATTAAAGGACCGCCTTGTCCTTTCCAACAGAAATCCCTCAACCTTTGCTTTCAGCACTCACTGGGGGAGTGACAGAGCCGGCTGGGCTGCTGGTGTGATCCTTGGAGTAGTTTGGTGGGGGAAAAACAGACAGTAATGGCAGATGTACGAGGGAACAGGGAGCATTTATTCAGCTCAGAAAAAAAGAAGAAACCTGAAGGGACAAGGAATACACAACTGTGTTATGAATATAGTCATGGAAGAAAAATGGGGACATAGGTACGAGGGAATGAGAAAAAAAACAACAACACTGATTTATGTTTTTTTTCTTTTTTTTGCACCTCGTCTTTCATAAGGCTCCCTTCGGCTTCTTCTTGTCTCTGCTGACCGTGTGACTGTAACTAGCTTCCTATCTTGCTTTCAGAGGTGAATGCACACACACACATACATGCATGCACCACCCTCACCACCTCCCAGTGTTTTGACATGGCCCCAGGCCCAGTGCTGCTGAGCTGCAGCGGCAGACACTGGGCATTGGAAATTTAAGTCGGGGCGTAGGAGAAATTAGGCGAGCAGGCAAGGAAATGGGATGTTGACTTGAACTGGCCCCGGGGGCAGCTGAGAGTCTCCCTGTGCAGCTCCGCTGGCTGCCTGACAGTTTGATGGAGCGAGTGGAGGCTTCCCCGCGGCCCGAGCCGCCGTCTCTAACACTGATGTAGCTCAGTGAGGAACAGATTGAGCCTCCAGGCATTGCTCTGTACTGCTACTCCCCTCCTCTCACTCTTTCTCACTCTGTACTGCTACTACTAGCTCTCTCGCACTAATCCTGTCAAGCCAACACACAGAAACATGTACAGTGCTATACGCATTCACAGAAAATCACATACTGTATGCACACATAAAGACACTTAGATACACAAAAATAACAGCAACACCCACAAAGAGCTTGGCTCTCCTTCTTTTCCCTACGACAGTAATGTGATGAGCACTACAGATGCTGTTTACTGAGCTCTGGCCGATGCACAGGGGGAAGGAGGAGGAGAGGGAGGGTGGAATGGAGGAAGAGGCAGAAGGAGGTAGAGTAAGGGGGCTGGCAGGCCACAGCCATAATGAAAAGAATCTGGCGGCGGCCCACTGTGTGCTGGTCATGAGAAGCATGTGCCGCCGGGGGGCTCTACTGCTAATTTCAGGGGGCAGCCAAGCGTTTCACGCTAGACTTGTCATCGGGCCAGAGGGGGCATTCATACTGGGTGACAGCAATTGCGAGAGGGCGAGCAGGGGGGTTTTGGGAGGGGAAGCGAGGAGAGAGGGAGAAAGCTTCGGCTCCCTTCCCCCCTCTCTGTACCTCCTGTCCCCCCTCTGCCATGATCAAACGTTATTGTACGCAGGGTACAGAATTACAAATGAGTGTCCTGTAGAAACGGCTGGAACTGGATTCAGCTGCTCACTCCGCTCTGCTCTCTCATCAGGTGGCCACGAGGGGCACACCTCATCCTTCAACCCCTGCTGTCCAAACAGGATTTAATACTTGCATCTTCCCACTTAACATGACAATAATAATTTGTTTCAAAAGCAAATGGTTTTAAAGCCCGCACATACAGAGGTACTGCATGTGTGTTTGGCTGTGCCTCACCTCGAGGTGGGCTATATGGATAAAATCTTCATCTGTATCACTGTAATGTAATGTTGTTGCTGATGTATATAGATAAAACACAGATACAGGAATGCCCAACTTTGGATTGTCCAGCAAATGAAATACCTGACAAATCAAGGTGCTTTCCCCCTTGCTGATCTGCAACACTGTCTACAATAGTCTGATACACCACAAACAAAGAATTTATAGGTATCCTCAGAATAAACAGAAATATGGCACTCACACATCGTCTTATGCTATATATCATCATATTGCCTAATCATAGCCCTTCCATATGTCCTTGGTTTCTAGCAGCTCCCTCATCTTCATAGGACTGGCAGTCTGTTAAAGGTGAAATGACTGACGGGCACATCTTTAATCAGTGCCATCGACTGGCCTGAGGATGAGGTGCGCACTTGGGGTTTATCTCTCAACTCGGCTAGATAAAATGAGCACAAAGTCACTGGAAATCATTAAAGAGTTGAGACAAGAAAAAAAAAAAACAGAGGGGAAAGCACCCTGTCAGGCCAACCCTTACATCGTGGATCCTATGAATTGAGTGAGGGAGGTAGAGCGATGTAGGGG
This sequence comes from Larimichthys crocea, assembly GCF_000972845.2. NCBI lineage: Eukaryota > Metazoa > Chordata > Actinopteri > Sciaenidae > Larimichthys > Larimichthys crocea. The sequence goes on along the minus strand of NC_040013.1, from coordinate 48,080,874 downwards.
GAGAGCTGATGCTAACAGCTGGCAGCCTCCCCCTTAAAAAAGAAGCGGCTGGCTCTAGTCTGGCAGCTAGGAGAGGCAAGCGGGGGACAAGCAGGGATGAAAGGAGGAGTGTGAGAGATGGAGTCAGTGATGAAAGGTGGGTGGCTGATGGTAGATGAGTGGATGTGGGATAGGGTGGGGGGGATTATCCAACTCGCAAGGAGAAACTTCTGTTCAATGCCTCTGAAAGAAGCTGTCACGGGAGAAAAAAGAAGGGAAACAGAGAAAGAGAGACAGAGAGCAATGCAGAGTGAAGGAGGAGAGAGGAAGGGAGGAGGCCGCCACATTGCACATCTTCAGGCTGTGAATAATTTAGAGGAGCACTGGGGAGACGAGACGAAGATGAACACAAAACACTGGCAGCATTTGACCTAGAGCTGCAGCTACATCAGTGCACATCACAGAGTGGAGAGCTCTCTCTCGCTCTCCCTCTTCCTCCCTACCTCTTTCTCTCCTTTGCTCTTCATCTGCCTCCCTCTGTGTCAGGGAGGAAACAGCTGTACGCTATTCTTGTTTTGCCTCACTTTCTATGAAACTCAAAAGAATGGCTGACAACTCAGTTTCATAAGGATCTCTCTTTCTCCCTCCTTGCTCGGGGCATGTCAGAAGAACCTCGCGCAAAACTGATGCCTGTACATCCATAGGCCATATGAGCCTGTAGAGGTGGACACATGTCTATCTTTGGCACACACAGAGATAATGATACCATCACATCATGAGGAAGAAAAAGACAAACATTTTCATGCATGGGATGGAGGATCAACCTCAAAGAGTTCAAACTTCAAAATTCTAGCCACCTTGCTGTCAGCTTTAACATTTTACTTCAACAATTTGTCAGTTAAAATGATCAATTAATCTTTATCAAGCAAAATGCCTCATATTCATTTCCAGACTCTTAAATGTGACAACTAGGCTGCTTTTCATTCCCCTATAGGCTTGAGTGTTGGGTTTGCTAAAAACACATTCTGAAGACATCGACATAATCTTTGGGCTCTATGAAATTGTGATGGACATTTTTCTAACATCAAGACTAAATGATTGATCTATTAGTAGAAACGGTAATCAGGCAATTATTAAATTTAAATTAAAGCAAAATACCAAACTGTTACCCAAACATTGTGAAGACTACATATTCAAAACTGTAATCTGTGATTATTTCCAAAATATAAATAAATTCTTCACCTCATTAACTGCATTTTAAATGAATATATAATCAATATAATCCTTACCACCCGTAAACAGACATTTTCAGTTTATAATTTCTTGCAGAATGCTCACATCACTGTCGCCGTGTTACGACATAATGCAGTGTAAGAGAGGTGCTGTGAGCAACCGAGCAGCTGAAACGGTGGACAGCAGCAGTAAATAACAGCTGCCCTGTGATTAGGCACAGAAGAGGTTAAACAGAGCTCGTTCGCGCCGCCTTTGTTAAGGTGCCATGAATCACCTCACCTGCTGAAGTGTGTATGTGATGAAAGGACCATTGGGCATCTGTGGTGGGAGTGACAGTTGGGCGGACAGAGGGCGGTCTGATCAACCCAGAAGGGAGGGGCCATTTATTACTGTAATTAAGGAACCGTGGGAGTGGAGGAGCAGAGATTGTACGTGCATACTGATAAGCACATAGAGTAAATCTCTTTAATTTAGTAAAAAATATTGTATGAGGAAAATTAATAAATAGGACAAAAGGACTAAAGATATTAACCAAACAAAACACGAGATAACTCTGTTCTCTCTCTTTATTTTCTTACCCCCTCCCTCTCTCCTACACCTTCTCACTCCCTCTCCTACTGTCTCCTGCTCGGTCTGCGTGGCTGATATTAATGGGACGTCCCTTGTTTGTAAATGTGCCAAGTTGTGTGCACTGCTGCAGGCTGTCTATTATAGCAGGCCTCTGGGGCAGCTTTTCCATATGGCATCACATATGGCACTCAGCAGCATCAATTAATGTTGTTATAATAGTGATTTTTATGAGCTAGGGTTTCACTCCTTTCCTCTTCTCTCTACTCCTTCCGACTCCTCCCTGCCCTCCCCACCACCACCACCACTGATACTGATAGCAAAACTGCCTCTTTTCGATTCTCCAATCCTTCGGCATCCTGGCTTCTGAACTGGACAGGATCCGAAAAGTTTTCCCTGCCAAATTCTGAAAGCTTCTATTGGCTCCACCGAACGCAGCTTAAAGACCTTGAACATGACTTTGTTCTTGCTATACTGCAGAAGAATGGTAACACTGTTGCCAATGTGTCAGACTCTTTGCATCTTCTCTGAAGCTGAAAGACTTCGATCAATGAATTATGAAAGAACATGAGAGCGATAAAGACAGCAATTATACAAACTGAAAACTATGTATCACATACAGTATCTGCAACCAAACACAACATTTACAGTACCTATTATAGTTTTGGTCACATTAGGCCAGCATCAGGGCCTATTAGTGTGTTAAATTAAGCTTGTATTTATGCACAAAGCGATAGGCAGATGGATATAAGAACAGAATCTAAGGTGCCTTTTTGTTCCCTGGTGCCTTTGGTGGCGGATCTGACAGGAAGGGAACAAGAGCGTAGCAAAAAGCCCCGCTTAAAAAGCTCCCAGCCACGCCAGCCTTGTCAGCGGCGCCACAATTAGAGACTAGATCACTGGCGCTTCCCAGCGAGAAACATCTCACCACCACTCCTCAATGGAACTCTTTCGTTTGAGGAACACACTCAAAGCAGGGTTTTAAAACGTTTCGGATGGCTAATCACTCTCAGGATGAAAGGCCCTGGCGTGTTCGTTTGTCTCAGCGTGGGGAGCTTCCCTTGCCGTTTCTCTGTCTCTGATTCTGATTGTTTTTGTTCGTGTCTTTTTCAGCAGGCAGGCGAGGCAGGCGAGCTGGCAGGCAGCGCTGTTTGAAGGTGCAGTCAGACCCGAGTGCAGGCCTGATGCTTTGTAGTGATATTTCCAGCAGCACAATCTCATTACTTTTTGACGTGGGAGATGCGTGCAGGGGCGGATTGTCATTTCACGCTGTCAAAAGTTCCGTGAGGGAACGAAGACGGGAATGGAACTTCAATGACCTGCATGCCTCTGGCTCATCAAGACTGAATATATTAAACCAAATAACAGATAAAATCCAATGAACCACATCCTTGAAGATGCTTGTAAGCTTAATGTCCAGTCCCCAGGGGTGTTGAAGGAATCTCTCTGCTTATCTGGAATCTTTGTAATTGGATCTATTTCACAGCTTCCTAGACTATACTACACTATACATGCCATGAACCTAATTAACCTAGATACAGCGCTGCATATACACTCAGACAGCACATGTACATACAGTATTTAGCTATGACATATCTCTTTGTGTCTTGACAGAAAAAGTCCTGATGGCAGCATCCCACACCTTTCAAAGATGGTGAGAGCTCCTGGACATTTTCACATGGGACAGTCATTGGCAGCTTCCCTCTTAAAAATGGGGGTGTCCCTCAAAGTTGATTTCACACAGAGTTCTTTCAAAACAGAGAAAAAAATCTGCTCCGTTTAAGAAGCTGCCAGGCACTGATTGAAGCGCCTGGTTACTATGTGCACCCCAGCCTGTTGCTGGGGTGACTGTCCCAAAGTGCTTCCTGGGTAATTTTCGAGGTCACTGGTTTGTGCACGCCTACGTGGTGCAGATGGGCCCACCCTCATTCAGGGCCCAGCAGGAACTCTTTCATTAGGCCCAGTGAATGGCCTCATTCATCCCCTTCACCTCAATTGGTCACGCTGCGTCTCTGCAGAGGGCCCAGGACAAACTTTTCTCTCTTTCCACTCCCTGATCTTCCACGCACCACCCACCTTAGTCATGCTTCACTTTTGTTAAGGAGCATGTGGTGGCTGGAGCTTCAGGGCTCATCATTGGCTGCAAACTGTTTAAGGCCACCTAATAGGTGGAATGTAGTGGAAATGGAACACACTACTGACTTTGCTGTAATTGTTAGACTCAATGAACGTTATGCATAAAAAAAGGCTATGCATGACACATCGTTTACCAGCAGATCAAGATGGATATAGACATCAGCTGCATTTTTGTAAAAATGTGTTCTTAGCTTTAGAATCTGCAAACACCAGTTTAACACAAACCCATAAAAAGAATAACCATTCATATTCAGAGATAGTTTTAAGATGCAGTATTTTGTGCAGAGCTTTATGACTTATCACTGCATTAAATTCTATGTTCCATAGTCCTATACTTCCATCTCAGTGTTGCACAAAAGGCCCCATGGAGCCGTTCCAGCAGAACTTAGAGACATTTCTTCCAACAGTTGCCTCTCTCTACACTCAGTCCTGTTACTGCAGTGCTTAGCCATGCTAGTGGGTCTTCTACTCCCTGCCTCTTTTTAGCCCTCAAGTGAGTCTCAGGTCTGGCCTAGTGAGAAGTGACTAATTGTCTTGAGTTGTTAGTGTGCCTGGAATGAGATCCACTTCAATTGGTGACAGGGTGCACAATAATTTTGTTTCTCCCTTCCTCCTCCCCTCTCCCTCTCTTTCTCCTTCTTGCCGCAGATTTACCCCCTCTGCTTCTCAAGCTACTGAGCTGTAAAATTGAGTGGACGGCAGGCAGGATAAAGAATGAGACCTGGCATCGTGGACGCACTAACCTTGAGGAGGGCCACTGCTGCTGGCTGCACCTAAAGAGATGGAGACAGAACGTCAGCCATATTGGACTGAGGAAGGTTAAAATGAGTGGGGAGGAAAGACCAAAGGCAGAGAGAAAGGTGGAGACCCTCCTGCTGAAGAAACAATGTGACAGCTTGGAAAAGCAGATCTAAATCATGACGAGGATAAACACACACACTACAGATAGATGACAGGGTGTCAACCACAGAGAGAAACATTATCTTTAGTATTACATATCGTTTAAACTGACCTTCTCTCATCTTAAATTCCTTGTTCTTTCTCAGCTCCATCTTTATTTTATAATAAGGCTATGCAATATAAAGCCCAGTTAATCCCAGTGCACATGTATAGTGAGTGTACTTGTCAACCTTTGCAATTAAACAAAATCATACTAAAAACTTTAAATGTCTGATACAATGTACATGTTTTGAGAAAAAATGTATCCTACAAACCCTGGAGAATATTTCCTTGCTGTTCTAACATAACTGTCCTTCGTAATGAAATCAACTTACTATCTCGTGGAACAAATCTGAGCAATCAATTACTATGAATCACAAATACACTAGCTGCGGTTTAGATGTGAACAAATGGAGCCTCAGTCGCTTACAGATGATATTAGTGCTCTGAGCTGCTCTCTCTCCACGAGAGATTAAGCAGGTTTGTACTCTCCCAGGCGGGCAGCGCACCCCCCTCCAGGGTGCTGCACTATCATTTGCAGGAAAATTACTTCAGTAATGAAGAATCCAGGCCCATAAATCCTCATGGCCTCACCTTCCTTCGCCTCCCAAGTCTCACTGAACAGCTAGTAAAAATTCCCTTTAAAAAATTCATAGTGCAATTTTGCTCAAATCCCTCCCAGCAAGCACAATTATGGAACTTTCATCTCAATTGATTTATGTCCCGAGCCAAAAGAGGGAGGGGGGCATGGGTTGAAGAAGGGTGGGGGAGGGGGTGTGAAGGGGGAGAAAAAACAAGTGGTAAATCATTGTTTTTAAAAGGGAAGGCGTAAGGCCTTTTGTCACTTTCACTGCATGCGTGTTGTAGTGCAGGCGATAGGGAGGTGCACAGATAAGGGGAGGAGGGAGAGGGAAGGGAACGTCTGAAGGGTTTGAAAGCAGGACTAAAATGGCAAAAAAAAAGGGAGGGGAGGGAGTTGGGGGCGAAAGGAGCGGTATTCCACTTGATTAATAACACTAATCAAATTATACAGTGTTCCACTGTGCCCTGAAATCTGGGGCCATAATGTCCTCTAATGGCGAGGTTCATGGAGCTAAACTTCAGAGGGAAAACACGGTGCTGACTGCTGCATGCCTTAATGAAGGCAGTAAAACATCCATTTCCAGAAGCCATGAAATGAAAGGCAAGATTGTAGATGTGCACCCAGTGGCTCTCCACCCGCAAAAAAATGGAAGGCTGTTAACACAAAAGACGGTGTCGGAGAAAGAGAGAGAGACACGGAAAGACGCAAGACCTTGAGAAGAGAAATGAGGAGAGAATATACAAGTGAAGAGATTTAAAGGGCAAGAACACCAAGAGTAAGGGGATACAAAAAGAAAAGAGATGATGAAGTGAGGAGAAAGTAGAAAGACAGATTGGAAGATGCTCTCAGTGGTTTATTTCCAGAGAAGTTCTCTTCTGGCATGAAGACAATCTGTGTCTGCTGATTATGGATGAGCCAGGCTGCTTTACTATGTCTGTTATACTTAGTGCTGCTGACAGCAGCCACAATTCATCTCTATTTAGTTGCTGATGCACCTAACCACAGCATCCTCCCCCTCATCTATCTCAATACCACTCCATTAGAGTATTCCTCTGTCCGTCCAGGCATGCATTCTGTTGATCCATCTATCCATCCGTATTTCTATTCGTCCCTCCATCCATGTGTGCATTTGTGTATCTATTCGTCTTTCCATCCATCCGTCCGGACATCCATCTGTCCAGAACATCGGTGTGTACATTCATCCATCCGTCCATCAGCCTGTACCACATCTTGTGTAAATAAAATTCTGCCCTGAAAGATCTGACACATACAACAATATTGCTCTGACCTTAGCTGTCAGCTAGCTGCTGTAGGTACAGTACGAGGTGAGCTTGTTATTTCTAGGCATTATGCCAAAAGACAGTATGACTTCTGTTGGCAGTTGGGCACTATATGTTTGACATCTGACAAAATGTAAGCACGATGTTTAACAATCACTATAACTCTAGTCACAAAGCGTAGTCCTAAAAAAAAAGTCTGCTGCACTAAACCTCCAAACACTTACATTTCTACAAAAGCATTATGGTTTGCATTTAATCTACTAAATTGCACATGCTACAAACAATCAAATCAGCCTTTGTATCTTGAGTAAAGCAAATGTTGTTCGTAGTCCTTGGGGCAAAATTTCATCTGGAGAGCCAGAGAGAGAGAAAAAAAAACAACAAAGCTGAGAAAACACAGATTGCTATTGTTATTATTATCATAATTACAGTTGTGCTTATCATGCAAGCAGCCTCAATCAGGATGAAACACAGCTTCATTTGATGAAGCTTCCTGTTTTGACTGGCTTGAGTTTGGGAACCACACACTTGGCTGGCATGCCAAAAACTCAATCAGGCACAATTACATAGCCATCAGATAGAAATGTAATTGATTTGAAAGCTGACATGAGATATAACTACATTACAGTGGAGGCACAGTGGGGAGGCTCTTTGGGGACAGGGCCTACAGGGAGCTCATTACCGCCAAGCTTTGAATTATTGAGTGCTAAGGCAGTGACATTGAGGAATAGAGGCGGGCGATTGGCTGTTACAACTCGGCAAGTGTTTATCTCAACTTACAGCAACCTAAGACATCTGAAGGAGTGATCTGCCCGTGCATGAATATTGCAGGGGGAGAAGTTGTAATGGTTCATAATTGAAAGGGTTCAGGCCAAGGTAGAGTCCACGGGTGTATATCATGCCTGCTATGTTGACATCTAGTATTTGTTAAAGTTAAACTAAGGCAAAAACAAACAAAGGCAAAACAAAATATCATGTCCTGCGTGTGGGTCTTTTCAATAGCAGTAGTCCTACCTAGACCTAGGGTCACATATTGAGTGCTTTTAGCACTTTAGTTTAGCATCACATGTCCCACTGAACCCTGCACAATGAGAGCTGTGTTGGTTGAACGTGGTGCTTTCCAAAATGTACTTTCACTTAAGAAAATACGCTTGGATAGTGTTTATGTTGTCTAGTGTGGTTGTTGTTGAGCTTGCTGGCTAGTTTCATAACTAACAGCAGAGAAAGATAGCACTATACATGCTTTAATTTGTCTGTGTAGTCATTTACCACTACTTCTATTATTTTATTGACACATTTTCAGTATTTCCACTTCTCACCTTTACAGACACACAAAGCTTAAATTAGGTGGCAGGCCCCCTTGGGCTGGGGTGAAGAAGCACGGCTACCTGACTCTGACCACCAGCCTTTGGGTCTTCCCTGAAGTGCTGAGGGGTGACTGTTGAGAGGATAAAGATATAAGTCACTGCAGAGGGGCCTCACCGTCCCCCAGGAAACTGGTGAGTGCCTACCTTTAAGAGAGGTATGCCCCCTAGGCTTCTGCCACTGATCTCTTTCTGTCGCTTGCATTCTTTCTATCACTCTTTTCTCTCTCCTCACACAGCCCTCCTGTGAGCTTTCTCACAAAAATGAGAACTCAATTAATTCAGGCGAAATGAGGACGGAGGAGGAGGAGGAGGAGGAGGAGGAAGAGGAGGAGGTCTAGGGAGCCTAGAGAGATGGAGAACAAGCAAGAGAAGCCTAACAGTGCTGCTTGTTGATTTGCGGCCTGGAAACAGCAAACAGAGCATGGGGTGACTGTGCATGTGCATTAAGTCTTTAGCCAAGTTAATCCTGTCGGCAAGTTTAAACATGGCTGATGAACAGACGTTCCTTGTTACAGAGGGGGATGCTGGGTAAACGGACAGGTCGGATGGAGGCAGACAAAGAGAAAAAGCAAAGCCTGGAAGAGATGAAGACAGAGTAGACATGATCGAAGACATGCTGGCACTCAAATCCCCTGCATGATGTTTATTTACATTGATGCTTGCTGACCTTTTTATTAGAGTTCAGTGGTGACTTAAACTGGCTGGTGGTTGGACTACATCCCTGTGCTATTAGTATTACAAAATAACTTAGCCTCTGATTAGCCTTGGGAAATGAGCAAACTGGGGTGTGGAAAAGGCTCCATGTATGTCAGTTTATGAATGTGACCTGTGACCAATGACCTTGAGAACAAGGTCCCCATGCTAAAGACTGCTAAAATGTGGTCAGATAGACCACAGTCATCAATCTTGAGTTAAGCCTGGTCACCCTGCATAATGCTATATTAGGGTGCTACAAGCCTCCACACAGCTCAGCTAATTTTCTCATAGCCTTGCAGAAAAACTGGCAGAAAACCAGCTGTTAGCAGGGGCTGTCGCCAGGTTTGAGGTCACTAGCGCATACACACATAGACACTACGCACACACACAAAAAACTGTGTGATATGAGGTGGCACACTGCAGTATTTCCTGCAGCTACACATGCTAAGTAGGCTAAAAACAAATGCAAACACTGCAGCCACTTCTTTCGTCTGGATTCTTGTTGTGTTGTGATTGTTTTTGTCTGTGTGTGTCGCTGAGAACTAGAAAAAACAAATAAAATCAAATGACCCATTTTTACCGTGAGACTACTTGTAAGCTGTGAGATGTTATCTCCAGTGCAATGGCGTTATAAAAGTAACCACTTCCCTATGACGGAGCGTAAATCTCATGGTATTCTGGGATATTTTTATGTTCAATTTTGACAGCAGTGCATATATTACAATGTTTTACCAGTCCCAGCTCTAGGACAAGGCTAGTAAAACAGGCGAGTCAGATAGTTCCAAATTTTCATATGATAAATACTGTGCATGTAAGGAGCCAGGGGGAATGTGGTAAATGTGTTTCCAAGAAAATCAGTCTGCCACTAGTACTTAGAGTGATTGAATAGCCTGTAAACAGAAGCAGCAGACTTGCTTGACACTCTCTGGGAGATACTAATATAGTTGTGCTTCCACGAGTTGAAGGGAAGGAAGGAGGTGGGGCACTGAAGTTCATGAACTAAACAGCGAGTGCAGGAGCTTTTAAAATTACCCTGTCTGTGCACTTGGCCTGGTCTCTGAACTGACACTGCAGAGTAAAAGCACAAGACTGTTGAGCGAAGTACGTCAAGTCAGTCATAAGACACCCTTGGTCAATGGCTTATAGTGTTCCTCGCATTAGCCTAAATTAAAATTAGATCTATCTTTAACAATCTCATTTTAAAAAAAGCCATATGATGACACTTTCTCTCATTTATACTTTCCATCTTCTCCTCTCTGAAAACCCCTGAAGAGAATAAATTCTCCTTTGTTCATGGTGCTCGTAAAGGGGCCTTTTTTTCTAGTGTGCCAGCATCTTTCCTATCTATAAAATTCATCACAGTCAAAAGATTGTTTTTTTTTCCTGATCTATGTCCAATCAACAAAGTGTGGAGACTACAGATAGTCTTGTTTATGTTGCAGGTTGAATTAGAGGAAAAATGAGCATGAAAATAAATTAAGCATACAATTTAGCATTTCAGTTGAAGGCAGGTCTTTGTGTCTTCACCACACATCAGCTGACATTGATATTATACTAAGCCTAAGGATATTACACTGATAACAACCTAAAAAGAAGGACGGCTTCTTCTGTGGCATGAGTTTAAGTCCTGATTCTAATGACCAGAGGTATGGAGCTTTTTACTGCTAGGAAAACAACTAAACATATTTGTTATTTGGTCAAAAATACACCCCGTATCTTCCAAGGTCCTGGCAGAAAAAGGAGTGCCAACAAAAACAACATGTGTGGGAGATATTTTTAAAATTGTTTCAATTGTTTCATGTTTTCAGAACTGATATGTTTTTAGACAGTGTTAATTTCCACAGAGCTCTCACAGGAAGGAGGAGAGGCAGTGAGAGTTCAGACTCTGCAGCTACAGCAGTTTCGTTGGTGGTGGTGAGCCGTTGTAAAAATGTGACAAAACCACAACCTATGTGCCTATTGTGCAAACATTAAAAACCACAAAGACTGCTGTGAGTTGCTAAAAGAGCAGGTTATCTATATATGGGGTTTAGCCACAACCCAACACAAACTGAAGCCTAGTCCTGTGAAATAAACACACACGTTTTCTAGCTTCGCACAGTGGCACATACACAGTGGAAAAACTTTATGAAGAAACACGTGAATGCAGATGCTTCCATAGAGGGTATGAGGAGTCACTAGATGATACAACATATGCAAATCATATGTTATTTCCATTGTAGTCATGGAGTATTGGTGCTGCCCTGGAGGCTTTAGTGCCACAACATTTTGCTAAGACACTTTCTGTTAAATAAAATCACTCCTTTAGGGCAAAAACAGAAACAATCTGACAGACAATAAACATGTACATCATGAGTCTGACAATAAAGCTCTTAGGCCTTTCCCTACATACACACTGAATCCCCAGACACCTGCACCACATCTCCTCTGACCCGAACATGAAACCAGGACAAGAAACACTATGCAACCATTTGGTTTTGTTTGTCCTCCTGGGGCCGTCTTGGCTCTCTGGAAACCCTACCCTGGCATTCGCTCTAATCCCCAGAGAATGAAATGCTGGGCCAGCAGCATACAGATAAAGCACCAGGTGATTGCATATCTGTAACAGACCACCGCAGAAGTCTCCAAACGCGGTCCCTGTGACACTGCTAATTTGACGGCCCTTCTCCTGTTCTGCACTTGGCCTCAAGGGTAACCCCTGTATCACCTTACATCTAGCCGCTTACCTTCAAATAACATAAGCTGCATCGACTTCAACTGATTCAATTGAGCAGAATTGCACACAGTTCATTGGCTTTTGGCTGGCGGAGTAGATGACAGCGGTGTGCGGTGCTGGAGAGTATCAGTTGACCCAGACTAATTATTCATAAGGCCTTGTTGTGATGGCTCCTGCTCCAGTAAGGTCAGGCAGGAGCAGCTATGGGGAAAACAAAAACATTTCCTACTAAAACAGACTTGACACCACCGGGTCTACAGGACACTATGAAAGAAAATCTGATGCCTCAGAAGGAAAAAATATCACTAAGAGTAAGAGCTCTCTCTGTGTGCCATGGTAAGTGGATAGCAGTGTGACAGCTATACGTTCTCAACTAGAGGTTGTGTTTCATGCAATAGAGGATATGATTTGAGACGGGAGCTCATGCATGGCTGAAAGGAGAATTGTGCACCTCCTTAAATAATGGTACACTCTATGTCCTCACAACCACAGGCAGGCATTGCCTTGAAATTTGTAATTACTGTAATTGTGATCTCGACAAATGGGCCTCCAATATGCTCTTCAACAGTAAAAATACAGGTTGCGTTACCCATGAGGAGTCTACTAAAAGCATCCGTTGACAAAGCTTTAATTTACAAGCTCTTGGATAGGCATTTAATATGTCCATATGTCCATATTTTCAAAAATAGATTATTTAGATGAGTCTTTGACTGAGGTATAAACTCAATGACTCATGCAAGGAAAACTGACACACTTTTAACCTCCAAGCTCAGATGAACTGCTTCCTCACCTCTATTTACAATCAAAATGAATCACAGAAATGTGTGCCCACAAGTGCACACACAAAAGGCCCACTTACGAGCAAGCACAATAGTGTGGCAATTAGCGGCTAGAGAGGAAGAATGCTGGATCGGTTACAGTTGTTGAATGTTAATTACAGCGTTTTACGGTGTTGAGGAGATAACGAGTTAGCGCCTGGTGACAGCAGCGACACGTCCTTTAACGAGAGCCGTGGAAATTTATGAAACTTGAGATCAGGGACAATGAGGCGTTACTGGCTTGTCAGATGCTCTCCTGCTCACCCTCCCTTTGTCCTAATGAAGGCAGACACTCGTTTCTTTCTCTTCTCTGCTTGTTCCAGCGCTGTTAGCCTAGAATGATTATTGTTCATCGAGGAAAGGTAAAAATCGTCAGATTGAGATTCTGTCCATCATCTCACATCCCAACTGCCATTGCCTAATCAACCTCTGTTACAGTTGCAGAGTAGAGAAAGTATAACAGAAAACATGGACACATGAAAGCCAAAGATAAACATGGGGTTATATTACAATTCTCTCTCCGGGGCGGGAAACATTGCCGGTACCAAGAAAAATGTAAGTGGCCATTCCGTCTATCTAAATATGGAGGGATCAAGAGCTTGGTGAAATCTGAGGGGTTAATATGGTCATGTTGTGAAGCCTGGTTTGGAATTTAGGTTAATAGAATCACTGATAGAGCTCAACTCTAATCTCAGAAACGCTTAAGAGGATCCATACCTGATGATTTAGACAAATCCTGGAACATTCTTCAAAGTTTTCCTCACTGACCCTGGCAAGACTTTTTCAAACAGACACACACAGAAGTCTGAGCATTCCTCAGTCTACACAGACACTGCTAACAAGAATCCCCCAGGCTGTATCAACAGCCTAAATGGTTTTTATAGAATATTACATCAGTTACACTGGGGCAAACGTGGGCCCCAATGGAAATATTACACCTAATAAACAAATAAAGAGAGCCTGTTTTCTTTTTTCCCTGGAGAATTACTATGAAACATATGAGCATGAATGTGATTCTTGAAATTGTAGCTCATGTCTAGACTTGGACCTGGCAAAAATATATAGAACTACATGACTCTGAGTTTACTAGACCTAGCTCTAAACAAGAGATTTATATCTGCATACAAATATCATGATTTACCTCTAATGTATTACAAATAGGGCTGCATTAAGAATGTTTACGAGAATGTAACTTTACTCCCAGGCTCCACAGTGAAGCTACTGACCCGCTTGTGGGAAATTTATGTGGGCTGCAGCCGAGATGAAGAGGAGTGACTAGCCTACCAAAGAAGATCTTTTAAAACCACGAAAGACGAGGCGTCTCAGATGGTGTTCAGATGTCAATAAAAACAGGTGTTAACCAGCTTAGCTAAGATGTTAAGAGCTTGGATAATCCTAGCCTGGATCCAAGACGGATCCGACTCTGGAATACTAATACTTAGGATGCACCATTAAATCACACAGAGTTGATTAGGAGGTTGGATTTGAGTAGTTCTGCGGCTACAGGCTGTCAAAGCTCAATTTGCATCTGCTGACAATTACCAAGGATTGAAGAAGGGATGTTCACATATGAACATATATATATATTTACTGCAAGAGCACATCGTCACATTACACATCATAGATGTCCTAAGAAATTCGCTTTTTCACAATTTTGAAATTGTATGTGTTATATCTTTCATCTGCTATGTACCTTTGTTCAGCATGCATTCAGCTGAGTACTAGTGAAAATTGAAAATAGTGCTTTACATACAATTAATCTGTTTTTCACGAAAGCAACAGGACGTTCTTGGAAGATCTCTAAAATTGATGAACAACTTCAAAGAACTGTAGCTTTTAACAATGACATGTTATAATAATGATGTGCTGTCAGCATTCATTGTTTTTTTTCTTCGTTTTTTTGTCATGATTTAAGAGGACTGGGGCGCAGAAATATAAAGTATCAAACTACTGAACTATTAAATGTGCAATCACATCTAAATCTTCACATGGAAGAATATGTCCCAAGAACAGCAGCGGACATGGTTTCATCTTGCAAATATAACTCCACAGTGAGCAAATGCACCTGAAACTGCTCCCATGTTTTGAAAAGCTTTGTGAGTCTCAAAGATGACACTTTCATTTGGACAAAATATAAATAAATGTATATGACACTCATCTCTGTTTCTGTTTCACTTAATCGACTTTGAATGTGCCACCTCACCTGCTCCATACATTTATACACTCTCTTACATGCCTCCCCATAATCAAATCAGCATCTGGTGTCAGGGTGGCTTGCGGTTTGGGGTGTTCTCATTTGTAAACACCACCTGCCAGTTCTCACTCCTCTTCACTCGCCGGGTGACATTAGCACAAGCGTGAAATGTGATTTTGCGTTGAGCAAACCTCTGCACCGAGCACATCTGAGTCTGCCCACCTGGAAAGCAGGCATGAATAATCTACGGTCAAGTCAGAGGGAGTTGTCATGCATAAGACACTAGCCAGACAGCAGCAGCAGCAACACAATCCTGAAGGATAAGCTGTGTTAAGTCCAGTTAATTTCATCCTTGCTCATGTAAAAGGAATGATTTTGTTATGTTAAGTTTGTGTTATTTCCTAACCCCTTAATTCAGTATACTTCTTGTCTTTATGAATACAGTTAAGTAATATAAAATGATCAAAAACAATAGTCTTTGCATGATTCAGTAACAAAGAACAAAGAAATGTTTGCCTGCATGTGTCCTGATGTCTCTCTTGAGACTAGTATAGATTTATATGCATGCATTTCCTTCTGCTGACCATCTTAGATGCTCTGCCACAATGCTGTGACGGGACCCTTGTTAATCACACACATTCAACTATCGATGCCTTAAAAAGCCTTAAAGCCTTAAAGCACCAAACTATATAAGAAGATCAATCATAAGACAATTTATTCTGGTTGGTCAGGTTTGGTTAATATGACGATGCTTTACGCCTTCTACATGATCTCACATAATGCAATAAGATTTTCATTGACAGAGTACCTAAGCTATGATTAGATTTCCCTGTGGGGGAAAACACACAGATATTCACTGCTCAGCACTCTACACCTGCTATACAGCCGGGGAACTCATGTAGTGTATACCAAGTATACTGTAACATGGATGACCAGACACGTCACCTATAAATTGCCAGTGTCTTCCCTTTTGATGAATGTCAACAAAGCAGTTAGCAGGGAGGAAATGAGAAAAAGAGAGAGAGGGTGTAGAGGGGGAGGGGGGTGTGTGAACACACAATTATAAAAGCTTCATTTCTTCAGAGAACCATAAAGTCTCGTCCCAGAAGGGCAGCTGAGCACAAATCAATTTCTTTCAGTCGATTACAAGCACTGAGGTTCTAACCTTCATTTGTGAGTCTAATACTCCAACAGTTATGTAGAACACATACCAATTAAGCAATTCTGCTGGAATAAGAGGGCTGTGAACTGACGCGATTATGGAGGCCGGGCCCCCAGGGAGGTTGGGTTATCGGCTCAGGAGCAGGGAAGACGAGGGGAGCAGGCCAGGAGAGAATGGGGGAGAAAGATGGCGAAGGGAGAAGAGAGATGGAAGCCAAGAAAAAAAGTCATTTATTAAGTCTAATACTCTGTGAAATGTTCCCATGGTAATAAGGCAGGGAGATTGCGTTAATATCAGGGAGCCATGCGGAAAAGGTCACTCGATATCTGTACCGCCCACCAGGGTCGTGCTGATGGGAGCTGCTCAAACACATCTGATAATGCTCTCATCGTCGTCGCTCGGCACCAGAGGTCGAGAGGATGGGAGCTTGGGAAAAGATGCCATTTGTGGAAATTGCACGGATGCACCGCTGTGCCCTGACACAATTCTCACTGCTGGCTTTTCATGTGCAGACAGCTGTACGACGAGTGAATGGAATAAGCATGATGACACCCAGTCAAAGATTATCAGGCATAAATGTATAGCTCTGTGGCACATTATGCTTTCCACTAAGTTTTGATATTGCAATCATTCATCTCCACAATGACGCGAATATACAGGAACGGCAGCCGGCATCCTCTTTCTGATTTTCAATATCTGTTTGCACACAGGCTCATGAAAGGAAAAGCATTAGAGCCACTCTCCATCTTTCTATTGTCACAAGCTAAATCTGATGCCATTTTCCTCTTGATTTAAAGAGCCTGGATGCATCTCTCCAGATATGTGGAGATCAACACATTGTCATTCACTGCTGAGGCACACCTTAACCACCGCCCTCGCTGCCAGAAGATTTATGGTAATTGATAGCATGTGATAGGATGCAGCCCATAAACCCATGTGAGGTATGTGTTTCTATGGTAACCCTTTCCTCTATTCGCTAGCCCTATGCGCCTTGGTATTTTACTTTTTTCCCCTGCATTGTAGGCGCTGTCTATTTGGATGCCAGTGGTAAGAATGAGATGCAGATTTGTGGCAAAGCAGAGACACAGATGTTTCCTCATTGCCTTTTAATCTCCTATTCCCTCAGCGCCTGGCAAGAAACACTCCCCCTTTAGAATGGTAATTGAACGAGATGAATAATAAACAAAATGAAAACAGACCGATGTTTATAAGGAGCATTTTAACACTTTGGAATGATCATACTTTATGGTTATTATTAGCACAGAGACAAAAGCAAGTGCTGCTTCTCCTGGGAATAATAAAGGACTGAGCTTTAACTTGTCTAATCAGTGGGGCACCTATCAGGGTCTGGCAGAGAAGGACAACGCTTTCCTCATTAAGGCAAAGAACTTCGCAGTGTATCACAAAATCTCCTTTTGCACTGATTTCCTTCTTGCTCCCCAAAGTCTGCATTTATACAACACACCAGCCACCTGAAGATACAACACATTTATACCCTTTACTTTCCCAAATCATGCTATGATTTTATGTTTCTTCATGCACATCTCCTTTTTCTAATTATCTGCCTTCCATATGCATACCATATGCACAATAAAAACCACACTGAAGTCAAGCTGTAGCTTGGTAGATTCATTGCTTGTAAATTTAAGATAATGATTTCATTAAGTGCTGCCTGGCCCGATGTCATATGGCGAACACTTTTCATCTAGCCAAACATCAACCTCCATATCAGTAGGTGCTCTGTGTGTTTGTTGACAGCACTGAGATAAATGGGGATATTTCGACACGGTGTGATATCGGAAAACCGGCTATTTGCATGAAAAGCCTGTCCTTCTTTTTCCCCAGAGAGCTTTATTACAGGAGGATATTTCAAACGCTATCAAATGTGCCAAACATTTACTTTGATAACTCCATCAGATGGCTCCCTGGGTTTAATGGTAGCAATCTGAGAGTGCTGAGGCACACGCCTAAAGCACAGACAATAATGGCGGGGAGAAATACGAGGAAAGGATGAATAAAATCTCTTTAAAAAGTTCATAAATAATGCACCTTGCGCACTAGAGAGTTGTTGCCTATTTAACTATGCATGCCTCTTCCTGGTTTCTGTGCTGGCGGAGACACAAACACAGCATGTATTGTGGGTCAACATGACAGCACAGGAGGAGGACAACCTAGGGCTCCATCAATCCTCTCAGCCTTGGCTTCCCACCCACATGGAGCAAACTCTCCCCACGGCAAATCTTCAGCCTTGGGATGACTGCTCCACCTTCTGCATTTTCTCGCCGTGTTGAAAAACATGACAAAAGGGAAATCTAGCGAATGACCGACCGCTTGCCAAAATGAGGGAGAAGATTTGAGGAAATGGGAGAAAAACAAAGTGCAGGACTAATTATCCAATTAATGTGCAATTAAGCCCATGCGGCCTAATCGTCTGTGTTGGATTTGGTAATAGCTCTACCAGACTGAGGAGCCTATTAAATCCACTGTAGACTGTTGTGTAGAGCAGACAGACTCGAACGCTGTCTCAATGAAAGGGCCTAATAGTAGGATGTTACAATTACAGCAGCTGTCTAAATAATAACTCAGTACAAAAAAAAGAGTATATATATATATATATTGTATTTTGGGCTCAGGCTGACTGCAAAACTGAGGGAAAAAAAGAATCAACCCCCCCTGACATAAAATTCAACAAAGCATTTCATTAAGATTTTCATTATCTGCCATAGCAGAGTTTGCTAATAAATGCTAATTATATTCAAGCTAATATTTAATCACACACAATTTCTCCAGTCAACTCAGTTTTTACTAATTCTCTTGAATGCATTCACAGTGCAGTTTATGAACTTCGGCACTGGCAAAATGAGAGGAAACGTGGATGATGTTTAAAAATGCTTTTTCAACTATGAGTGTTATTTGCTTTGACTAATTTCCTACCCTAATGAGATCCTCTTGGAGGGATATTTTGGTGCAATTAATAATGCACATAGAATAATTAGAAGCATAAATATTCATCATGTTGTGTTTCTGTCTCGTATAGGGTGTGGTAAGCACAGGAAAACCAATTGACTGTGCAGTGTAGAAATGTTGCACGCTTGTTATCATTATACTGTACTGTATCATTTTGTATGATATCAAAATGTGCTACGAATCTGGATTTACTTAAGGATTTTATAGTTGAATTTCAGTCTCAATTCAGTTCAAATGTATGTTTAAACTGGTAGTGACCTGATCAGACAATCAGAGTGAAACAACAGCTGAATCATCAGTTCTACATCAGCGTTGCACCAAGTCTGCAAATGACATGACCAGTCTATTCATAAACTGTGAATATCTGAACATTTTTCCAGTATTAAGACCATAATTGTTACGTTTTCTGACTCAACCAAGTATTCATCTCAGAGGTGGTTCAACTGAACATCCTGTTGCTGCTAGTTGTTACACAGACCAAAAATATGTGCAGTAATAATTAGGTGGCTTCATTGTCATTCTGTAATTACTTCAACTAAAAGATACATATACTGGCTATGAACATGGCACACTTCTAAATACAGCTCAAATTCTGGCCATCTCACAAGTGTAACAGGGAAGTACAAGGTACATCTGAGATGAGGGTGAACTCTCTTTGCCCTTGAACGTCTAACACAAAAGGTAAACACTGCAAGAACACACACTCCAATGTGAATATGTAAACACACAAGGGTGTATGTGTGTGTATGTTTAGCCAAACCCTGATAAGACACTCGTATAAGCAAAACATTACTCAACATACCTGTGCTGATTATGAGCCTTAACAATTTTTATCACTACGCTGAGACAACTGTGCAAATATACTTAGAGCAGCCAGAGATCTCTCAAGGTTTGGTGCAATCATCTACCCCTCAGCTCACTTTTGCCTCACTCTGGATAATCCTTCAGGGCCCAGCAGGCTGGGCTGTGACTCAGCATGACCCATCAGCTAGAGCTGCCTCCTCAGCCCGGGGAGACCAATGTCAACAGGACGGAGTAGAGGTGGAAAGACAATCAGGGCTGAGGTGGGATTTAATCCAGGTTCAGAGCCAGCATAATGGAGTGTCTATGTCTGGGTGAGTGATGGATTGCGAGGTAGTGGCATCCCCTGAGTTCCAAACCCTCTGACTGCAGCCATTTGGGGTTGATCTCTATCTTGTTCACCTCAAACCCAGACATGAAATGACTGTCATTTCTATCACTCTCTCACTCTCCCTCTCTTTCTCCTTCCTTCTCTCCCTCCCAGTCCCAGGTATGTAAACAATCAGACACACTTTGTCTGGCCATGTTTCATTGATTTCTTGTCTCACTGCCTCTAATCAGCCCTTCACTGGTTTAATTATCTGTAACTTGTGGTATTTGGCCTGCTTGGATTACACTCCCACAGGTCACGTCAGCTTCCTGCTGGGCCTTTTTATCTTTAAGTTGCATTTAATCAAACATCTAACGTAGAAAGGGAACTTTTTATCTGAAATGTCCTGCAAAACTACCCATAGCTGTCGAACTGGAAGGACCAATAAGAAAAGAAAAAGAGGAATTCGTAGAGTAAAAGGATGTGAAAGATCTTTGAACCCACTCTGACTGATAGATTTCTTGTAATAATGTTGCCTGAGGTTAAAAGGGAACTGCTCGACATAACTGTGCCCTGCTGGAGCAGGGCTAGACCAATAAAGGTGACTGGGTCACAAAATATCCCACAAAAGCCGACAGCTTGTGTTAGTTATCAGACTGTTTTAAATACCTCTCTCAATGTGAATCCAATTACCGGCAGCCTTTGTTTGTTCAGACAAAAGCAGCTATGTTCAAGGCCTGTCTCTCTCTGATTTTAATCAATTCTCTGGGGACGTGTGCGGGAGATACAGATCAGGACTTGCCATGCGTCAGTGGAAGGTGTGTGTGTATGTGTACGTGTGCGAGTATGTATGTGTGTTGGACGCTTGTGCACAGGCTTGTTTGTGAGAAAGTCAGAATACCTGAGTGATAGAAACTGTCAAAGAATGAGAAAGCACAAAAGCTTTTCATAACAGCATTCATCTCAAAAGAAATCTGATTCTCCACCAAACTCCTTAACTTTTAATTAAGTTCCATCTAGTTTTTACCGCAACTTCTAGTTCTAGTGAGGAGTCAAACACAGAGGCAAAGTCTGCAACAGACAACATTTATATTAGATAATTATGACAGATCATATTGTCATCATAATTCTAACGTCTGTTCCTCATACCTAGAGGGGTAAGCGTGTTACTTGACTACTTGGCAGATGCTCTCGTATGCTGCAGCATCAGTGCAGCAGGGGACAATCCACCTGCTCCATATGGGAACTTTGTAGCTACTGAGCCTGTAGATGACGGCTGTCTTCACATCAACATTCAGAGGAAAAATTTGAGGAAGACGACATTGGAGTAAAATAACAAAGTCAGAAGGTCGGACTCATTTCTTTCCATTCCCTTTCAGAGCAGGAATTCGAATGAAATGAGAACCCCCCCAACCCGCTTCAACAATGCACATTTATTTTTTGTTGTTGTTGTTGTTTCAAGGGTCATGTCAATCCTAATGAATTCCAAAATGTTAAGATTTGCATTTCAATTTGGTAACCTCCCTCTCAAAGGCGATAAAGTCCCCCGTTCCAACCCCAGCTCTAAATCACATTAAGCATACAGCCATCTTTTGTAAGGCCCTGCAACAATGTCTCTGTGGTTGTGCCTCTCCATCATTGTGCCTGCTGCTTCGGCCCGTTCACAAGCTAAATAAATAGCTATACAAAACATCTGGAGCTACAAAGGAGACCTTAAGTGGGACTCTTAAAAAGAACCGCCAAGACAGACCCAGGCCTGCTTTAACCCTTCTTGTTAAGCTTGAACCACCGCAAGTTAGGGAAAAACAAAAGTTTAAATGTTTCTTTGGTTTGTTTACAATTAGTGCATATAAAAGAAATCCAGCCTGAAAGAAACAAAATGATTTTTGTCTCTTTTTTTGCTTGTCATCTTTTAACAAAAAGTCTCATGTTCAGGAAAACAGTTGCCCATAGCCATTTGTGATTATCTTTAAATTCACTGCACTCCATCTGGTCACAAAGCGGACAAGCAGCCTTTACATTAGATTGACATGTGTGATGAGTGTCCATAAAAATGTTTGCTATAGTTTGTATTGCTATTACTGGGAAAATCTATAAAATTTTTTGTTCAGTTATTTACCTCTACTTTACAGCTTCATTTACTTGTATACATGTGCTATACTGGCAGTGAGCTAGTAAGTTAGACTTTTTTTCCAGGACTTTAAAACAGGTCTCTAAAACTGTGGTCCACTATTAAATTCTCATCACTTTGGTCAATGGTGCAGGTCATCGATTTGGTGACTTTTTAAAGTGCCACTGGTTCTGACTACATACAGTATAAGCATTGAAATCTAATCCTGACTGTGTCTGTGAACTTAATGGTGCATGGTCCATTCAGCCTCCTCGTCCTAGAGGTCAAACACACTTTATGAGATCCGTAGATTTACAACCTAAATTTCCCACGACAGCAGCCGTTAATTTGTGCATCTAAACAGTGAGGCTCAGAAAAATGTGTTCTTACAGTCTGGTCGGATTGTGACCTGGAAATCTCTCTTAGGGAGTAGAGCCACGAAGTGGAGGAGGAAGCAGAGAGGCATATGGGTTCTGTAAACATGCCGTCAGCTCCAAGGGCACACAGCACAATAACTTATGGAATGTCTTGAATCTCCATCTACACAGGCGGATAAGTCATGTTGAGAGGAGGTGCTGGTGTTATTTGTTATGGGTGTACTGCTTGCGTAAGCTGTGCTTCACATGGAAGATTCAGCCCAGCAGTTGGGCAGTAAACCTGCAGAGATCGAGTAGGAAAAATACGTCATACAACAGACTCATCAGTGTTGTTGTTCATGATTCAGTGCTTTCTCTGAAGAGATGATTTGAAGCTCTGAATTAGGACAACAAAGGCAATCTTTGGTAAATTATTATAGAAAGCTGCTGTCATTGTCTGTCCCCTTTTTTCGCTGCACAACATTAAATGAGTGGGAAGCATAAAAAAAAGAAGCACAGAAAAGATGAACCCCTCTACAAAAGATTGCCTCTAATAAGCTGTTTGCGTAGGAGTGTGAAATGTTTTTGACCCTGATCCTCCATGCCTCATTTTTACATCTTTGAGATGCAGCAATCTGTAGTGAAAACAACTTCCAGTCACTTTAACTCAGCTTTTATGCTGCAAGCCCCATGGAATAGATTCTTAGCTGAAAGGAGGAATAACACTTTTACGAGCCTTTAGGAAAATGGTCAAAGTTCAAAAATGTATATGCCGAAGGACAACAAGATGTTTCTGAGTCCAATTCATAACTACATTTTTAGTAAGATGAGACCTTATCTTTGCCTACTTCCTCCTGATTATACATCATTTTTAAAGCAGACATTCACAAGTGAAGGAGAAAAACATAATAAAGTACAGACCAGACTGCAGATATGAAATCTCTCTGCATGAGGCAGAGACATCATCTTTCATGTCCAAAACAAAAGGTCAAAGTCTCATGCAACCCACGTTTAGACCCAACAGCTAATCGCCTCACTTCCCCAACCCATCTGAGAGAATTACAGTGCCTGTTAAGTGTGCATAATGAATGCCATAAAGCTGGCCTATAAAGCAGGCTTTGGCCAGCCCCTGGCAGTGAGTGGGAGCAGGTCTAAGCACAGATCTGACTCTGCGTACCCTCATGTACAGAATGATTGCTGATGGGTTTCTGCGAGGAGGGGAGGGGCGGGGAAGCTTCCACATCATTAATGAGCGCTAATATTTCAAAGGAGGACGCAGGGCCCGAGCACTGACCGTTATATTAAAAATCAAACGGTGTGACCTTGTTAAGATGGATGCCTCGTTGCTACGTCCCCTTGGTGCAGCTGAGCTGCAGACGGCGCACCGCATTAAAGGTGGCTCTTTGCTTTTTAAAGCATCAGCTATGGCCGCAGATATACGGGGTGCACCGGGAGCATTACGAGTGGCATTTAATTAAAGAAAAGTAAGCTGTGGGATTTTATAGACTGGCCGGGGATTGCTTGATCTGGTAAGTAAGTGGAAATGAAGGATGCTTGAAAGGCGGCATAAATCTAACACAGTGCTAACTTAACCTTCCTATCATTGTAAAAGCCAGGGCGAGGACACTTTAAGCCTTGTCTACTGCAGAGAATGTTATCTCATTCGGCTTCTTTCAGTTTTAAATGAGTTTGCGGTATAATAAAATGAAAAAGGAGGGAGCCTGCAATGCTTACAGTAAACTAGATTGTTGCTAGTTGCTAATCATCATCATCATCATCATCATCATCAAAATAGTTGCTGATAATGCAGTGAATGTTTAATCCTAATAGATAAAAACATCTTAAACAATGGAAACCATCCAGGAAGGATAAGGTTCTGATCCACCTTAACAGAGCCTAGCTCCTTTCAGCTGTGGCTGGTCCAGGTCAGACTAGTGATTTATAGGCTGGTAATTAGCCCCAGATGACAATGATGAATGTGCTACACTAACACCTTTGTAGGCTGCCTTGTTAGGTAACATCTGAGAAACCTGACAAAGCTATCATTTTACAGAAAGCTCTTAATTACCTGGCACAATTATGAATGGACCACAAACAGACACCCAGCTGTTTTGATGCATTGCAGTGGGAGGAGATATGGAATAAAAGGGAAGACGGGAAGAATGGAATGCAGGCTTCGGCTGACAGTTCTTGGTGCAGATGTGTTCTGAGACAAAAGCCGCAAGACAAATAGCTCAAGGACATTTTTTGTTCCTGCGCTCCCTGGGAGTCAAAGAAGCCATTTTTCTCGGGGATAATCAAAGATGGGTTAGGTCAAAAGGTGGGAGATGGAGGACAGGGAGGGAGGAACAACTAGGTGCAAAATAAATGTGCCCCTGTTGCAAAGATAGAAAGAAGGAAATAACTGGTCCCACGGCTACAGTACTACTTGAGGCCATGGGTCTAAGTTGTTGTTTGAGAATTTGGAGCACGAGTATGATTATCACACATGTATTTAATCCATTTAAGCTGAATAAACTACCCAGTGGTTTCCAAATGACTTTGTAAGCTCTTGCAACCTGGATGAAACATTCTAAGCATTTTAATTATTAGCAGGGTTGCCATAGCTTCAACATTACAGTAAATAAGGTGAGGTTTTTAAAATCTATTTTCCAGTGCACATTTCTTTTTTAAAAATAGTTTCCCATAAAAGTGACGGGAAACAAGTTCTTATTAGGACTATCTCTACTAATCACTAGTCTTAATGTTACTAGTTCTTGAACCTTATTTGATTTGATTAATTCACTCAATGTATAATTGATATTTTGTTAATGCTCTATAGACTTTGTTTCATAGATAGTATTTGATCTTATAGCTACTGAAGGAAAACATGATGGACTGTCCAGCCCTGGACAAGAAACAAGAAATTACATGCAGTGGTTTGCTTCCCTATCCATCACAGGCCATCTGGCAACTAATGCATTGGCAGTTACACTGCAAAGTACTATAAAGGAGACACTTCCTCCTCTTTGAGGCCCCAGGTCCTTGTTTGACACATGGCATCCTGTGCAGACAGCAAGCCCTGCTCTAAAATCAAAGAACACACTTCCACAATGGCCCCTGCTGTCTCGCTTGTCGTGTCACCAAGGTCAACAACAGGGCTGTCTCCTTACTGCAGCACGTTTATTTTCCTTTTCCAGCTTTGTTTAAATCCCAAATTAGAGTTTCCGTGCGGGAAGCTAGTGGAGAGGAGGAGGTCTCAATTCATCTCACACTCTAAATATTTGGACGACTGGTAATTTGCTTTGTGATATGAAATGATTTCCTTTAGAGTTAAGAATCAAATAATGGTTTCCATCTGGCTGGGTGTAGTGAAATGGGGCTGCTGCATCTGCCTATGTGTTCATACGTGTACATATGGGTGTCTGGCATTGTGTGAATATGCTGATGGTGTCTGAGGGAGGATAATGTGACCTGTAACTCTGAACTGGCCTAAAAGAAGCATCATATGGCAAAAGGGGAAAAACATGAGTGACTAAGACATTTAGAAGGTGACCTCTTTGCTGCTGCTTTACTTAATTCAACAGATGATTAACTTAACCTATGTCTAGTGTAATGACACGATAAAATCAATCCATCAATACAATGAATGAAAATAAGTGCATAACTGTTCATTTCTCCGAATGACACTAAAAGTAAGATGAATGCTCTGTTATTGTCACATCTAGCCACAGTGCACTAAATGCATTTACATTACCTGAATTCTGTCACTTGTGAGCTACAGCTTCATCGGGCTTTACAATTACAATGGTATAATGTATTGTGGCTGTTCAAAAACAAAAACAGTGATTGTTCTCTCTGCAGAGCTCTCTGGGGAATTCTCCCAAGATACATAAATAGTTCCAAAAAAGTGGTAATTACATTATGTTTGACAAGCATTTAAAGCCATATGTTGGACACAGAAATGTAAATGTATGGTAATAAGGCTATTCATGACCCATCATACGTGTATGCTAGAGCCTGTGATTGTCATGGGTAATAAAACTGCTGTTGTTTGATCATAAGATAAAGAGATAAATCCATGTGCACGCCTACATGCAGCCATCCATATGTTAGCAAAGCTAAGAGGCCATAAACAGACTTGCTCATAATGTGTTTCTGCTTTATTAGACTAGCTACATAAGACAGGCACACAAATGAAAAATGGTGGTGACACATGCCAAAGGTTATTAGGTGGATTCAATTAAGTGGTGTTGAGTCACAAACCCACATTGTGTCCATTAGTCTCCAAAGCTACCAAGACACCCTTGGTAAGGATTAACTTAGAGGTCATCAGGCACTTTGAAATTCACTCAACATGCAGCCTGTACACAACGCAAACGTATTTCCCTAGAGTGTGTACTAGTTGAAATCCATCTTCATCTCTTCCTGTGTGAGCTATGTTTATAAAGATATAACCTACAATAGCTTCTATATGCTGTCATTGCCAATTTAATCTCTTTGTGCTGTGGGACAAACTATCGATGAGCTGTTTCAGGCCGTTAAATTAAACTGAACCCCATCCACAGGAGAGGGATTGCTCCTCCAACATGAAATGACACATCTCAGGACTAGTTTAATAAGTCACATCTGTGAATTAAACCACCACGAGGCACAATTTCAAAACACAATCCCAAACTTGAAAGTTTAACGCTTGGAATTACAGGAAGTTATTTGCACAGTTTATATTGTAATAACAGAGGGAGAATAACTTCACTGATGTAGAAAATTTCTCAACTGTGAACACTAAACACCAGAACTGAATCAACACCAGGTTAAATTTGGGAAAACTATAGAAATGATATAGATGGCAACAACAGCTGTAATGGTGTGTGTATTCATCCATAACTATTTAGTATAATATATTCAGTTTGTTACACCCCATAACCCAAAGAATGAAGTATATTAAGAATTATGGCACATGAGCCACAGTTGAATCTTTAAATTTGTTTAAATGAAATAACAAAAATGTTATTATTATTTTCTAATTTGTCTTCTCGAACAATCCCGAACTGTGAATTTTTACATTTATAAACCTAAAAGTAACAGAATAAAAAGATAAAGATTACAAGACTATACAAATTATTTAATTAATGGCAATTAAAAGGTTCCTGATGAGATGTATGTACAGAGTTTAGTTCTAAAAGACTTTTCATACATTGATGTGCTAAAGGTGCTAACTTTTTTCTTTCCATTTCAAATGTGCTAATGTAAACATAATTATAGGATATTACAACTAACTCGAAATATGCAACTTACAAAAGCTAAAGTGGAACCTTGAACTACAGATTGGTGCTACAGAGTGGATCTTCTTCCCTCACTGACAATCTTTGGCCACCAGAGGCAGAAAGCACAAAAACCCAACAACAGATGAGTTTAATATCGACCTGCCATCAAATGTAATACTCATACATACTCATATGTAATGTAGTGGATATGTAGTGGTATGCCCTCAATGCCGAGCCTGACTGTAGTAAAGGAGAGCAGCCCTGCAAACACTTGCAAGCTGGGGTGGACTAAATGCAGTAGTGTAACGAAAGAAGATTTCGGTCAGCTTTATTTTTTTAGTTGAAACCACTCCATTAGTTTGAATCAGCTGGAGAAATCTCTAACTAAAATATTTCTTTGATTCTGTAAATTTTGTTATGTGACTGAAAAGGTACCACATAGGGGACAATCCCATTTAAGAGCAAGGCTTCTCAATAAAAAAATCAATAACATTTTTTGTAGAAAAACACTATATTACTGGTATATCTGTACCCTTGATAAGGCTGACGATGATGATATATAGTTTATAAGTATTTATCTAAGACTAAGTCAAATATAAGACATTGTATGTCAAATATAAGACATATGTAATTTACTGCTTCGAACATACAAATGGAGATCTTTTCTGTTGGCACCACCACACCATGTTTCAATTAGCATGTACATCCCAGCTGTTCAGAGAATTACACACATGTAAACACCAAACACTGAATTCCTTCCTTCCCTACCATTGTTTTTTAATCTTGATGTCGTGAATATTTTGTGGCTCCCTAAAACCCAGGTGCTTTGTAAACTCATGTTTGACTGTAACATATGTGTACATTACTGTTTATGTACATATAATAACATACCTGTTCTTATACACACACACACACACACACACACACACACACACACACATACACACACACACACACACAGTTCAATGTCAAACTTATGAACATGGTGGGAGAAAATGCACAACGCAGACATGTTGTAGCAGGAAAACCACATGGAATAAACAGCAAGAAACCTGTGAGCCCTGTCACCAGCACTCACAACACATAACTGAGAGAGAGAGAAAGAGCAGGGAGTGGAGGGGGGGGGGCAGTTGTTAGATGTAGGGAGGCTCCCGTCTCTAACCTGCCCGGTGGCAGTAGCTGAACTGTCATCGCCTGGCCCTGTCATTTGGAAACTTTACTGTTTAGAGGTGACAGCCGCCCACGGACACACACTGTACACACTCCACAGCTCTACACACACACACACACACACACACTGAAGATGGGGAAAGGTTTGCGGTGGTGAGTGGGCACTGTTTGACACTTCCGTGTTTGACACCTCCACATCCCTCTGCGTGTCGCGGCCTCCGCAGGCTTTTCTCGCTGTGTTAATGTGTCCCTCGCTCATTTTAGAGGACGATGGATCTATATAAGTGTGTGTATGTGTGTGCGTTAGTGCAAGCATAGAAGGTCAGTCAGTCACAAAAAATGTGTGAACTTTGTGCGATTCAGCTACTTTATATATTGACCAATTATTGCAAAGAAGTTTGGCTTTTAGGTTTGGTTTGGTGTTTGCTATAAATAATAACAATGTAAATGTCATGTTTTTTCCATCCAAACTGATATTGTATTAAGTATAACTTTCTCTAATAATGCAAGACAGCTCTACATTTGGTGCTTTCAGAGCCATTTAAGATATCTTTTGGACATTGTTGTAACCATTATGCGAGTATTTGTGTGACACTTAACTGTCTAATTACAGGTGTCCTGGGGTGTGTGTGTGTGTGTGTGTGTATGTGTGTTAGGGGTTTGCTGAAGGAGACAGGCGAGGAAGACGGAGTGATGAGCAGAACACCAGGGTTTCTCATCAGCAAGCTGTAAATGGTCCCACCACTAACAACCCCCTCCAGCCCCCAGCACATACAACCACCCACCCACACACACACTTTTATTCGCACTGTGGTAATTGCTGCGCCGGCTCATTTGAGCTTGTCATTTCTCCTGATAAGACTGGAGTATTAAAAATGACAAAAGATTGATACACACTCTCTTTCACACATACACACACGTCACACACCGCACCTCCCCACGTCCACAAGGCAGGCGAGGGCGGGGCTGTTATTGCAGATTGTACAGACGAGATAGAAGGGAAATGTGATTTCACACTTTTTGTTGTTGAGAGCTGTAACAACGAGATGTTGTGTAAAACAAAATAAAAAAAAGTTTTGGCTGAGAGATGTTTGGGTGTAAACAATTCTGTAAAACTGAAAAAAATATTATTCCCTTACTTGGAGGAGATAAATGTAAAAATAAAATAAAAAAAAAAGTCAAACAGCCTTAATGGTCTACAACTACTAGTTACAAAAAGGTTTATTGGCAAACATCAACAACAGCAAAACCAGCCAAACACTTTGGGAATAACAGCAGTGGGCATCATAATGTCACAGCTCATCCATAACCAGGCATATCATCATCACCAATGTGCTGAGAAAATGGAGCAAATAGTCATTCTTACATTGAATATCAACAAAGGGGGATGAGAGAGATGCCAGAGTTAATTGGGAGCGGTGTACGGACAGAATAGTAATGCAGCGTTTTGCGGGGAGAGCGGAGAAATAAGCTGATGTCTGGTCTCCAAATGGAGGGAAGCAGCGCGTTCACAGTTCATTACCACTTCCCCTCTCTTGCTAATCAGAACGCAAAGCACTACAACGTGTCAACAAGGAAGTGTTTTCATTTTGACTAAGAATATATAGATGCATGTGCATGTGTGGGTTTTTTTTTTTGCGTGCGTGTGTTTTAGGGAAAGCGTGTGTTTTAAATTATATTGGTGTACAGGTATGTACGTGTCTAACTGTGTGTGAGGGTGTGGATAACATGTGGTTAGGAACTGTTTTTTTTTTGTTTGCAAGCATGTTTGCAGCAATGTGTGACTATCTGTTATGTTGTGCATGTATCTGTAAAATGCATACGTGATTAAGTCATTCACACTACAAAATAACGCTTAACCAACCAACTAAAATTGTCCTGTGAAGCAGAGCCTTTAAAGCAGATTAGTTTACGAGTTAAACTATTAAAAACTGAGAAAGACATTTAATCTTTAAGACTTATAAAACACTCCACAAACTACTTAATAATGCTTGGAAAGATAGATTTTTGCAGTTATAAGATTTCCTTTTCTAGTATCATTCTCTAGGAGAACATGCACATCCTTTATGACACAATCAGCCTTCATACAGAGTGCTGACTGGCTGAGAGCCTTCAGTCGACTCACACTTCAGACAGGCAGCAGGAGGAGCCCAGGGAGGCCACAACTCATTTATGCCTTTCTCCAGGCTAACTCCGGTTATTAGCTGGAATCAAATGATCCAACACGTCTTGTGCCATAGGCAGACCCAGCGCAGAGAAGCTCAGTGTGTGTGTGTGTGTGTGTGTGACATGAGAGAGAGAGAACAGGGGGAAAGAGAAAGTGAAAGAGAGAGAACTGCAAAATTCCATTAGAGCAATCTAAAGGCATCACGCATAATGGATGGGCCACGATCCACGCCTGAGAAACTGTGATGCTCAAAATTAAAAGTATTTTTCAACTCAGATTGTGCCCTCAGAGGATCTTCATATGGTCCTTATGAGACAGCCATTCCCTTTTAAGATGGCTGCTGATTAATTCTAACAGACCCTGTGACTTATTAGTACTTGTATTTTGTATCGCGGTAAAAAAGCTATTCTCTAAAGGTCTACTTATAGGTTAGTAAGACCCTGCACAATATATTGTATGTAAATATCCTATCCTGTCCTAATACCAGACACAAGCCTACAAAAGGAAGGAAAACAGTACGTCATAGTTTGAATTTGGAAAACAAATGTGCAGTATGACTGTACAAGTACTGCACATGTTTGCATGCCATGCTGCAGCTATGTGGGACTATGTGGGACACAACAGTGCGTTGAGTTATAGCCCTTTATTGCACCCGACCAAAGCAAAAAACAAGAATTGAAGGTTTTAGCTGAGAAAACGAGATACTGTGCAGTTTGCAACCAAAGTAAGGGTGTACACACAAAATTCTATACAGTAGCTCTATGAGCCTGTACTTGCTTTAAGATAAATGCTAATCATAGCATGCCAACATGTTTACATGTCCACTATGCTAATATGCTGATGTTAAGCAAACAAAATGTGTTGCAAACAAAGCATTAGCACTAAACATAAAGTACAGTTGCAGAGGGAGAGTTTCACAGGTATCTGACCATAAACCAAAATGCTGGACAAATACAGACAGACCATACAAATGTTCCCATCAATATGCCACTAGCATGGCTAAAAACAGAAGTTATAAAATGCATTTACAAAGAGTCAAAATTCTCTTTTAGCTCTGTTTTTGGTCTCTACCAGCTCCTCTTCAGCTGCTAAATGTTCACCAATGTTCACCAGCCAGACACCAACAGCGTCTGTCTCCTGTTTGGTGCTGAGCAGCTTGCATTCGGTGGGTTTTCAGAGCTTTTTCACTGAAAACAGATGTGAGTGGTGACAGTACATCTCTTCAGCAGTTTCTTATTCCCTGGCGAGTGTCACAGTATAACAAAGCAGAGATTTCACGTAATTATTTTGACAACAAATACACAATGGCATACTACATACTCATTGGTGACTAAATGTTACGTTTATGCATTCCAGTGCGGCAATTGTGAAATTGCGCTTGTCCTGACACGGGTTAAGTTCCTACACCTGCAATCAAAGCCACCTTCAAATTTGTTCCCTGTCATTTGTGCCTTTTGTTTCCAGATTCTCCCACGTCAGCTACTATGGTGAGGTAGCTAATTTGCCCTCCAAGGTTGTTATTCAACCCCCCCACCACACCCCCTCCCCACTCTCTGGCAGTTTGGGCAGTATCCACGGTCAGAGCTGGCCCTCATTACTCTCTGCTGAGTGTTCTGGCCTTAAGGCTGCAGTCTCTTGTCCTCCATTCCCCAGTCCCGGTCTCCCTGTCATGCTGTTGGCTCCAGCCTTATCTCCCTGGTCCACAAAGCTCCTGTGGATATGTGCTGCTATCCACTCGCAGCACGTTGTTTCCAATCATCTCCTTCCCACGTTGAAGGCAGAACATTGTGCCAACTTGCCCCCACAATTAGGAGAGAAAGACAGTGTGTGGTACAAAGCTGCTGGGACTGTGAAGGGTTAGGACAGCAACAGTGTTTTTTTTTTGTTTTGTTTTTGTTTTTTTACTTAGCTTTTGTTTTATTAATTACAATTATTATATAATCAGGCAAAACTTAATGGCAATGTCCTTGTCTGCTTTCTGAGCATGGAGTGATCAGCAGATATGTAGAACCACAGATGATTACAACAGACTAAATGTGGGAAATTGGTCTGAATGAACTATGACACATTTGATGCACCTACTAAAAGCAGCTGGTTGTGATATCTAATGACAAATGTTATGAAAATACAGAAGTACAAAGGCATCCTTTAGTGCTTGGGGTTGTGTACATATAAATGGAAAACTGAGAAAAAATCAATTTCTTGCTGCATATGAAGACTGAACATCATTGTAAGAGCAGTGAAAGGCTTGCAGCTAAGTCATATTTGTGATAAACACTGTCACAAATTTAATATGGACACATACAGTAAATGGACAAATAAATTCTCTCACAAGTTAATCTGCATTTTGCTAGGTCATTTCCGATTTGGCATTCAGCCCCCTCCATCCAATTTAAAGAGAATGTCTAGTGTCAGAGAGACGAGGAATTTATTCCGAGCCAATAAAAAAAAACAGGCACTTGGTGAAAATCACCATCGGCAAGTCATTAAAAGTGGGAGAAGGAGCTGGGTGTGTGGAAATGGCTCATCGGCTCCCCGGGTGCTACTCACAACAAGAGACCTGGACACGTAGACCAAGGCCCTGATGAATTGAGCCATAAAGGTGATTGGCTCAAATGAAAGTCTGCGCCTCAGAGGCAAAAACACGTCCGTTTGATTTGAATACATCACCGTGCCGAAAAGGACGGCATGCTCAACCTGGAAGAAAATGATACATGGGCATAAACAAGAGATTTGCACAGTGGCTCAGCGTGAATTCCAACATCAAACCTGGTTGGCAAGTGAGACAAACCAAGCCTGTGGGATACATAAGCCTTCATTACCGTGCTGCTACTGGTTGTCAGGTTACGGATGCAAGGCCTCGGGTGCAATGTGTGATTTTGGAGCAGCGGCTGCCTGCTAATTACCAACCTAGGCAACACGCAGCCATTAAAAACGCAACCCCAAGTGTCTGCTGAGCTAATTTGTCTAATTACATCTTTGTAACTTATGAAAAGACCTAACATTACCCTAAAGGCTTGCTCTCGGAGAGAGAGCTGCGTAGATGGTAAATGAAAACTTTGCTGTCTTACTACAGCCATACAAGTGCCTCGATGGCTGCAAGGCATTGGGAGTATAGGAAAGATTGTGAGGGGGAGGTGGCAGAACCCCTGTTGGGTGATGCTGTAACTATTTCTATATCCTCGAGATTCCTCTCCCGTGGGACAGCCACCCACATCCCGCCAACAAACCTCTTGTTTATTTTTCTCATCATTAATGTGGCTTTTTTTTTTCAGGATTTATCAGCAAAACCAATATTTGGTGCCAGTTATGAGACACGTAGGCTCCCAGTCAATGTAATAGATTGTGACTGAGCCGTCACAGCGATGAGGGCCTATGGCAGCTCTGCTAACAAGCATCTCTAATGGGAGGAGGAAAGGGGAGCTGGGCGGATCCTTCCTGACATGTGTCAATTTACTGAAATTTGAAAGCCTTAAACTAAAAAAAATTGTTCCAATTATAGTGATTGTGAAATGTGAATGTGTTTCCGAGCTGAGTGCTTGGGAACATTTTCATTCAAAGCATCTGGGTCACATCTTGCATATGTTGTTGAGCAAGTCAAATCACTGTGTTTGTTAGTTAATAACTTAGACACTCTATCATATCACCTCAGCTTGAATGACAGCAGCAAAATGGAGCACATTAAATCAGAGATGATCAGAGATAAAGAGAATAATCATAGCAGACTAAGTCAGAAAAAGAACAAACAGGATGATGCCATCTTCTGCTTTCCTTCCTTCTTCCTCTTCTCAACAACAAGAACGGTTGGTTGACTGTGATAGCATCTCTGAGTTTCAGCATAGCTGCTCCCAAGAGCCGTGCAACTTGGCTATTTTAGGGCCAGATCTCTTGCCTACGTGGGGCCAGGCTCATCTTTCAGCCCCTGGAGTACCCGCTCATCTCCAAAGTCCCACATGGCTGACCTCAATGGGGCCCAGTGGCAGTGATCCACCACCATGGAGTGAAATGGAAGACATGACTGTCAAGGTGCCATATCTGACTGTTTGAATGATTAACTGTGGAAGAAAAAAAAAAGTGATTTGTGTGAGTGAATGTGTGTATGTGTGTTTGCCTAAAAAGATGGTTATAGTTAGATAAGATACAAGATGTGTTGACCTGGTTTGCTCTAAACGAATCTGAAAGAAAACAAGTCATAATCATACTTGAAGAATCTCTGTCTCAAAATTGCAATCAGAAGATAAAGCAATGCTAGTGTGGTTAGTAATGCGTCAGTTTTGACTCAACCCACTCATTTGTGGAGAGCGTGGTGTACTCGGGGCCAGCCGGAGATGTGTCAACTGAAACCTAGACACAACCTCAGAGATCTGATGAGGCCCGCTATCTCTTCTAGTTTTTACTTACCTTGCCTCAACTCTTTCTCACTGCCTCTCCGACTCTCTTTTTTCTAATCAGGTGAGATTTTATCAGGCCCCTGCTGTCAGTAACCACTATCGGTTGTGAAATTTCAGAAGGCGAAGCGTGTGGGAACCACAGTATCAGTTGTGCTCATCTCGCCCAGCACCTTTACAGACACGCGGGCGGTTTCTGAAAAGGCGAGAAAAGCTTCACAAAGAGCATATCGGAGGCCGGTTTAACACAAACTGACAGTGGAAATATTTCAAACAATGTTCAACCTCTTTTCTTTGATTCCTCCCTTTTCTGTGCTTGTTTTCTTTATGTAAAACCTCTGCCCTGCTTTACTGGCTCATTGTAAGATTGATTTACGATGTGTTATTGAGAAATAACATTTAGGAAGAGTCCTCTATTTGCATGAATCTGCTGACCAGATATGGGGAAGAAATGTGAGATGCAATGGTCTCCTGGCATAGAAATCCCTATCAATCAGACCATTCTTAGCCATGAATACAAACACCTGAAGGACAAAAAATGCAGCTGAATGATGGCCTCTCCCTATGGGCCCACATTATGTGCACTACAGCACCATTCACTGCAAGTGTATTCTTCCACAAGCTAAACTGATGCTCTACATTCAATATCACCATCAAAGTTGATTCTTTGCACTTACAATTGAGCTGGCTTATTGAGTTTCAGGGTTCCGATAAATACAGCACAAGCTCCCAGCACGAATACACGCTAACACAAAGTAATCCCCTGAGTCCTACTGAGATGCACTCTCTGAGTGAGCAGAAAGGTAATCCATCTGAGAAGTGGGGTTGTGATCAAAAACTTTGAATCTCAGCATGAGCTGGTGAAATGTGGGTGGGGAAAGTAATGAGTGAAACTTGTTCAACTGCTTTTTTGTTTGTGTGTAAAAGTGTAAAAGATTTGAAAAAATCATGTCCTGCGCAGGAAAACATCTTCAACAGACAAGTGACTCAAACTGCAACAGAGTTTCTCTTAATAACAGAACCAACTGAAGTGCAAGCCATCGACATTACATATAACCAAGAGAAGAGTGTTACAGTCACAGAAACAACTTACTGTGCAGTATGTTAACGATGGCTGCGTCCCTGTAGAAGTGTTAGGTGATATAATCAGTACAATTAAAACTTAACTGAAGTAAAAAAAAAAAAAAAAAAAGTTACTATTTTGTCATCAGATTGAATCTGTATTACAATTTCTTTTGTGAAGTCCTTAATTGTTCATTAACTCAAATATTTCTCTTGGGCATTTGAGGGACAGCAGAGAGATGACAAGAAACAGGGGAGAGAAAGAAATGCAACATGTCAAGATGTCCATCCAAACTCGCACTTGACTTCAACATATCCTGATAACGTTAATTGTGAAGGACGACTGATTGATGCGAAGCCCTGGAACACTAACAATGTTTGGTTTCCTCATTAAAATGATTCTGACGAATGAAGATATGGGATCGTTTGCAATTGGACTATGACTTAGACTTTCAAGTACTATTTCTAATAGGTGATCTGTTCTTGTCCTCCTGATCCCTAGAGGTGCTGCCAACTCTTTTCGTTCCTCCTTCCAAATGCATTAGCATAGCTAGCAGTGCGGGGGCGTTGGTGGCTCCATCAGTAATGTCATGGGCACTTTAACATGATGAAGCACGCCATGGCCCCGCTGGCATGAATAATTCACATTACCACGCGCCCAGAGAGAGACATAGAGAGAGAGAGAGGAATTGACTTTGCAACAATGAATTGTGGGAACAGATGTGTGATTTTTAAGGCACGCAGGCCTCTGTTTTGGGTGAGCGAGCAATTTTAATTCAATTTGATATTTCTCTTTTAAAGTGAGGAGAGACCTTGAGCTAGGCCGGGGAAAATGAATAAAGGGGGGATCAGAAAAGGGAGCCATGGTTATGGGGTGGGAGGGGAGAGGGGTGGAGGTCCTCCTCACCATCCATCACAGTGGCACTTCAATGATTGTCAAATAAGTAGCCCTGTCCAAACCCATCTTTTATCATTATGTATGAATGAATCTATCTGGGGATCACATCATCCAGCACACGGGAGGGCTCCATCTCATATACATGATAGGGAGACGATATGGAAATGGGATACATGATAGCAGAATGGCTTGGATGGGGAGATGGATTCACATCACTGGCTGGGAGAATGGACCACTATTTGATCTCAGCACTCTGTCTATTCTGTCACTCTTGGAAAGAGAAAATGTACAAGCTACTGCTCCCATTACAATAGGCACAGTATCTCTGAACTTAATGCAACACATTATTTCTTGTCTACTAATACCTACAGAGTAGCTCCTCAAGTGGCACTGACAAAACTCTCTCTTTGCAAAATATGCTCCATTAAAAGTCTTGGTAATACTTAACATAATATTTTCCATGCTTCCAATGCTTTGAGGTTTAGGCAGTTTAACACAGAGTACCTCTAGGCCCTTGGCTCCAAAGCTGACGTGAGAACCTTAATGTAAATAATTCAGCAAAGGTGGGTGAGAACTCGTGGCACTGGATTAAGCAGGCTATGCTTGCAAAAGCTGCTCTCAATCCATTTCCAAATTGTCACGGGGCCTTCTAAGAGGCAAAACAAACCCAC
The DNA here is from genome assembly GCF_000972845.2 of Larimichthys crocea. Lineage (NCBI taxonomy): Eukaryota > Metazoa > Chordata > Actinopteri > Sciaenidae > Larimichthys > Larimichthys crocea. Next base: position 48,043,058 of record NC_040013.1, on the reverse strand, counting down.
CTTAATCTCTGCTAATCATACTTAAGCATGAATGTTTCATGTGGAAATGCCTGGTTACAATTTAGAGGCTTTTTCCTCATTCCTGGGGTAACCCTGTTAAAATCCAGAAATCCTTTTGGCCACAAGAAAGGCAAAATGTGATGTAGAGACATCAGATGCAGTACAGTGCACACAGCATGTAAGTAGGAGGAAGCAGAATCCCACATTACAGACACCATGTTTGTTGACTACATGAAACACTGCAGATAATGAATTCAGGCTGCCAAATTTCAAGATGTGCCAAAAGATAAAGCTGTTATAAACAAGGAAAAAAACAACAACGATAACATCAGTGATTGGCTGTGATTAACATCAGCCTTCTTACTTGTGTTTCAGAAATTCAAATTACAAGCCTGATGTAGGCAATGCCAGGGACCCAACCTAATATTATTATTATTCGAGACGGAGCCTAACCCAACGGCGGGATGATTACATTTGACTTGCAATGATTTTCCCCCCTGCATGTGAAAACAACAGCTTGGAAAAACTAATAGACGTATTCCCCAAAGTAGCTTTGTTGCTGCTGCCTTGCTTTAAATAAATCTCATCACCGCAGTGAAAAATGTTTTGATTTCTCCTGCATTTAGAAAGCAGAGATAAAAGTCCAACCCATCTGTCCCTCAACTTTGCGGGGTGCAGTGCAGCGGAGAGAAGGATTTATCACACGCAGCACGGTAAAGTGCATCTACATCCGCCACACTGCTCCCACTTGCATCATTATCCTCATCGCCTATCACTTCCCCAGCTGAGCCCCCTTTTGGAAACAGGGGCTGACACATCGACGTCGGGTAAACACCTTTAAAAGGATCTGACGCCCTGTAATAGAAGAAAAAACACTTCCGTATTGTTCAGGACCCCTGGCACTGTGCTGGGCTTATGGAGGAGTAAGCCATTGTCTGATGTCATCTAATTGGATCAAGTTTGTGTAGAGAACAGATGTGTATTGCTGGCTGAGGTAAACACTGGACCAGAAGATGCCAGGGCTGAAATTGCTTTGAAAATCGTTTCTGCCTACACAGAACGAGTGAGAATACCAGAGGAAAATACAGTATAAAGTAACATTTGTGGCTCAGTCTGAAAGGTAATAAACACTTTCCCTTTGGTGTGGATTCAAAAAGGTCCCAATTTTCTTTTGTTCATCCAAGGGCCCAGCCATACATCTGTTTGAAAGGGAATGTGTGGTACACAGAGATTCAGATGAGGCTGAAGCAGTCAGCATGGCAGTGATCACAGCACACGTGATGAGCCTTGGCAAAGGACAAATTATACCTTGGAAACCAAGTATTGCTGATCTAATTAAGAGCTGGCAAAAGGTGTCATCAGGGTCTGACAGATTTCAGCCCAGAGTCTTTTCTGCTTGCAGTGAGCGGCAGCAAAAGTGAGAAACATCGGCGTAAACAAAGTGAGATGAAGAGAGACACAGAGAGACAAGGAAGCACTATTTCCAATCAAGCATCTGCCTCCCCTCCGACACAGCTCGATTTAACCTTGAAGAGTAATGAGATCTGACTTGCTTAAATGTTAGCATTCTTAAATCATCAGGAAGTGCCTCCAAGGAGCCGATAATCACTGTGCCAAATTGCTGCGCTCGCTAATTTCATTTCTCCCTAGCATTTGCTTGCAGTTAGTGTCGATTATTCAAGAACAGGCATTTAATGTTGCCAGGTCCCAGGGGTGTTACATTAAAATGTAATAACTTGCAACATAAATGAAAACAAAAACCATTACTTTCCTTCCTCCACAAATTTCCTCCCCCCTCCCTTTTCCTCCGCCACCTCTCTCCCTTCCTCCCTCCTCAATCTCTCTCCACTCCCTCCCTCCATGGTGGGAGTTCGAATCTAATTCTCAGCCCATCTGGCAGGCGTAATGAAGGCGGGCCGGGCTTGTGGTGCCCTGCTGCCATGGCTCGGTGGAGCAGGAGGCTAGCTGGCAGATTGGGCCGGGATGAGTGGAGGGGAGTCGGAAAACCTGCTGAGTGAGTAAGCCGGCCCAGTTAATCTCCCATGTGCCCCGGTGTGATCGGGGCCAAGGCCAACCACACACTGAGGGCACAGTGGATGGGGTCTGGAGTGTGGATTGTCGTGGGCAGAAGACTGGTGGGTGAGTCTGGCATTAATTTACATTTCCTGGCATTTAGCTGACTCTTCTATCCAAAACGACTTTCAATGAGTGAAAGAGTATAATAACCTTCATTTTGAAGACTGCCAAAAACATACCAGTTAGTGAGAGGGTCACAGCTAAGCCAAGGCAACTACAATGCCAACTGGGCCTGTAGTGTGTTCAAGGGATGTTTTGTATTGTCAACTGACCAAAGCAGCCATAAGAGACATAAAGGCGTGAATCACATGAAACAACTGCATGTGGATGTAAAGCTTTTGGAAGATCTCTGGGATGGTAAAGACATAGTGGAAATTATATCTTCACAAATAGAGTGCGGGTCCAACTTTGGCAAACATATGTCAAAGGATACAGATAGTCAAAGAGGTAGATCCCAAAGGTGCACAAAAACAAACAAACAAAGGACAAATAGTGTCTTAGCACCATATGGCACGGTCAAACATGGCAAATAACAAGTGTGAAGTAGGGCTACACAACACACTTAAAGGTATACTACTGTAGATTAACACAGAAATGTGTATCTTTATGTTGTCTCCTACGTACAATTGTAATTAACACTTGCTTTATATTTATTTGATACAAACTCATTTCAGTTTAGCTTACACTTAAAAATGGAATTTGCAGTGCTGTAAAAATATTGTTGTACTGTTAAAATTTGTTGTGATATATTTCCACTGTCTCCCAGGACTGCTGATACCTCTTGCTGCGAGCCAGGAACAGCTACTGGGAGAGTGCCACTGCTAGACACTGGGAAACCCATGCAATTATGATTAAGCTCCTTTTATCTAAACACAAACTCCTCTCCAATCGCTGCGATCTGCCTGCCGTGTGTGAAAGCACGTAGGGGGGAAGTGGCAAGGCAGCCAAAACCATGGTGAGAGACCTGCAGTTGCAAACATCGGGCTGTGTGTGTGTTCACCAACATGCTGTATCAAGCCAAGCTGCTATGACCTTAAAAAGCCATGTTTTGCAATCCAGTCAACAACCAGTGTTAGGCGAGAACATTACAGGAAACCCGTTACCTGCCCGGTACCTCTGTTTGCCAAAAACGTAAAACCACAGCACAGGTAAAGCAACACAGAGACACAGCAGACCAAAATGAAGGTTCTCAGTGTCTGCAAGGCACGAGTGAAAGAAAAGAAAAGAACAAAAATCTGATAGGTGAACAGAAAAAAAAAGTCATCTATAACAACATAGCAGGAGGCTAGGCTGACAAAAACAGCAGGTTTCCTAAAGCTGTGCTTTGGCCTCTGGAGAAACCACAACACTGTCATTAACAGTTACTCTCCTCATAAACACACCAGCATCAGCTGGAGGTATAATTGCCCCTGCTTCTCCTGTAATCTTATACCTTACCTGCTGTTACTGTCAGACACCTTCTCCACTGAGAGAGAGAGAGAGAGAGAGAGAGAGGAGTTGTGGTGCATATGTGTGTGTGTGGTGAAGTTGGAGGCAGGGTAGGTGTTGCTTGTGTACTGTCAGATACATGATAAGGGAAGTAAAAAGAGAGGTGTAGAGACAGAAAGGAAAGGAGAAAACACATGCCAGAAAATCAAATGAGTGTATGTTGCTCACTAAAATCCCAAGAGCAAGGCTCAGGGGCTTCAATGAAGGGAAATCATGTTCTTTCGTTGAGTGATTAGAAGACGAGTGGCAGAACATGACCTACTTAGTATAACTTTTTTGTACAGGTTTTGGAAAAGGTACTCATTCGGGTAGAGTTAGAGATGTGGGTGGGGGCTTCAACCCTAATAGATTCATAGAAACATTAAAGAAAGAAAGAATAATTGCCAAGGGGTGTTTGTGAATATGGAATAAAGTCTCTTCATCTTATGACCTCTCAAACTCAAACAAGGGCTTGCCGTCATTCTGTACGCTCTGGCTTTGCAGCCAAAAAGCACAGATGGATGTGTTTGATCCTACAGATACGGAAGGTTAAAATGCAAAACACAAATGAATTAAACATCATCTGACACCCTCTAAAGGCTACAAGAGGAAATTTTAGTACCTTTAAAATTAGCCCAGAAAGTGTGGTGGGAGGTGTGAATGTTGAGAGAGCCGGAAACGAGGAGAGAAAAAAACAGGATGAGAAACCTGCTTTCTCAAAATCTGTGACTGAAAATGGCAAAGCGTCATTTCATTTCTCTGCACCATTACCATCCTCTACTGGAAATCCACAGAGGCCATGAAAACGGAACACTTTAGCTTTGCTGTAGAAATGGGCCTGCCTCTGGCTCCTCTTAATTTCAGGCTTTGTTTGTGTGGCGTCAGGGAGCTCTTGTGGGTTTGCGGGAGACCTGCAGGCCTTTTGTCTCATCAGTAGAGGTGGTTTCTGCTTGGCGCCTGAAGCGATCTGTTGGCGTATGCCTTTTGTTCTACCTCTCCATGCGAGATTTGGTCACAGGTTGCGGATTACAGGCAACACAGCCGTCACAGGTACACCGCTGTTTGTTTCCTCTACAACAACTGTTAATGCTCCAGAGAGAGCCGTGCTCTGAATCCCCATATCAATCAGAGAAAGTAAGGTGTGTTATGAACAAGAAAGAGTGAAGAACAACCAAGACGTGTTGAGAAATGAAAAGTCTCAAAATATGTAATTTTTTCATTAGGTTCTGCCCAAACTAAAATGGCTTCCTCTGGATTCCTTGGGGGACACTGGCAATGCTGCAATGCCTGCTTCTTTAAATGACACGGACTAATATTGCACTTGTGGCGCTGAATTAATAAACTGCAGCATGATAAATCTCTGTGATTTATTATGTTCCCTCCAGTGTATAATCAAGTTGAATGAGAGAAGGAGAGAGAGTCAGACACATCGGAAGAGACAGAGACATAGCTGGGTCTGAATTGAGACACAATAGACAAGGCCCTTCCTCTGCACAGCTGAATGGACATAGCTTTGAATGAGAAGTGTGAAACAGTCAGCTACCGAAATCAGTGGGTGTTATGTTTAGCAGAAGGAAAGCGATTAAAATACCAAAAAGTTCAATGTGCAGCGCGCCGTGAAATATGACATATGGAACTGCCAAAACAGAACTAGCAGACGTTCTTTCCCCCAAAACGGTCTACTTCTTTTGGAAGCATGAATTCCCCATAAGGGAGGTTTATGAGAATATGACACCTCTATGAAAGTCTCATCCCACAATCCACAGGAGGCTTTCTCTCCCTCCTGCCTGCTTCTGGTGGGCTGCCATCATATTCATTTCCCGTTCCCAGATAGATGTTTGTAATTGGAGCTCTAATTTATGATCGGGCCTTGGTGCAGGATAATGATATGGAGCATTGTAATTTGCTGATGCAAATTGTACGTTATAATGGGGAGCCATAAAAGCCCCAGCAACATCTCGGAGACTTGCCAAACACCCTGAGCGTTCATTACAGCCCTCATTAAAACATCCACGTCGGCATTGGGAGCTCTTACAAATGGAAGGAGCATGTAATTGCTGCTTGATTGTGGTATATGTAACATATGATAAAGTGGAATTACCACTTTATTTGTCTACAGTGTCCGTGAAACTTAATGGGGAGAAAGCCTGCAGTAAACAAATCCTTAGAGCATTATTTGATTGTTACGTTATCGGGCTATTTGTTTAAAGTGGGGCAAATGTGAGTTAGGGGACAGTGCATCCAGGACAAACTAAGAGTGATGATTATCAAGGCTGGGATTAGGGGATAAAACTAATGCTTTTACCCATGAGAGGCTGTGTTTCATTTGGACTAACTCCAACATGGGTGAAAGCATAGAGCTTCGTCTGGGAATACATTAACTGGATTTAATATAAGAAAAGATCAGTATTGTTCTTTCTCATTACCAGGCACTGAAGTCATCACCATACATTTGCTTTAAGAGTGGTAGAACTAGATTGAAAAAGGTTAGAATATACCATTGAAGTCACGTTTGATAAAAAAAAAAATTTGTACTGATGCCAATTTGGGTCTTTGGAGTATAGCTCCTAGACATTTTCAATCGTTGATCTCAATTCAGTCCTAACGAACGGGGTATGTGGAACGCGTTGGAGCTGAACGTCCCAGCTTTTAAGCAGCCTTAAGAGCAAAGCCAAGTGGCAAAAGCAATTAAGAGTTCATTTAGAACAACTGAACTATGCTGGGGCTGGTTTTTCTGAGGCCTAGTCAACACTTATTCACAGTGTCGCCTTTCTATTCAAATGACCTCTCCCTGAGTCCTCATTGTGTTGGTGCCGTTCTAATGCACCTCCATTAGAACAAAAATTGAGCTGCGTTGCTTAAAATGAAGTTTCCCTCCTCAACTCTGAATGATAGCAAGCCTCTACCACCAGAGCTGTGTGTGCTCAGCCACTGGAAAAGGATTTTCAACCGTGCCATTCAGTCGGGGCCCCAGAAGCCTGCAGCCTTTATCTGCACAACCGTTGATTGATGTGTTGTGGGCCCTGCTGTGGTTAACAGCAATTTTTATCTGTTGCTAGCAGCAACAGCCCAGGTCCCTGGTGCACAGAGAGCAGCAGGGCCCAGGATCTGAAGCTGGACCGCACATGGGGATAAACAAATAGGTTTTTCAAGGCGGACAGCCCTCATAGAGAGGCCCCTGACAGGCAGCGCCCCACCCCAAGGCCAGGACAATGTCAGGGCCACAGCGCACTCCTGCTGGGATCTTGGTTTCCTTCACTAATTTTCACCATGTGCAGAGCCGGTGGTATGGAGGCACCTGTACACCCCACTGAAAAATAAGCAGCGCACAGGAAACAGAAAGAAGAAGATAGAGTGATATACAGCGAGATAGCCACAGAGATACAAGAAAAGAAGCAGTTTGGAGATTACATACTACCCATGGCTTCCTGTTGAAGCTCTGTGTGTTGACACTGGTAGTGACCAAAAAAATCTTCTGCAAAAACAATTCTAAGTATAAGATATAATTTACACTGAATTTCCTTTCAATTGCTGTGTTTAGCATATAATCCAGTCAATCTGTGTCGTTTTGTTAAATAGAGCGTGAAGCTTTAATGGCTTCTATTATAATTAAGTGACATAATCCTCGTATTCGATAAAGATCTTGTAAAAAGCCTCGTCACTCAGACAGGGAGTGTATTTGCGACAATGTGGAGGTCATGAATGCCAAATCAATTAAAATATGGCTATTTAAGAATGCACAAATGACTCTGAGACTGCTCTGTTTAGAGTGTAGAGTCATTTAGTGTTAAATATGATTACGACAACCCGAGCAGGGAAATGAAGAATGGGTGTGTCTGAGAGCTCCGAGCATTCTCGCTCAACCCAAACACTTCGGCTAAGGTTTTACTCCCTGACATCGCAGAGATAAACCCTCCCAAAACAGACTAGTCAGATTATAGTGTCACAGACAAAGCTCTATGCTTTTATCGTGTGTGAAAACATAAGCTGTAGCTTGGCCTTAGGGTGATTTTAAAAGATGGTGAGTGGAAGACTAAAGCTCAATCACCTCATCTGAAAGGAAACGGAGGTGTGTCTTTTTCGCTTAGCTAAAACATCTCCTCCTCTGTACAGTATATCCAGCCCAGGGGTAGCGACAGGATGGGCAGATAGTTGTAGTGAGATTCTTTGACATTTTCCCTGTCTCTTGCAGCTTGTATCTCCCAGGCACAGAGGGGGATGTTGGGTTCTTTATCAAGGAGCCCCTCAGAGAGGATGATAAATCGCCAGAGCCCAGGCCCATCTCCAGTGGAACAACAAGCAGGTAGCAGTGCAGGAAACAAGGCACAGATATTGTCTCCCAAACATAGCAGAGGCTATAATGAAGCCTGCACAAAGCAGACAGGAGAGAGTCGACCTGATAAACAATTCCATTTCCAGTCTTCCACAGAGAGCGAGATAGCGAGTCTCAGTCCTGCTGCTACATATCGCTGGTGGACTCAGCGGTCCAGAGATTAGCCCTCACTCCTGAATGGGGAATAAAGGGTGGGGGGTGGGAAGTGATTTCACATATAGCGATGTCATCACCTGGATAAACACATTATGTTTTTATGAATAAGTGACTTAGGTTAGTTTGTCGTTAACACCACCATGTAAGATAATTTTGTTCAGAGAGGACAGATACTTGTATGGAATTACAATCTTAAACACTTAAGACATTTTTTGTTTGCTTGTTAGCTTTTATATTTGTGTATTTTTCTATGTTTTATTCATATAATTATGTTGTCTATAATCATATGTGTGCATGTTTTGTTGAATGTTATCCTGCAGTATAAGCACCAAGTCGAATTGCTAATGTTATTTGTAGTGGCAACAAAGTTAACTAGGTCAGAATGTCAGTGCTTACCACTTCTGGTATGATAGCAAGGTCATGGCATTCATTACATATTCTGTAACGGATAAACATTACACCACTTGTCTATGATGTCCATAAACTCAATTCATTTTTATTTAGCAGGAATTTGTTTGTTTTTTGTAGAGAGACACAAGAATACAAAACCACGTTGCTATTATAGTACGCACTGTATATGGAGAATGGTAAGGCTTTTAGTGTTACATTGTCTTACTGTGTCAAATAGACATTTACAAATGTCTGTCTGTCTGTTGTGGAAAAACATTATTTTTTTTCTTTTCTTTTTACAATTACTTGCCACTAAAATCCTCAAATGTAAAAGTATTAATTATTTAATGAATGAATAATTAATTATTAATAGGCAATACACAGAAGCTAAATATCATTTAAGTAATAGCTTTTGCAATCCTTCAGATATAACCTGGGAGCACTATCAATAATGTAAATTTTGAATTCAATTAGTATTCATTGCAGACAAAGGAGGAGATGAGTCATGCTTCTGCCAAATATGTGCAGAATATATACTGTATAGTATGTGCAACATTTTTAAAATATATTAAGAAGAAGAATTAAATGAAAGCAGCAGGATTGTTTTAACACAATGTCAAGGTATTTGCAGTGTCCAATTTCCATGATTCTGCCATTAAAGTCCACAAACTTCCTTTACATTCTTGTGTACCATTCAAATGAGGCCATTTAAGTCTGGAAGGCAACATATGAAAAGAGACATATGGATGCATAAACAAGAAGAGGCGTTATCTCACATAGAAGTAGAAAACAAACTGTCAGGAGAGATTGCCTTTTTTACCCTTTTAGTGCCTCGTGACAGATAACCAGTCCCCATCCACCAGCTAGATTATTTGAGTGTTTGTGGAGACGCAGAGCAGTAGATGGCGATCAGTGCTAGGGGCCAACCAGCAGATAGACCTGTCCGTGCTATTGGTGGCCGGTGGCGCTGCCTACGCCTGTGTGCCTGCCTTGTTGACCCTCCCACACCCCTCCTCACCTCACAAACAGCCATCCACCCACATACATAGCCTCTCTCTTCCTCTTCCTCCAGCCATAAAGCTCTATCCAGCCCCTGGCTTTCTCCTCATCCTATTCCTCCGCCCATACCCTCTCAGCCTCTGCCTGGCAGTTCCCTGGAGCCCCCTGACCCCACACCCCATGCCCCCCTTTGAAACCATCATACTGTAAAGCCTGAAGCACTTACAGATAAGGAGACCCCAGAAATCAAGCAGGCCCAGCAGCAGAGCAGATTGAGAGTCAGAGCTCAGCACCCAGGAGGTGCCCAGAGGCTACAAACGCTGCAGATAGTACCATCGGTTAGCCAAAGAGGGGAGTCAGTCAACGTAAAACTTCCTGCCCTTGTTACTGGACTTTCCTTTACTTGCGCAATGCCCCCGCCCCCACACTACCACTACCAAGCCCTTCCACCTCCGTTTCTGCCCTCACTCTCTCTCTCTCTGAATGCTCCTCCTTTCAGATAAAGAGAAGGCCTCGATCCCTGCCGACTCAAACTGACAGCTCAAGCCAAAGGGCTCCACAAGCTTTTTTGGAAGGTCTTGTTTGTTTTCATCCATCTGTGAGTATGCAGCCACTGGGGAATAGGAATGTGACATGTTCTATTAAAACAAAATTTAAAAAAAAGATCGCGCAGAGATCAAGGTCTTTTGAAGTTAAGCTTTGTTCAGTGCTTTAACTACAGTCCTTTGAGGCAGATTAACGATGACAAACCATTTATAGTTGTTTTGTTTGTCGGGATGATTGCTTCCAAGCTGAAATAAGAACTGCCATATGCCACTCATCAGCTAAAAGTAGCACACTTTAAAGAATGTTCCTCTTATGAGTTCCCCTTTAAGCAAAGGACATAAAGGACGACCGCTGTCTCTATTATCCAGAGACTAGACACATCATTGAAACAATGGGAGGAGAAGAGCACAAATTTACGGTTCGAAAACGCACTGGGGCAAGGCAACAGATGCTTTCAAGAGATAAAAATAGTCCTGCTCTGACAATTTGAGAGCTAGTGTATGTTTGAAAGGATTGGGTTGACGTTTTCCAAGGCATTGCTAAATATTTCTCTGACACATTTACCTTGAACAACACTCTACATGTTCCATCCCACTTACTCCTATTAATATACTTTTTTTTTAAACAAATCATAAGACATGTTTAACTGCAGTGGATCTTCCCGAAGGTTTGAATGTGCGTGCATTTCTGTGGTGGGGAAAATTGTATTTATTGCATAGATATGGGGGCCTTTAAAAGGCTTTTAGGCATATTGTCATATATGTGAGGAAAATGATTCTCCACTGGCTGTCATTGGAGGAAGACATAAAACTCTGACAGCCAAATTGCAGCACCGGCGACCGTCGCTGATCGATGCCAATAAAAAGAGGCTCTTTTCGCCAAGGTAGCACAGGACACCTTCCTGCAATTTAATCAGTCAGTCAGCCAGAATTAATGTTCCTAATATCATGATTTCTCCATTACTCTATTTAACATAATTAAAATGTCGAGCGCCGGGGCCATAAAGCGGGTCGTTGGAGATTGTAATTCTGCCGTAAAGCTATGAAGCATGAAAATGCCACTTACCGAGTAGCCACGGCCTGACAGCGAGTGAGTGGAACTCTGTAGGGAGAGAGAGGAGAACAGGGATGACCTTTAAGGAGCGTTTCACTCGCTGACACAGACATGATGAAGCAGCGGCGCTTTAATATCAATATTCACGTTAACCTTTTACCCGCCCCGCCATGTACCCCATGCCTGCACACATCACTCCCATACATCCTGGTCTCCACCACGGGGGTAGCTGAGTGGCACCCGCTCTAGAAACAGTCACTCATGTCCAGCTGAGAGACTTAATTGTTGTCACTTGTCATAAAATTACACAGTGGAAAAAAACAAACAAAACGAAACAATACGCACATAGGAGTGAATCCGTCACTTGCATCAGTTGATAAAATGGTAAAACACACTGTGATGCAGAAAGTGTTGTTTCAGGTACCCTGCTAGCAGAAGGTTTTGGCTTCTCTTCTCATTCCATCTTATAATTAATTATTTGCTCTACACCAACAGCAATGTTTCAAAATAACAACGACGATATTTCAGTATAAATAAATGTGTTATATCATCTACATCACACTTACTGCAAATTGTAAAAACATAACTTTATCTACCAGACTCACACTATAAACTGTCCTTCATGAGATGTTGTGTTTCTTTCTAAATGGTGTCTATCACATTTAGAATCAAACCAAAAGTTCTTCATTATTATATTATATATATTATTATATTATATGAGGCCCTTTTGTACTCTTTTTGATAAATATCTCTTCACGCATTTCAGGAGGTTGGTTGGTCTATCAAACTCCTTCTGTGTTTTCTAATGCAGTCTTCTAAATAAATGCTGAACAAGAGGAGGATGGAGACAGAAAAAGCTGGGTTTTGTTCTATTCTCTGGCTCTGTCTGTCAGTGCCCAGCACGAATACCAATCTCCAAATCCCTCCCTCCACTTCCACTTTTCACTTCTTTTATTCCTCTGTCTAGATTGGCAATTTCTCCCCCCCTGGTCTCTGGAGGGGACTTTTCTGCTAGACCAATTTCAACCATAGGTCCACCTTCAATCCAAACGACCTCCCCCACACCTTCACCACCACTGCCTCCCTTGTTTTGCACCCTCCCACAAACCCTCATCCATTCTCCCACACCTGCTCTAGGCCTCAGCCCTCATCAACGCCTGTGTGCCCCTCTGATTCGCAGGACGGCTCCTGTGGTGACGATTAGGGAGGAGTCCTGCCGCGAACCGGAAAGCAGGCTCTGCGGGAATCAAAAGGCTATTCCTGCTCTGCACAACCTCTCTGCTCCCTTCACTACCACGACCAGAGAGGAGGCCAGGAGAGAGGGCAGAAAAAACTGCACAGAAGGCAAAATCTGTGGATACAAAAGGGCCAAACGTGTGTTTCGTTGAGAATGCAGTCTGTTGTCTGTGTGTGAGTGCACCTAAATATGTGTGTGTATATGCATGTATTTTTGTGTGTGGGTGAATATGTGCATAGGTGTTGGGAGGCCAAGGCCATTTGGAATTAGCCTTACTATGTAGAGTTCATTCAACTTGGAGCATTCTGAGTAGAAAGAGGGGCTTATTTAAATGATAATGAGGGACAATCCATTGGATTTAGTGCCGGTGAAGGGAGGAAAAGAGGGGAGGGAAAGAGGGGATCCATTAAAACGCCAGCGGTTCATAAGCCATAGGGTCGGCATCCAGCTAAACACTCTCTCTTAAAAGCCATTATACATGGCTCTCAATGGATTTCTGCAGCGCTTAGGACTTCAAAAGGATTTAAGAACCCGCCCCAGAGAGGGAGTGTGGGGGAGGGAGGAGGAAGAGTGTGTGTGTGTGTGTGTGTGTGTGTGTGGTGGTTATGGTGGTTGGTGGCGAGAGGGATGGGGCGGATGCTGGCGGCATTTAAGGGTTAACTAAACAGCCCTGGAGAAGAGAAATGTTGCTAAATCCGCCCCCTAATCCTCTCCCCATTTCCATGCCCCCTCCCCCACCCTCCTTACAAAAAAAAAAAAAAAAAAAAAGAAAGAAAAAAGAAAAACATGGCGACAAGAGGGGAGGGTCCAGTCCATCTTCTCCCAACCCAGACTATTGGTTTTTCTCATTGCAGGGAGGCCAAGAGGTGGGCCAATCAGAGATCGTTGGAGCATGATGAGGAAAGGGATTCAAACATGTATGCCCTCTGTGGCAGGTAGCTGGGTGGGTTTGGGTGCATGTGGGTGGGTGTGGGTGGATACAGGAGGGTGTAAGAGACTCTGACAGCACCACGACTGCCACCCTCTACTTCGCAGGACACAGATGCAGTGGAACACACCCCCTCCGCCGCCTCATATTTCCCTAATCCCTATGTGGCTTAGTACCGTGGCCCCGCTGCACTGCAGGCACAATTACCTAGTCAAAATAAACAGATAAAGACCCAACCATGGCAATGAACAAACAGCATCCCCTGCAATTTTTTTTACGCCCTGCTCCCAAATTGATGCATGACTGTTTTTACAGGCGGCCGCATCCACATGTCGCATTTGTCTCTATTTCCTTTGGCGCTAAGACAAGAGAAATCCATTTTACTCGATGCAGACGCGGCATCATTAGTTAAGAGCTCTTAAAGCTGGGGAGCCACTTTGATGTGGCGGAGCATGTTTTACGAAAATTAGCAGTGCTCTCAGTGTGGTGGCAGAGATTTCATGGAGCTGAAAAAATAAGAAAAATAAGGGAGACTGTGGCACACTGTCGGTGAGGAATCTCACTGCGTGTGTCATGTCCGGGCCTTAACTGAGAGGAATACAACAGTCAGCAGAGAGGAGGACAGACACAGACAGACAGACGACAAGAGAAAGAGAAAAGTAAGGACAGGCAGGGGGAGAGAGATGAAGAGATATGGATGCCGTGGCTACAACGATCAGCGTCTGTGCACCATTTATTTGGCAGCAGATTAGAGAGACATGCCACATCTAACACCGTCGGCGATTACAGCGTGCAATTTTCAACAGTGCACCCCTCCTCCCACCGCCAGCCCCACCACCCCCACCACCACATCCACCCTCACTCTACCACCCCCCTCATACATGCCCACCCCACCTCCCTCCCCTTCTCACTGCTTGTCGTATATCCCTGTCAGAGCTGTCAACCGGCTTCGGTCTTTTATCTGACAAGCCCGCCTCTTCCTCCTGACTTTTTCATTAAAAGACAGCCTTTTACACAAATTCAAGAGAAATAGTACGGGGGAAGAGGGGGGACAGTGCATGAGAGAAGCGAAGCAGCAAGGCTTAGAGAAAAGATGAAGATGGGAGAAATTAGGCTGGGTGATTTTTTTTTTTCCATCAGGCTGGATTTTCAATTGGAATGCTGAACAGCTTAAAACAATGTATTTAATAAGTTCATTAAAATCTTTTTCTTTCCATCATTTTACTCCTGCTGGAAAAGGAAGCTGCATATTTTCCTTCCTCTTCTTTCTCTCTCCTTCTCCCTCTCTCGCTCACTCCTCCTGCTGCTTTCGTCAGCTAAATGAGCAGTCTGATTGAATTTAGTTAGGTTTGGGAGGCCTGCTTGACAGGCATTAGTTAGGAAGCATATTTCTACATTCATTTAAAATGAGCCGCTTGGGATTTTGCATAAATTCTCATTACTTCCCCTGTATCTAAATTGCATTATTTCATCCCTTATGCTGAACCAATGCCTGGCCTCCATTTTCCTTTGCCACCTACTCATCCTCTAAATGGGCTGGCATATGGATGCCAGTGCAGCAATAATTGGAACGGTTTCTTTAACTCATTCCATTCTAGGGTCGGCAAGGTCAGCCCACACCTGGCTGAACTGCGTTCGGTCATGTCTACATTTAACCGCACTGTGCTTTAAATAATGCCAGGCCAACTAGGTGATGCTCTGTTACCAGCATAATCATTTCCCGTCTATGTGCTGCCAGCCAACCAGTCTTTTTTCCCACGCACAGGGGATTTATGAGGTGATAGCTGGAAACACCAGGAACTACTGCACCAGCTGCCCTCTGATCTCAGTCTCAGTGTTGCTGTCCTCTGCCTGTTCTCTATATCCCACCTCAGGGGTCCCCAGCCTCAGCCTGTGAAAGTGGATAGCCTGGGTCTCTGTTGGAGGTCTGTAAAAAGGGGAAAGGTCTTGTCCAAGAACTCACCTCACTGAGCTGCTCCTTGGAGTTGCTCCTGTGTGGTCGACTGAGTTCCTGCACCGTCTCGTCCTCGCTGACTTTGACCGGACGTAGCGCCAAAGGTTTGATCTGCAGGGAACCAAGAAAAGAGGACATCCTCAAATCATGTACTTACCTCATGAAACAAACCACTGTTCACAACTAAGTACTATACCCCGAGAGGCACTGATTTATTTTTCAGACATTGCCTGACAGAGACATCAAGTATAATCCTGCTCTGATGTGACGAGTTGCTTATTATTGCCAGTTATTTTGCCAGTTTAATACAATTTGTATTAAACTGGCAAAAAGACATGCATTTCACATCAATGTGAACCTTTTCCAAGGCACACCATATTCTTTTCTTATTTCTTTTCTCTTCTTTTTTCTTTCAATCCTAAAGAGCAAACAGTGTTTCATAATAGCATAATAATTTTTTTGTCATTTTGCCTTTTTGTCATTCAAGTTAATGTGAGGAGTTCAACATGCAACAAAGAGAAGAGTGAATGGTTAAATATACCTTAACCACTTGGCCACCAGGGAACCCTGAATCAGCCAGCTTTTCAATACAATGCCAACCCATGAAACAAGCTAACAAATCTTTAATAAAACTGAGTTAATTGTGGATTGTCAATTGTAATGCTTTACCTAAGTTGATTTCATACTAAAATGAATGGAAATCCAGGGCTACAGGAAAGTAAAAAACCCCACAAAATGGTATAATAATTATTATTATATGCTATTACAATTGAATGATTCAATTTAAATCCATCCACCAACAAAAGGTTGGGTAGGTAGGTGATTCTCTTGGATTTTTGTTAAAATAAGAACAGGAGGTGATTTTTAAATTGTGCATTGATCTTTAAATCAATCCAACCTCTTGACACATGAACAAGTTTGTGTTAATTAGGGTAATTATAAAGGCAAACTGACACAACCAATGAGGACCAGAACTATCCAAGTTTACACACTATCAAAAGATACTGCAATAACTCATACAGCAAAACAATACTAGGACAACAATGTTCACAGGGCACAAATGAAAGTTCCAGATGGCATCTTGTTTCCTGTCACTCACTGTGATGTATAACCAACTCCACAAGTTGGCCAGCTATGCATAACAATACAATGATAATACAATGACTAACTACAATGGCTTCAACTGACTTTTAATGGGCCGTGGTCTTTCTATACTTAACCTGAGGGAAACACAAAGTCTGTGTGGTGTCTCACAGCTCAGTATCAGTTTGTGCTTTGGCTAAATGCAAAGCAGAACTGGCTGTAGCAAAAACACCTGCAACCCCAAACCTCGAGCCACTGTTGCTAGTCATGCCAGCCAGCAACAGGAACGTGGCAGCAAGTGCTGCACCTCCATCAATCATTATTGTTCAACTTTCTTCCTAAACAACTGAATCACAAATCAGTCAAATGTAATCATATGACATAAACACATACTCAAGCATCAGGTAGGTAACAGTAGCTACAAACTTGCATGTGCTTACCTTAACCTGCATACAGTATAAACAGTATATAATGTTATTGAACAGGTAGAAAAGCTTGTCTGTCTGAAATTCCTATCTACTCCACTCCCTCACAGCTCTGGCACATTCATTAGCCAACTTTGCACGGCCAAAAGCAGCTCCTCGAGGTCAGTAAAAAACAGGAAGAACATGTAGCATGAAGTGTGAGACAACACTAAATAATATACATACCTCCAACACAATATTTTATAGGAAAATAAAACATTTTCCATTTCATTTTCCTTCATTTTCTGGTCATCAAAACGCTCAAATGATATGTAAATTAAGAATTTGTTTCCATAAATGATACAAATAAATCAAATATTGTCACAAAATGTCACATACAAATGCCAGTGCCTGCGTTCAGCCACCAACATCACACATCATGGTAACCCTAATGCAAACATGGATGGCTTATTTTATTGCATGCCATCAAGACCTGCAGTTGGCATGCACCCAAATTCCCAGCCAGATGGGAGGTTGGCGAGCTCAGCAAGAAAGACTCTGTGCCGGTGGAGCACCAGCCAATCACAATGTCCCGTGCTGCTTCCCCACATTGGAGTACAGTGGTGATGGCCGCGGGGTGTAATCCATTTGACTAGCAGTTTGCATGTAGCAGCTCCCCTGGTGGTGTGCGCACTGACTGGCCCCGTTCTCCTGATCTCCACTGTAATTTAAGCAGATCACTGCTACAATTAACCTTTCCCGGTAAATATCAATTATGGCCCCCGGCTGGGCTAGAATTAAAAGGGTCATCAGCTAATCTGACAGGTCCTGTACGCTGCCACCTGGCTGGGAGAAAGGGAGAGAGGCAAGGCGGCAGAGAGTGTTTGTCTACCCCCGTGCCCACCAGCTCACATGCCAAGTAGACACAATTCCCTTTTAATTACCCTGCTGCCGCCAGGGCAAGCATGCTGATTGGCCAAGGGGCATTAGCAGTGCGCTGAGGTCAACAGTGACAGGACGGGGGTGGGGTGGGGTGAGTATGGCGGAGAAGAGGAGGGAGCTGCCGCCAAGCAAAAGCAATCAGGGTATAGAGATGGAAGGAAGAGAAACCTGCAGGTGGGCCTAATCAGGTTTGACTTCCACCTCTACCCGCCTCTCCCTCTGCCTCTCTCACCCTCGACTAGCTGTCAGCCTAATCACTCCTTGAATCTCAAAATAGATGGTGGCCTTTTTGATTTCCTTCTCTCAAGGAGAGCACAAAGAGAGCAATCCTCCATGGCAGGCAGGCAGGCAGGCAAGCAGAGACAGAGCGTCAAGGTACAGTCTGCATCACGTCACTGTCAAGTGCAGCCGTTGATTACTTTGTTTACCCAGCATCAATGTTGTAAACAAATTCCTGGAGGTGCCCAAAGTGTTTCCATCTCTTCTGGGGGCAGCGGCTACATTACCCAGTCAGCAATCAACTTGGCTATTGATCAGAGCAAAGCGTCTAATTAGCTGCCTAGGTTAATGACGCAGCGTGCAAGGACCGTTCCCTGAGCCACTGTTCAATGGGACAGGAGAGCAATTGATCTAGGCAGGAATTCACCAACTCCGACAAAAGATTGGCAACCCTGACTGCCTGTGATTAAGGCAGGGACTAATTTCCTGTCTGGGGAGGTGTTTAATTGGCCCTAAGCTCCCAACTGTACAGCTTTCATGTGTTGTTTTTTTCTTTTTTGTGTACTCATTAATGTTAAAGGACAAGTTAGAGAGCTTGAGGGTGGGGCTAATGGTCTCTACTGAGATGTGTTCAGTTGCAAGTGGTGACACAGTTCAAGGTCACAATACCTTTCCACTATGCTTGAGGTAATGCCTTTGAATTGCATTCCAGGCAGCCCCCGAGGGAGCAGTTCATGGCCACCAGGCCATTTTAAGTTGTAGTTTTTGATTCTTTTTTTATGTGGATTAAGTTTGTTTACACAGAAGGTTCGACCCATGTAGTATTGAGGCAAGGTTAATCAGGTTGACACAGCAAGTGAATGTGGTTAATCTGTTTGTGTGCGGAGGACAGTTTGACTTAAGATAGAAGAAAAAACATGGCTAAGTAAAGGCCTGTGTTTTACATGAATAATGTACTAGAAATTAGCTCCATTAGTCTCGGTATTGAACATGTCTGCAGTCCCTCTCTGGAGGCTGCTGCTCTGTGCTCTTTAATTATCTTCAAAGGGCCCTCCAGCATCTTAATTTCCCCCCAAGTTGAGTAGTGCCGACTTGGGTCTGCTCATTTATACTACTCTAACCCTGGGTGAAGTCACAAAGCCCCCCTGCTTAGAAAGAGCTAGTCAAGGCATCGATGGAGACAGTAGTGGTTCACATCAGTTCATGTTAGGCTTGGCTAACTTTCCTTTTCCTTTCCCTGTCTGTCACTCTCCTTGCAGTGTCAATCAATCTGTAGCCTGTCAGCAGGGAGCTAGCTAGAGGCTGGCGGGTGATGCTTTGTTGTCCTGCTACTTTGATCCTCCTTCCTTCACCTTGCAGGGGGCTTTAGCGGGGCATAGGATGGTTGTGCGGTCTCCCACCTTTTTCCTCCTTGAATAAGAGAAGCTGTTAGTCCTGACCTCACTTTTCCTTTCCTTGCTCCAGCTACTCTCACTCTGCCTTGTCTCTCCCTAGCCTGCCGTCACCTGTCAACAGCGCTCAGGGAGGCTGTGCCTCAGTCTTGTTGCAGTGTCAATCCTCATTACCCTAGGATCTTGGACCTTGCCCCCCACCCGCCCCTTCCTTTGTAGCTGCCTTGATGCTGCTCTGCACTACCACGCTCCAATCTGGTCTCCGGGCTTCCCATACACAGGGCAGGGAGGAGGAGAGGGGCAATACAGAGAAGGGAGGGCTGAAGAGGACGGATACAGATCCTTCCTCTAATTTGCTCTGAAAAGTGTCCTGCGCAAAGGACCCTCACCCCCATTAACCCAGCGACAGGCTGCTACCGCTGCTGAGGGAGGCATCAACAGTGTGTGTATGTATGCGTGTGTGTGTGTATGTGAGGTAGGCCCGGTGGTGCGGCGGGCGATCTCTGTGCTCAGTGCTGGGCTTCGGCACCGGCTCAATCTATCGGCTCATTATCCCCCCCGCCCAGGCTGGGGTGCAGACAAGTGCACTTTAGGGCCACAGGCCAAATTGATTCATCTGCCTTCATTTTCTTCAGGCTCAGAAGTGGCAGCTGCTCGGAGGCAGGGGGAAGGAGCTCTAAGATGGTGAGAGACAGAGATGGAAAAGAGGGAAGGAAGGAAAAAGAGAGAGTCAGCGATAGAGTGAGATGAAGGAAGGAGGCATCAAGAGAAAAAGGTGTTCCTGGCTTTGTTCCTCATCCACGTCTCATTTCACTTTTCCTACTCCTCCCTCCTGTCTCTCTCTCTCTCTCTCTCTCTCTCTTTACAGCACAACCAACACCTCCCTCCCTTAAAATCGCTATCAAGACATGCACTCACTCCCCCACCAAGTCCCAAGTTGGAAATTAGCCCAAGGACAAGCTAGTGGATTTACTACAGGGAGAGCAAATGGATTTTTGCTTTTATTTTGACGAGTCCCAGTGTATCCATTACGCCTTTTAATCATACATTATTCATAGAGCACGCCTTATAATAAATGACCACATAAAAGAGGTACACATATTATACAAGGCCTAAAATGCCCCATAACTCTCTCTACTAGTGCACTCGGAACTGCATCACATTTGTAAGCTGGTTCACAAATATGAGCCTGTGAAATCGCAGTATGATGGCATTTCTATTCCAAGCAATGATGCTAGGACACGACAAGAGTCGGCATATTAAAAACAACACTTGCGTGAAAATGAGGTATAGAGCAAACAAATTAGAGGGCGTGACCTATTAGCCAAACGCACAAAATTGCCATTGAATTTTTGAGATATACAATTTTGTACTGTGTAAAGCTAACTGGGGTGGCCACCGCGACCGCCCAACACTGTAACAAAGCAGTCAACCTGAAAGTGAAGCCGCTTATTCGGCCTGATTCCCAGCCAACAGGAACCTCAGGAGAGCCTGAGTGTCCCGCAGGGCCCCGTCTGGAACAGATGAACTGGGGAGGGGAACACTCCCTACGGGGGCCTAGGTCTCTCCAATCAGTCTCACCATATGCCTCCTGGGGGAGTGAGGGAACAAGGCGAAAGAGGAGGAAGGGGGGCAGGGGATGTGCACCTGCTCCCAAATACGAACCCATCCCTCAGCACCTGTCCCGAGGGTTCGCTGACAACCACAACCAACAGACACACACAACTCACCTGTCAGCCAGGACCATAGGAACAGTATCTGCCCTGCACTGATAAGCACAAGGCCTTACAGCAGAAACACCCCAGCCCCCTCCTCTCCCTGCCGACTCCCACTCCAAGGCACGCATTTCTCAGAGCTACCAACAACAATTAGGCCGATGATGTCAAAATGCTAATGATGTTATTGGAAGGAAAGCAAGGGAGCGACGCGGTGGAACTGCGTTTTGCTCTTCATTGCCGGAGCCAACATTATGCAGATCGAGCTCCTCTCTTGTTGCTCTGCAAAAAACACACAGCTTTGATTTCTGTGTACACTATTAGTGTTGAAAGCAGTGAGTGCATTTTGCAAAAGATTTATGCATGCTAACAAGAAATATTCAAATGGTGCTCACTTTGGAGGTTGTACTTTTTTCTTTTTTTTTTTACTCAACATGAGTATTTGCAAGTCAAAGTTCACTTTGCCTTGCAAAAAAGAGGGTACATTCAAAGTCACAGTCAAGCAAGTTCAGGTCGTGGTACATGTCTGATATGCTACATTTGCACTTAGTGGTCACCAAAACCTTTTGGAGGAAGAGAGAGTCATATTTTCATTCATTTTCAAGTGTATGCTGATGTATATCTCAGTGCTGTTTTAGCTCAATAGACATTTCAGTCAACAAGAGTATTTCTTTAAGGTAATAGATATGTTAAATACAATGTATATGCACACACACACACACACCGCCCAAACGCATTTAGAAAAATGCGTATGCATAATTTGAATGTATTGCATACATGTTCATTCAGTTGATTATGCATGGTAGCTTGATAGCTTTTTGCATGGACCAAAAACCAAAGAATCTTACATAATTTATGTTGTTTATGCACAACTTCCTGACCTCTTTGGCATTTCATATCAATGTCTCTCAAACAAAGAATTGCCAGTGATGAACACAATAATAAATGTTCATTTGCTACTTAAATTCTAAATGAGTGACTGCTATGTGGTGCCCCATGTCATCACTGCAACCCAAACAGTGGTAATGTTATCTTATAATTAATAATTTAAATAAAATAAATAAACTTAAAATGTTTTATAATATTAAATAAATTAAATAATTAAAAAGATAAGTATGTAATTTTTTTTCCCAACAAAGCACCAGATTACTGAAGCATTAAAACAGAGCTATACCTTTTTCATAATCGTAGCAATAGTTAATAAAAATTATTAAACGTATCTTTCAGATGTCTGGAAGTGTGAGATAAAATTTGCCTCTAACATGCAGTGTTATGCACTGCTCAACTCTGTGACCATTATAACTCTAGGTATGCTGTATCAAGCACAGATTCTGCAACAGTTTCATGTGGAAAGGATTTATCAGTTATGACTCTCAACTCCATAACCCTTAAATGGATGAGATAACGTTGGCGTAAACACTCTTATCAGCTGATAAGAGTGTGTTGGTTAGACAGATCAGTGGTCCAGACAGATTTCGAAATGACAGAATGTCTGACAGATATTTTCACAACTTGCACTCACAAGTTGGCTAAATATCATAAGAAATACTGCTCTCTGTAAGCAAATCCAAATGGAGGTCATGTAACACAAAAATACTTGAAATTAGATATATCACAGTGATTACAGAATAATTGTAACCACTATTATATCAGGATTATTTACACGGTCTAACAAAACAACTCCATTATCAGCACATCCACAATTTAATGTTTTATCTACTTTTCACCACCAATTACTTTCATCATTGACCACCATGTGCCACGGATCCATGCTCAAGCCTCCAGTTATGCTCAACTGCTGTAACCATTAATTATTTTATAACACTTGAAAATGATCTTATTAGCAGCCGAAAAAATTACAATTTTGGAAGTGCAACATTCACACTCTCTCCTGCAACTGCACTTGATAACTTTGTCACCCTCACACGTACTTTAAGAAATGTTTAATTTCCTCTAATATAATCTGAAATAATTATCAGCTGAAGCCGCTGCAAAAAGGCCCCTTTTAACAAGTCCACCAAACACACACACCTTAAAACTAGCTATCATTCACTACAACATAATTAAAACACTGAAGATGAGATTGTGGGGTAAAGGAAATGAGCAAGTGATTAAAAAAATGCTAGATGAAGAGCAGTCTGAAACATCCGATCGGTCTAAGTTTAGACTGCGTTCTTCAATCTAGTAAGAAAATGGCTCTTTAATGTAATGTCTGAGAAGAATCATGCTGTGTTTCCTAATCAATATGGTATACTTTAATACTGACCAATGTGCAACCGAACAACGACCAATAGCAACTGAAACAAACGATTCCGTGGAAAGTAACTTTTCATTTAAAATTGTACAAATACAAAGAACTATATTTATACATACAAAAGATGAACAAAAGTGGTTAGCTCTTTAGAATTTCAATACCCCATTAGTTGTGAATTGTGTCAGTTTATATACACTTTTAAATCATCTCAAAAATTCAAAGGCAAACCTGAAATCATGCATTTTATACCTCTAATAATTCATTTGACTGATTTGTTTTTTTTTTAAAAAGGGTCTTAAATCTAAAATCTTATAGTTGCGAAAATAAGTCAATGCTCTCTGCTGGAAAACGTTCTAAACTATGTACATTTTCTTGAACCTTGTAATATGCAATATATTTACTTAAATTCCTTTTACTTAGCAGCCGACATATAAGCCAACACCATTATATCTGTGATGAGATAAAACTGGCTCATAGTATTGGCTATGCCAATGTATCCATCAGGCTCTAGTTAGCATGAGCAACAATAGCCAAGACAGCTCATAATAAAACTACCAACTAAAGCCAACTGCAAACACAATGTGCTAATGCTTGACAGTAAAGTAAACATGTTGATTTCCATGCTGGCAAGAACAGATTCTAGGTTATACACTAAATCTGTGTAAGACTGTTCTGCCACAGATTTGATAGAATTTTTCAAAAAATCTATTCAATATAGGTACAATTTTGCATGTATGGAGGGCTTTGATCCTAAAATATCCATTTTGATTAAACTTTGTAGTGTTGTACTGTATGCTAGAGCTAATCTGAAAGACTTAGTGAGTAGCTGAGGCATGTCATCAGAGGAGAGGGAGAGTTTAGAAAAAAGAGACAGGAAGAGGGAGTATTTTAGAGAGATGAGGTCTAGGCAAGAAGTCAGGAGGTAGTTTGCAGTCAGAGAGTGAGAAAGAGAGACCGGGAGAGACAGCCAGAGTGCTCTGGGCTTTTTAATAGGAGGCAGATGCAACACATGTAATGAATCAGCTTCGGCTCTACGCGGCTTCCCTCTGATGTCTGAGCACCCGTCCTGCCCTTGAAAAACTTCTGGGACGTTATCTCATGCCTGCACAGCACATACTGCCAGTGAATTTCGGAGGAAGTGTTATGTGTTGGATGAAGCAGGGGAGGGAGAGGCAGAGGAGTTGAAGTGTGTGTATGTGTACTGAGAGATGCATTTATCTCTGTGTATATGTGCTGTAATATAACAATGCCTCCACATGCTCTGCTAAAAAACCTGAATATCTAATGTGTATGCATTGGTATACTTAACTCCTACTGTCCAGGCACCTGCAAAGTCTTCCTACAGTACAGTTAATGGACCTATTTAATGTAAAAAATTACAGTACTTCTGCACTGATAATTATACATACCAGCAAGGCACAGTGGCCCTGCGAGGCTGTAATGCTTAGTACAGAGCAGCAAACAACATTGGCAAACATAGATGTATGGAAAGGTGGAAAGACAACCATACAATGCACACTGACGCTCACATGTTAACAGCTGGAGCTATTGGATGTTAACATGCTGCTGTTAGCATGCTAATTAGCATAAATCCTAGCACGTTAACCTGTATGTTAACAATGTCTCTTATTGTCTTTGGCTTTTTGCTTATGTAGTGATGAAATGTGATGAAGGTGGTGTTGGGGTAAAAAAAATTGTATCTCTTTGCCTCTTTGACTACATAGCATTGATTATCCTCACTGCATACTAATTCAAATCAAATCAAATCAAATCAATTTTATTTGTATAGCCCAAAGTCACAAAACGCATTTGCCTCTGAGGGCTTTACAATCTGTACAGGGAGTGACACCCTCTGTCCTTAGACCTTGGTTCAAGTGAGGAAAAACTTGCCCACAAAAAACCCTTTAATTAATACGGACTACAAATACCTATATTCACAGTTATATTTACACAATTTTGCTGCCTGCAGGACATCAAACCTTTTTGAAATCAGTTGATTTCTTTTCTTTTTTTTTTCTTTTTGTCAAGTATGGAGCATTTTTTATGATTAATGTTTTTTTGGCATATTTGACCAATAGGCCTATTTAAAAAAGTCATTTAATAAGCACACAAGGAAACAAATAATCACATGTGAAGATGAATATATTTTCACCGTTCATTTGTTGTTGCAGAAAAAAGGAATATGAATACCAAACACAAAAGGAAAATCAGGTAGTGTATGCAAGTGTTATGACAATCACCCCAACCATAGTAATGAGCACAGGAAAAAAAGAAAAGAAAAGAAAAGAAGTCTTATATCCTCCTCCTCACAATTCTCTCTAGCTGAGTCCTTTTTTCCAAGAAAAGGATCACTGCTCTTTTGACTTGCAGCAAATTGGTAGCTTGGTAGCGCATCACACTGTCGTCACACTGGCTTTTATCTATCTCCATATACAGGCCTACATAGGGAATGCTTTAAATCCCTATAAGCCCAGATGCAAAAGGCATGCAGCTCACGCACCTGACAGGCAAAAATATGAAGGCTGCTGAGAATAATGGGAGGTCAGGAGAGGCAGTAAGAACACAGAGGGAAAATGCAGAGATCAGATATGGAAGAAGCCAGGCTAGCATAGTTGGAACCTTTAGAAGAGGAGAGGAGATGTGAGAAGGGAGAACAGACACTACACAGGAGGTCTCTTCCCTGTCATTTTGGTGTTTGGCTGCGACATCTCTCTCTTTGCTACCATTTCCATCACTCGCACTTGGACCAGCAAAGGTAGGGTGGTGGAGGAGCTTGAGGGGGAGGAAGAAGAGGCGGGGGGGAAAGAAGGATGAGAGGATCCTAAAGCTTTGGGTTGGTATGGAAATCAGGTCTTTTGAAAAAAGAAAGAAAGAAAGGAGAAAAAAAAGAAAGGATGAAAAGCAGATGGAATCAGTCGTTGACATGACAGCATCCAGCCTAGCGAGCGTGGATCTACTGCTTGTGCAATTACATGGCTGCATTTGCATCTATATGATCCCTCAAAACGCTGTCATGTGCTGGGATTTGAGCCTCGCTATCTGTGTGCATGTGTGTGTATGTGAGCATATTCACAGTAGATGATCTGACAGGCGCTGCTTGTCGTGGTGTACACTACATAAAATGAGGACGCATTTGGTAGAAGAGGATCATGTCCATTGTGTTAATAGGGATAATAGTGATTTAATAAGCTTACAGGCGGATTCACTGTGAATTCTAATTGGCAAGGCCCCTCAAGATGAAGCTGCCTCCTGTATCTCCTCATGACTGGGAACACATGGAACAGTCCAGGGGATAAACAAAGTCTAACTGTAAATCTGTGGCACTTGAAAGTGTAGGCTTGCAGTGCATGACTTAATTAAATGGTGGCTTAATCTCAGATGAATGGGACAATTCTTGTTGTGGGATTGAGTCATGCCAATAGTTGTTTTGGTTAAATCATACAATATGCTGTCATACCTGAATTATATTTAATTATCTGTTAAATAACTATTGACAATATTACTTTCATCTCAATAAACATTTCCAGTCAAGTAATTGGCTCTCTCTAAAATGTGAAAAAAGAAAACAAAAATATTTGTTTGGCTTTTGTTACTTTCACTGGATAGAGAAAATAGTTCCAAAGAGAATATTTGGTGACTGCTGGAGTGGAAAAATGTAAGGTATTTTCTCTGTTTTTATACATTACATCTGTTTTGTGTCTAGCTGTTCCATTTGGATGACTCAGGATGATTTATTTTTAAGCTCGGTTGTCCTGCAGATTTTGTATTGTTCAACAACAACGTCAACATGGAAAGATATTTTGATATCAATTTTCATTTTGGATACCAAAATCCAAGAAAACTGGTTATATTAACTGCAGACCAATTCCCTATATATGCAGCACAGGCTACCTAAGGCTGCTAAGGACATCAGGTGTTAGACATAAAGTAAGCCAAAGACCCCACAATCACAACTCGCTGTCTCACTGTTGTGTTTTTCTCTGTTTGTGCCTGTCGTGGCCTGCTCGCAGCAGCGAACACTCATGTGTTACAGTATGCAGACTGACACTGTGTCACTTCCAGCACCCAAGAAAACACAATGTGTCACTTCTGTCTCCTTCATGTACATAGGCTTTGTTTGGGCTCGTGTATGTGTGTGTGTGTGTTGTTGAGAGTATATACGTACGCATAAGTCACTTTCTCAGCACCACTTGATGGCTGTAACACACTAACAGCAAAGTATACCCACAAACACACATGTGGAGTTTCAGTTGTAGAAAACATAATGTCTACAGCATGGAGAAGACAGCATATGAACTACCTAGCAGAGCAAGAGCAGGTGGAACGTGGGAAGGCAGAGTGAGGCGAGTAGAGAATGTAGAAATGACAGGAGGATATTGGGAGGCTAATTGTCTTGAGGAGCAGCCCAGCGACCTTGGCAGGGTGAGAAGTCAGGGGCTTTGGCCTCCCAGGGCGCGACACTGCCAGGGTAATTGCACCACGATCTTGACCTCGCATTGCTTAAACCCGCCCTCCATTCTTCCTCTCTCTATCCCTCTCTCTTTTCCTCGCTGGAGCTGAAGTGGAGCTGGTATCTGCTCTCCACTCTAATGATGTCAGCTCCCCAGAGGAGGCATCTGTCTGCTGAATCTCAACAGCTAGCCTTCAAAGTCTCAGTCTGGCACAGGAGCTGGAGAGAGGCCTGGAGGATGGTGGTGGATCTGGCCACTAGATGATACAACACAACCCAAACAACCAGCATGACCAGCACTCCTGATGGGGCACACAAAGGTCCTGATCCTCTCTCTCTCCTACTGTCAATCGAACTCTCAAACAGTCAAAACACAAAAAAGTAGAGAGCAGTACACCAACTTAATAACTCGTAGCATTAAACAGTAACTAATCTATTATCTGAAAGTAAAATTTGAGGAGTCCATCAGAAATAACCTTATCTTAATCATCCAAAATAATAACTAAAAAGTCACAAGTTGAAACCCTACAGAATTCAGCAACAACTAATTTGGACAGTGTAAATTGGCTTTAACGTCTGTCTGTAATTCTAACAGCAGGTTTTGTGATGTCTACTGACATCAAGGATGTTCAGCCCTCTTTTCTGTTGATTTTACTGTGCACTTTGGGAACACAGTAACTCACCTAGGAATCGAGCTTTGATTTGATTTGGTCTTCCCGTGTAAATAAATGAGTAACAAGTAATAGTAAAATGTAGATATTGTAATAACTTTTATAACAATATTCATTGTTATTGCTATGCTGATAACACAACTGTATACACCTGTTAAGTAAAACAGTCCTTGAATTTGCCCACGCATGATTATTCAAAGTTAAATACACGTTAGTAGCTACATATTAAAGGTTTTGGCATTAGTATGAGTCCTTCTGTCTGGTTTAACTTACACAAGACAAGAAGAAGATTAGTAGCAAAAGCAGAACAAAGGAGATCCTGGAATATAAATGGAAATGTTGCCTCAAGAAACATTATCTATTATGTAGACATTACAATATATCAGCAGTCATGCGCATTTGGCTACTGAAACATGTTTAGACAATTGTGTCTCAGATGCAGGAGTGTGATTGATCTGCCCCAGGGCTTGTCTGGTGCTGCTGAACTAGGATTATCTTTTATTCAAATCACAGCTAACCTCACCTGCCATCTGGCCAGGCCTCTATCTACAGATACCACATTTGGCCTTAAATCAATACCAAAGCAGTGGTGAATGGAACGGGTGGAGCAAGGGAGAGATGAACAGATGAGGAAGTCTCATTCTGCTTGACATTTACCTGGGCTCTACTCTGTCAACAATCAAGCAATACCTGCGTCAGATACCCCCAACCCTGGATTGCTGCTTAACAATCTACTGAAAGACATCAATCCCAGTACTAGCCACACCTAACAGATGACTATGTTTTTTAAGTGTAGTACTAATTGTTTATGCATTGAAGATGCATCAGGTCATTCAAGATAATTTGCCATGTTGGAAATATTCACAACTGTCATACTTTATTGATATTTTACCCCAGGTATGACATAGGTGCATGCCCTCGTGTGACTATTTTGTTGTTTGTATATATTTTCCACTTTTTGAGACACCCAGAAATCATCTTTAAAGATCATTTGAACACTTACCCATTCATCTGTGTATTGGATTTCATCAAAGGGAGGGCCAGTTCACATAAATCTATAGGCCAGCAGTAGTGTGAAGAAAACAGCTCCCGTAAGACCCAACCGCCCTTCTACCTCCACTATTACCTCCCTGTGATTCTATCACTCTGCTGTTCAGTGAATTTCTGCTAAAACCATTGTAACAGAGATAGGAGATATAGTAAAATTGCCTGTCTACTTGACCTTCCAGGGATGGAAAGGCTTTTTATCCCCCACTCTCTTTCATTCTTTCTCCACCCTTTTATATTGCAGCAGCTGCAAGGCCAGAGACCGTGTCTGCCTTGCATTTCACTCTTGAGCGAAGTTACTTTGATTGTGACATCTGATGGCAATGAAAACGCACAACTGTTTTCCAGGCCACCATATGGGCACATAAATGCCGAGTTGTGTTCCGTTTAGCAAAACAATGCCAAAGTTTTCACTGTGAATAGATCTGTATGATTACTGTAAGTGTGTTTTACCCAAGGTGGTGCACCACTCAACAACATAGGCTTTATATTTAAAGCAGATGTGATGACCTGACTAAAACAGGGCAAAAGAAAAAAATCGTATTAAAACATGAACTGTGAAGTAACCCTTCATACACAGAGGGACAACTATGGGCCTAATAAGATGTCTTCACTTCATCTTTTTTGCTGAAGAGCAGCAGTGCTGAGGATGGGTAGTGCACCAAAATAAGATCAGATAACTTTTGCTGATGTTGCCCCGACAGCATGGTACTCTACATAGAGTGTCTGTGAGCAGGCCACAGAATAAAGCTCAGTTTAGAGTCAGTTTAACTCCACAGAGAAGAAGATGTCATAGACTATCTTACCGGCCAGGTTCAATGTCTACATTAGTCTTGTCTTGCTTTTACCTTTTAACAGCAATGTTCTCTCTTCAAGGACAAATGTCTGGATTCACTCTGACCATCTGGCCAGCTGCCACAGTGTAAAGTACTAAATGGAAAAGCAAAGCTAGTTTTATTAAGGTCCATTCACTGTTATACAACATCTCAAACATTTCTAACTGGCAGACAGGAGGTCTGTATATCCTTAACTTAATAGTTTTCAGCGTTGTACATTTGTTGATGTTGATTCATGGATTCCTTCTTTATGAAAATCAATAACCAACCAAACTACACCAAACAAATCTTGCTTTGTAGATAAATTGTAAGACATGCATGTTACATGGAAGTACTGTATTTACCAATGTTAAAGAAGAATGTTGCAATGATGTTGCTAGAGGCACCTGAGAAGTTTCTATAAATGCTTTGACATGTTTGCCTGGGTTGCTAAAAGAATATCTGCTGTATGCCCAAACTAACTATAGCTGCTGTCCACTGTAAAGGATTAAGCTACTATTAAATTCAGTAAAGGTATGGTATGTGCTTACTTTCTTGTAACTGGACAGGGTGAACCTAAACAAACCAAATGAAATAATGCTGTAAAAATAAAAACACCACTACAGTTTGAACCAAAGAAAACAAACTGCTGATCTCCTTCCTACCCTTTGTCCCACTGCTCTATCTCCAAAGCCCTGAGCGAATATTACAAATTACCCCCTTGTGCAAACACTCCTGATAAATGGAGCTAGGAGGCCAGGCCTTAGGGAGCTAACAAAGCAAACACGACATGGCGCATTGCTCTACATCCTCATCCCCAGTGTGTTTTTACAGGGATGTGAATGCCTGGTCATCTGGGTCAGATCGATGGCACACTGAGGCCTGCTTAGCAGCATTAACACTGCAGTGAGAGGCGAAATGTCAAGAGATCTCCCTCTCTGCTTTTTGACGTGTTGGTGTCCAGTATATATCGGACTGTGACTACACAAACAGTACTTGGTCAGTTTTGGTCTCCTCAGATGATTTGTTTATCATATCATATCATATCATATCATATCATATCATATCATATCATATCATATCATATCATATCATGTGTGTTATAATTCAATTAAAACAAGACCAAAAAGGTTGCCTATATGTACATTACAACTGTGATTTGCTATATGAAATGGTTATATATGATTTTCATATATGACTGTATGCATTCACAAGTTAAATCCACACTTTAGAATTATAAGCAGGTCTGGCAAATATGGACCAGAACCAAAAAGGTGGAGCAGAGCAGAACGATTATGAAAGATTATAGGAGAATAAAGATAAGGTAAGCATGCATTCTGGGAACATCAGAAAAACAACAACACACCACAAGTAAGGGAACTTTCCATTGATCCACCACATCAACAGGTAAATATTTGAGTTGCTCCTACTTGTGCCTGCCACTCCAAAAAAAAAAAAAATGGCTCAGTCCAACTTAGTGCTGAAGAAAAACCCAGATTTAGCTATTGTTATGATGCATGATTAGTGCCATCAGTTGGGGCATGGTTATGTTGTGATAGGGTCATCTCAGAACATCAGTATGACCAGCAAAGGCACTTTTCAATCATATAACCTAAGCAAATGCTATGACACTGTAGAACACTAATACAGATGTCATAAAATTACATAAAATCTCTGAATAAATGAACTCATATCATACTGTATGATTTTTAGATGCTTTGTTAGAACTTCAACATAACATATAATGTAAAACTAAGATTAAAAAAGTACATATGACCTAGTCATAAAATCAACAAAGTGTTTTTATTTCACGGTCAACTAGTCTGCTATACAGGCAACCAGATAAGGACATGACATTCAGTGATCTGGGAAAGTGATTAGTATATTACATGTGAGAAGGTCAACTTCTGTATAGTACAATCATTTTAAAATTGGTTTACCAATGTATACTCTGCAGAGTTTGTTTAATTTGGGTTACTCCTTTGAGCCTGTCAAACAGGTTATAAACCGGACAGATGTGATAATGATCGTTCTATCACAGAACTGTTTAAGATCACAGTCTAATCTCTGTAAGAATGTTTACTTTGATCTTGATCACAGGCATCTACGTGTGTAGCCGGTATGACCTGCATGACCAACTGACGCCATCAAAACAATGGTTTCCATTAAATCATGTCTGGCCTGTTCTGGTCTAGTTTGATCTTGTCTAGTCTGGTACAATTCCACATGGCTTAGTCTGATGACCTTATCTGATCTGTTTTTTTACTGGATCTGGTTTTCCTACACATGATAATGCAGATGACATCATGAAAGTGGCCAAATTCTTTATCTGTTTGGTCACAAGTTCACAAAATATTTAATGTCATCATTGTTATTGAGTTTTGAGTTCTTAATTTAACTTTCTTATCTGTGGCAAGTTTTCAGTTCAGTTCAGTTTCACTCTCATCTGACCAGGGTTGACTTTCTGGTGTGGCATGTGTTGAGTGACAGCATGAGGCCAGCCAATGTCAACTCCATAAGATAAGACTAACAGCAGTATAACAGTTTAGAGTGTGAGGAAGGATACATCATACCTGTAAGCTGAGGAGAAAGAGGCTTTTCCAGGCTCATAGAGGCTTCTGCAGGCTTACAGCTGCCAGCTGTCTGCTTTCTTTTACAATACTACCACTAGTCAACAGTTAATAATAAACATACACTAGTTGGCCAGAGACGATCTAATCATAAAAACCTGGTTATGGTTCAACAAACAGTGTAGATCATTTCTGATATGGCAGCAGCCACTCAGGAGATTTCTGTGCTTACTGAATGGCTATTTCAGGTATTGTATGCTTTGTAAATTCATGACATGCTTGCTTTGTTTTACCAAAAACAGTTTGTGCATATTTGCTCTGTCACATGCTATCTCTTTATCACCTGCTATGCTTTTTGATGGTGGAGAGGCTTTGTGTTATCTTGACTGCTGTTCCATTTGTATTATGACTATAATTATCTGCATGTATCTGATACGCATTATAATCAGCTTTATCTGGGTGACAGGCTTTTTTTTTATTCTCTCTTGAGATTTTACTTGTTAAACAAGAAAAGAAACTCCAAAACAGCATGGTGGCAAAAGCATGTGCTGGGATTGTCAGATACAGAAAAAACAAATGAAGACCACACATCATGAAATTACATTTTTAAATTTAGAATTTAACTTGTGCAACTAATAAATGGAACTGAATGTAAGTTTACGGTCTGCACAGGGCAGGAGAGGACTTTGAATTTCTTACATGGACAAAAGCCAGCATATGGCAGTGTGAAACAAAATGAAAACACCTGCTGATGTGGTTCTGGTGGTAATCTAATAGCAGATGTAAGTCACAGGGACTTTGTATCAGAAGGAAAGGCAAGCTCCCCAGAGCTTCCAGGGTCCTAAATAATGTAACACACTTTTGCTTTAGTCAAAACAGCAGATTTAGGCACATAAATCCTAAGAGCATAGCTCCATCAGCAGTTAGGTCATTCTGATGTCCCTTTCATCGTTCCATGCACCACCACTCCGAATAAAATGAGAAATAGCTGTTGATGCTGTGGCAAACTCGCTTTTACTTTTGAACACAAGTATCTTTACAGATATGCATATTTATTTGCATATTTATTTAGATACAGTGCATAAAATACATGCATGTGCAAATGTGCACAATTCTTCCAAACCGCATACATCAAAAGCACAGACACATGCAGCCAATATCCCGAGTCAGGCATCTGGAAAATATCTAAGCTAGTAAAAGGCCTGTATAAGGGCAGCTACACTCCAACTGTGTAGGCATGTCAGGGAGACTGAAGAACAGCAGGGAGCCAGAAGGATGAGGTGAGAGGTGTAGTGAGCATAGCGCCATGTTGAAAGAAATCAGTACTACCTGGGGAGAGAGAGCTGGTACATTATGTCCTACCACTTAGCTTTCATGCTGTTATTTTTGTAGTATTTATTGCCTCTGGCACTGAGTGGTTATGGATGCTGTGTTAACGGAGCTGTTAGATGCTAAACACTGAATTTAATTTATAGATCATACTAAATCATAATCTTGATTTTTTCCACAAATGAGCAAATAAACAGAAAGAGAAAGTCATTAACTAGTTATAAGTGGACTACTACTAAGGCTTCATAGATTGAACAGATTTTTTTTCTGTTTTTAAATAGACTGAGATAAAAAAAACATATTCCATGTTTTATGGGGCTTTATCTAAACTGTGACACGTGTAAGTAAGCTACAGGCCTGCAACGTTTATTAGGAAGGCTTAACAACCTACAGCTAGCACAGTCATGACAAAAGAAAGACAACAGCAAATATGTCTGGTTTAAAAGGGCGTGTTACAGATGTCTTGTACATCAACCTTAATAAATCATTGCTGAAAAGTGTTTGAGGATAACATTATCATTTTTACGATGCTTTCAGTGCTATCGATATATCATGGCAGTTTCAATGCCATTCTAAACCTGGAGAATGGATGTCAAGATGGTGCTCATCTGCTGAGCAGATATCCTAAAACATGCTTTCATTCAGCAGGCATACATGGCATGGCTTCTAGACCTGAAGGTATGTATAGTGAAGTATAACACAATAGGTTAATTTTATCCATTGGTTATGTGTTGTGACAATGCATAGATGACTAGGATGAATCGACACAGACAAGCTCAATAATGGTATGTTTCGAATGGTGTTACAATAAACACAGCAACATATTTATGAACGACGACAGTGACGACATCCAATGAAGGTATAAAGAGCCTGCTGTAGCTGGTATATCAGACCCTCCACTGTAGCAAATGATTGCCCCAGAGGGGGTGTGGGGTGTAGGTGGGGTCTATCTTTTGAAATGACTGATGTCTGGGGGACGCAAGGTGTCAAGGGGGACTTTGGTAAATGGCAGCATGTGGCAAGGTCGCCTCTCCATTTGTCTGCCAGTGGGATGGCAAAGGGCCGATGCGTTACGGGGCTATAGCTCTGTGAGTGCCTGACAACCTCCTGCGGCCCTGCAAGCAATGGGGGCCTTCCATCTTGTGTCACTATGGGGATGTCTAGGACTGGCGTGATGCAGAGCAAAGTGCCCTCCCCTCCCTTCCAGTGCCTCTCTCCACCTCTCGGAAGCATCCATCACAGCGTTCCCCAGTGGGGCGTGGGTAACGGATCGACTTTCCTCTGGAGCGCTAATCAATCCGACTCTCGCTGCTTCTCCCTGGGAACATTTATGGCCTGCCATAAAGCAGGCCTTTGGGGCATTACGGCACCCAGTAATCCTGCTAAGTGAGCAATATTTCCCATCTCTGGGGCTGCAGTTAGACGGGCTCTGGCCATAAATAGCAGAGTTAATCTGTGGCCATGACTTCTCGGCCAACCCTCAGCAGTCACAACCACATTGGGGCCAGGTGGGAGCCACCCGGCGGCCAAGGTAAAACAACTTGTGAGACGAAATGATGAGATGGCCTTCTTCAGTAGAGTTGCCGCTGGATCACCGCCTCTCCCTTTTTTACGTGTTTCTATGTAGTCTGCTCTGGTAGAAACAGCCACCAAGGGAGCAAGCATCTGTCATGGAGGATCCAGGGTCTAGTTGGAACTGATGCATCACTATAGTTCCATCTATTGGCCAGCAAGTTCATAATGTGTCTATGAAGAAAAGTCACTGTGGACTCCAAACATCATTCATTACAGAACCAGGTGTTCCTAAGTAGCTACTAACAGTAGAATGAATTCAGATAAATCAGAGACCAAAAAAAGGACCAGAAATTGGACTAGGCAAGGGTAGAAGTTAATGGCAGAAGCATGCTGATAAAGTGACCTTATTTCTACAACTGTCTGTGAACATATAGTTTTAATAACTTTATAAGATGTGAAGTGAAAACCATCAACCAAAAAAAACCAAAAAAAAAAACATAACATGCACGGTAAAAATAACAAAAGAAAAAGACTAAAGCCAAGAATCTGGCTGTGTTCTTTCAGACTTCCTGCCAAGGTCAGTGAGTTCTCCTCAAAGGGGAGCCACTTCCCCATTCTATGCCCAGCTGAGTTAAAACGGATATGTCGATCTGCTAGTATTTCTTCAGAAGATCTTAAAACAGGCCGTTTTCTCTCAGGGCACCAGTGGGAGTTCCATATAGTAAAACATAGAAGATAGAAGACAAAGCTAGCCTTAGGTTGAGCGTTGCCAAAGGGCTACAGCAACCACCTCCCCTTCACCAATAACTGCTGCTTCTAGGGTTGATCCCATTTTATTTTATTTTATTCCGCCCATCATGCATCAAAATGTCTCCCTGAGGTACCTCAGCATTGAGCAGAGGCCTCCGTCTCTTTTTTGCTGGAAGGCCAAGTCTCTCCATCACACCACGAGTGCAGGAGTCAAGGTCTTCAACCCTCGGCCCTCAGCAGCCCTGCTCAGCTCAGCCAACCCCCCAGGCTGCCTGCTTGTCAGTCAGACAAGCTTGCTGACTTTTTTAGTCTTTGGTTCAGGTCAGAAACCCGACATTGTTTTCCCATTCAGAGCTAGGCAGAAACATGACAGGTGTCCATGGAAACAACATTTGTACAGATGTTTCCAGTTCTTTGAAGATTTCAGAGGATTTTTTTAACAAGTAAGGTCAGTTTTCACCACACTGCCATTCCTCTTGGGTGAAAAAGAGGAAGATAGGACCATGATTTAATACAACAGAAAACAAATGATCTATTTATTATATTTAACATCAATCTCAAGCAGTACTATAATGTATTAGACACAAATAAAGATGTCTTAATCAGCAGATAAATAGTTCACCAGAAAAAGCAGGAATGAAATACAAAATATGCAGTATAGGAGTGGCAGAGTTCAATACATGTAAAATACAAAGAACCTAAGGCAACTTTACCCTTTTCCATGATATGGAAATAATCAAACATCATATTTTTTGTTGACTAAGGTCTTTACTGTACATAGTTCACTTCAAACAGTGAACATATGTTTTGAATACTGACCAATTAATCAAACCTTCAAAAGAATTTAAGACTGTCTTTCAGTTTCAAGACCATCTTTCATCACCTATTATTTTTCCCAGGAAATCCAGCTCTTGCCTTGTCGAACTGTGATCCCACAGAGTGCAATGCATAGAGTCTGAAAGCCTCTGACATGTTCTTTGATTCCTCCATTTGCTGTTCTTCATCTTATCTTCCCATGTCATATTTATAGTAGCAGCTAGCATGCAGACATTTGCGGTTAAGCTCTGCTGATGAATCTTGTCAAGTGTATTGTCCCTCCCCCCCTTTGAAGCAGTCTATGAAGGCCTCCTCTCTGTTTGAGACCTGGGCACCATTCAAGAGGGCTCTGTTGGAGCTCTGTGTAGTTCAGTACCAGCTCAGTGAGTTTCTAGGGTTGGTGATGGGGCCATGGAGTGATACTGGAGTCCCACAAGTCACTGCTGTTGTTGCTGCCGATGGTCCTGGCCAAGCCTGAGTAATGCTCTGAGGCTCCCAAATCATTTCCACTTGGAGCAGGAATGAACCCCAACTACAATTGGATTCATATGGTCTGGTTGGCTGACAAGAATCCCTCTCATCATCTAGATGTATGGTAGCTCCCCCAACAGGCAGAGGACTCCTTTGCTATTTGTATTTATGACCAATAAAGGCTCAATATCTGATGTAATCAAAGACCATGGATACAAGGGCTGCACTGTAGCTGGAAAAGAAGATTGGACTGTTCCCCTGAAGAGATGTTATCAGTGTAAGGCTCAGTAACCATGAACCTGTGATCCATTCCTACCCTGTGAGCAGGGATTTCAACTCCCTTACAGCTAAAAGAGGAATAAGGAGCATTAACTTTGTACAAGGGACTACGACACAGAGGGGGGGAATTGGAAAGAAGGAGGAGGAAGAGGGGTGATATTCTTAGCACTGTCAGTGCTGCTGCACTCATAAAACCTTTGCTTTATCTCTCCCAACAATCAGTCTAATTATGTTCATTGGAGGAGTCCAATTAATCCTCCATTGTCAGCCGGTGGCTAAGTGTTTCTCTACCCCTCACACTGCCACACACAGACACAGTGGAATCTGCAATTAACACTACCCAAATTTATTTAGCGCCACTTGCCTCAGCTTCTGACTCCCTCCAATTATGCCTAATCAATTCCACTAGGAGGTGGCGGGGGAGCGGGGCACCGGGGAGGTCACTGTCATTTGCTGCGACAAACCCCTCTGCGCCACCCAAAGGCCAGACGTGTCAGTGAGGTTGTCATGTGGCAAGACATGCAAGCGATCCTCGCTGAATAGCTAACTAATACACCAGCTGCCCCTGCCCGTGGTGCCTCCTTTTGCTCCATTGTTGGTGTTAATTGAAAGACTTGCGATATAGACTAAAGGTGGCAGCACTTGGCTTTCAAAGCTCTCTGGACAAACATGCCAGGACCTGGCCAAGCTTGAACACTTCCCCGGTCTCCAAGCTGGTAATTAAATGACCAGAGAATGATTGAACTATAGACTGCAACCTGTCACTAGTGCTGGTGATGAAAGTAGTTTCGTCTATTCTATGAAATAAGATGTTCATAGCGTACATAGTGGGTACAAGGCTTCAAAACTATATTGCAGAACATACTGGAGGTGTTGTAAGGCTTGTAAGTGCACTGTTCTTTTTAACTAATTTGCCAACTTTGGCAATGATTTCTGGTTCAATTTAAAAATGTTTTGGAAGAAACAGTGGCAAAACACACATTCATCTCTCTACATTTCTCTTCATGCCACCTGCTACATAAAAAGTTATCTTGTTGTAAGTCTTAAGTCCAGTAATAGTATGATCAGTACAATCATATACCACAACAGGTACACTACTGTGTTGAAGCCTCAAAATGACCCAAACTCAACAGCCAGTGCATCTGACTGTGGAGATATTCTTGTCATTGTGCTCACCTCATGTACATCCTGTGAGACACATATGTGACATGTGCTTCTGCAAGTTTGCAGCATGTGGGTTAGCAGATTCAGGAGCTGTTTATTCATGTTTCATATGTCATCTGCACGTATATAGGCATGTGCATATTTTTTTGTAAAAGTACAGGCACATTTTTTCAGTATGTCAATGTATGAAATTTTATGCGCCCACTCATGCTAACACATTGTGTGTGAGTGTGCATGTAGTTACTGCTAAAGGCTCACGGGCAGGTTGTCCTCCCTCAAGATAGCTTTTTGCCCCAGTGCTGTCAAACAAAAGCCCCACAATGGGCACAGACACTGGGACGGCAAGCCCACTGACTGGAATAACCATGTTACAAACCCGCCGTAAAACGCCACTAATATTTAATGCCTTGCTGTCAGGTCTGAAGGGCACAGGCGCATGAAAGAACCGTGCAGCCAAGAGTGTGTTCTTCTGCAAGGCTCACTGAATCTGACTGTGAGCGGAAAAGAAAATCTGAACATGGGTGTGTCCGTGTGTTGATGTGTGCGCTTCTAGCTGACAAATACAAAAACAATCTTTATTTGCCTGATATACAAACCTTGGTAACCTGAACTTTTTTTAGCTCACAGAATTAATATTTTCACTAAGCCATGTCAACTTCTGCAGACACACTGCATTGTTTCCTCACCACAAAACAGCCGGTGGCAAGTCCTTTACTAATCCACGGGGTGTATCAGGTGATGGAGGCATCACTGGACCTGATAACATCGCAGTGTCTCTGGCAGGATAAGGTTGAAGAGGCACCTAGCGGGTGAGGCCCAGCTAATGGCAGCAGATATCAGATCATGGCCTGTCACTGTATAAACCTGGGCTTGTGTAATCCTTCGATAATAGACACATTTGGAACCAAGGATGCTGGTGAAACTGTCAACATGCCAGCCATTGTGAACCTAATGAAAATCAATGTCAGAGGTGACGTGTGTAAGCAGCATCTGTGTTTATGTGTGCATGTATGTGAGATAAATACTTAGCACGTGTATGTGTGTGTGCATCCATACCTATCATGCATTTGTCTATTTACATTTGTGAAAGCATGTAGGGTTGTGTGTATGTACATCATGTGTGTGCAAGTCATGCAAGGATGTGTGGAGTGGGGAGTGGGGAGTGGAGGGAATGACACTAAGAATAGCATGCGCCTCTTGACCCAAGTGCCCGGCTGTGGTAATTCTCCAGTGTAGCGTATTACTTTCTTGCCAACAGCAGTTTAAGCACAGAGCCCCCTGCACTGGTGCAGTCCAAACACAGGCACCTTGGGATGCCTTCCACTTAAAACAAGCACTTGGAGCACATTAACATTTCAAGGTATTATTTCAAACGTGGGGGAAATTGCTACTGAATATTTCATGCGCTCCAGTAAGAGGCGTACGTATCCCTCTGTGGCTATGGCAGTGTCGGAGGTCGGGTGGTTTTTCAGTTTGGGGGATGCTGGCGAAGACGAGACCTGTGGTAGCTGACCTGGGCATTTGAAGCGAGACTGTTGTGTACAGTGCTGCGCTACATCAGTGTCAGAGGGGACTCCACTTTGAAGAGCAATTATACTACCATTACTAGCTCATTAATTAAACTGAGATCGACCAGGCTAATTCAGCCTTGTGACCCTGCAGAACGTGCTCACAGCTCACTGCTCTGCTCATATATTATCCAATCAGTATGGCAACGATGCACTGCTAATTGGTGATGTAGTTATATCTGCGGATCAGTGTCACAGCTCGAGTCTGGCCTTTGACTTCAATCACATGTCATGCTTTCCAATTACTCTCTGATGTTTCCCAATGTGTGCTATCTAATAAAGTGAAAATAGTTCAAAAATACTTTTAGAAGTCTTTAGCTATCTTACACAAACTGGATTTTCTGAATATCTTAGAGACGCTGAAGGCTGAACCTGCTAATAAACAGATTAGTACATTAAAAACTGTGAACCTGTGACTTCAGGCCGAACATACCGGGCACTTCACACACATATGTGCTGAGATATTCCACCCCTTGGGCAATCTCCTCCCCTCAGGGCCTTGGGACGAACCCTGACCCTCTTCTCTCCAAAGGGTCAACCATAAGAACTGTACCCCCCTTCTGGATTCAGCTCCTCAGGGACTGGCTAGGGGGCGTGTCAACCCCCAGTCTGCCACTTCAACCCCCCTGCCTCAGGGTGTACATGCTCTATTGTGCAAAAGCAATCATTCTTACACCCCCCACCCCCTACCCCCTCCCTTCTCTTTGTTTTGCAAATGGCCTCTCCCACATCATTTTACATACACACTCCAACCACTGAGCTCTGGGGACCGTCCAGGAAGTAATTGTGGCTTTTGTGCGTGTAGCCCCCCCCTCCCTCTTCTTCCTCAAAGGAGCCGCGCCCCCTTGTCAGCTGTCATCATATAACTGCCTGCAGACCCAGGGGCCTAATGACAGGATCTATAGTACATGAAAACACAATTATAGCCCTTGGTTCAATTGCTACTGTGTGAATGGCCTTTAAAAGAGGGAAAAAGCCGAACACATGCTGCCCGCTCGAAGGCATATAAGTCTGAACAATATCCTCTAAATCACAATCCATTAAAACACAGCCTCATTCTGAGTCTGAACATTTTAAATACACTCTGTTTAAGCGACTCTCCCTACATGATATGCTAATTATAGGACGTGCTTGACGGAAGGAGATTTCTGACTGATATGGATACATTCGACCTTGTGTTGCAGCGCTACTTGCTGTTTTAATGAGCTAATATGTGAGTGGCGGTGCTGGCATACACAACCCACATGAGTCTCGGTGTTCCGGCGGCATTTCATTATCTCTGACGATGTTGTTTTCATGGCAATATTTTGAAGCCACATTAAGCATCCATTACAATACGCTGCAGGAAACATGTTGATGGAACCTGCAAAAGATCCACCGCCTGGGCTCAATATTGCAAACCCTGACATACTTTACATTAGGCAGTCAAAATGGCAGAAGAGCAAGGGAGAGGCCTCCCACCATCTTTTTCAAATGGGAACAGTGACCCCCAATGGACGATGCAATGCAATCACAAAGGGTTAACGCGCCATCATCCTCCACCTCATATGCATGGGTGCAATGCCTCTCTGATGCAGCAGGGGTCAGTGTTGTATTGTGGCAAAATTGGACACAGTGAGAATGAAATGGAAAGCTGTGGCTGCAAAGATCACATCTGTCTCAGTGACACCACTAATCCCATTTAATCCGTCTGAGTTAATGTCCAGCTTTGCTAGTCGCCAAGCGCCCAGGCACAGGGCTAAGCAAACAGGGGCAGCGGCCTTGGCAGATCCCATTAATGTAGTGACCCTAACGGGCTAAAGTGGCAAAGATGACACTTAAACGTACAGATACAGCGAAGTAGGCAGGCGCTTCATCATAGCCACGCAGGGATGCACACACAATAATGTACACACACAAACAAGCACACATGCTTAAATACACAGACATACATGCATTCCCATCAAATAACACACACACACACACACACACACACACACACGATGGAGGCATGTAAACGAGATGCACTACACATCGGAGCACACATGCGGAAACACATTCTTCAAGCCAAGCAACAATTAAATGGAATCTAATTAAATAGGTGCTAATTGAAGCACTAATTAACTAAAACAAATTGATACAACTGTGACAAGGGGAGAATGAGGCACATGTAAATGATGGTGGAGAACAATACGTGTGGAGCATAGCATCCTACCGCAGGAACGCATCAGGATACAGCCTGGCCTCTCTATTGTCTTACCCTCTCTCAGGCCTGTCAAAACACACAGGCCTCCAAACAAAAGACCTCTCACAACTACAGGAGGCTTCTCTTTTCAGCAAAGGATCAGGACTGCCACCCACTTCCATTCTACCTAACAAACACCAGATCCTTTCGTCCTAAAAGCCTCCCATGTAACACAGCACCGCGCACCAGACGGCTGTCAGCCTCCGGACACAGAGCTAGCCAGGAAACCTGACCCCTGACAGGACTGAGTTACAGTCCTGCTTCTAGGGTTTAACTAATACGTGATTTTGAAGGCCGATACCATTATGTTATAATGAGGCTATAATTTTTCTCTGAAATTAAGTGTTCCTAACGTGAAGCCAAAAAGGTTCAAGATTTCAGTCTATTTCTAATTTTTTTTTGTCTTTGTGATGTTTGATAATCAGCAAAACAGCAGAGACACTAACACAGTAAACTCACACAGACAAAATTTGTGACTCACCTTATCTATTTATTGATTGAATTAAATACTAGGACAGACTGTTTTTTATTTGTTTCCATTTTAGTAAACATCCCACTGCAGCAGTGATTCAACAAACTCTGTGAAAGCTTCCACATTTGCAGACACCTGCTTTTCTGGTCCACAGGAAGTGCTATCATGGCTGAGTAAATGAGGAAAAGAGTGCCACTTACATAATGTTTATCAAAAAAGTTCATATGAAGTCACATTAATTACCACACTGCATAAAAGACAAGCAAATGCCACAGTACTAGAGATAAAAAATTAAAAAACACACACAGCTCAGATCTCACATATGAAAATGCTAAATGTTCTGTCATCTGTTGATGCAGAGATAGATAAACTACATCACAGCATAGTGTGACACTAACAGTCATATTTGTATTTACTGTATATTTAGTATACAGGCTGATATCGGCTGATGTATTCATATCGGTCTGAAGTGACATAAAAGGAAGCACAATCAGAGAATCTGGGCTGAGCGACCTCATTTCCAACACTTTGTTCTCTGTTTCACTGAACTGTGGTGTTCAGTGTCTGTTAAAGGTTGTTCAGGTTCAAAGTGACAGTGTGCTTCCCATGACACCTTGAGTACGAAGTAGATTTGGAAAGTGTGACTGTTTTGTTCAAAGCGATTTTGATGCAGGTGTACAAACTGCAAATGCACACGTTCTCACACCTACAGTTATGGCTTTATAATCAACTGTTTGAGAGCTTCCTTCTTGTTTACATTTGTTTAAGACCTTTGTGGTTGGCATTTGACAATAAATCTGACTTCATGTGACTTGCAGCTCATGACTTGTACTTTATATAAAGCTCTTGCAGGAGGAATATGACTCCAGACACCCGAGATTTCCTGGCACACACATTTCTGAACAGCTCCCTAAGCATTACTGTAATATAAACCACAATGATACTGTAAATCATAAAGCATGAGGTGTAATAAAGTGTCTCTCCCTGCTGTCTGCTCTAGTTAAACATCTACCAGGGGCAATACATCTGTTGCTATAGCTACAGATTCTCCATTAGATGCAAAACTGGAATATGATGTAGCCGGGGAGGTCCCACTTTAATAAATTACCTAAAAAAAGAAAGCAATCACAACTAGCCAGCTACCAGGCACAGAGAAATAATGTCCT
Organism: Larimichthys crocea; assembly: GCF_000972845.2. Taxonomy (NCBI): domain Eukaryota; kingdom Metazoa; phylum Chordata; class Actinopteri; family Sciaenidae; genus Larimichthys; species Larimichthys crocea. The sequence goes on along the minus strand of NC_040013.1, from coordinate 47,998,604 downwards.
GACAATTTTATTATGGCTAACATTTGCCTCCTGAGTCCAAAACCTAATGACTGCACAGAAAAAAAATCTGCACCCCAATGTAACTACAAAATTAAAAATTGCTGTAAAATAATGCTCTTACCTCGTACGACAAAATCTGAGCCACATACAGTATATCCAGAAGGAGTTTCTCTGTGCCTCTGTTACCTAGTCCAATCCCATCATGCAATAGTCCCAGCTCCAACAGCGCATGACTTTAGATCCCTGCTAATTTAATGTTCCCAGACCTAATTGTCCCCAGAGTGGTTGCTCTGAAGTAGCCCTGCTGTATCTCAGTGACTATGGCTTGTTAAAAGTGATGAGATGTGTATACGTGTGTGTGCGCGCGCGTGCAAGACCAGTGTATGGATCTGCAGTACAGCAACCCAGCCAAGCACCTTACATGGCCTGACATTAATCACTGTGCACCGTCCCATGCAATATTCACCTGGCTAAGCACAGCGGGCGCAGGGGTTGTCTGGGTTCGACCGTTCTTTGTCATTCTCTTCCCTTTATTTCCAGTTCTATTTCGGTCTCTCTCTGCTGCTGTCTAAGGGCTTGGGAGGCTGTGCCTGTAGCCGCGGGGAGGGGAGAGGTGATGGATCTTGAGGAGAAATCCTGAGAGGGCTAAATATTCCTGGAGGTAATTTTACTGGTGTTCCCATTGAGTTCTGGTTTATTGAGATTGCTCCTGAGGGTCAAATTTATCACTGTCACATTCCCAGTCTTACCATATGATATTTTAGCTTATCAATTTGTCCATATATGAAGCCTGTATCCATTTTGACAGACCAATCATAATTTAACTGGAATATCTGCCACCTCTGATTTGAATGACTCTGAAGTCCCATCATATAGGGCCAGTTCAGATTGGGACCCAGTTCAACTCCAAACAGTCCCCTGGGACTGAAGCAGCGGACATGCCCTCCCCCACCTCCATTTCAACACCGGTGGGACTGTTCCCTCATCCTTTCCCAGCCCTGGCATGCTGGGCAAAGTCAACACCACCAGCCCGAGTGGAAACCCATGGGGACAGGTTTGGCTCCTCACACTAAATTCACTGTGGTCAGGCTGTCTGCTGAGCAAAAATAGACAGCATTTAGGAAACTTAAGCAGAGAAAGGTAGGCGCTCCCAGACACTTATTCATATAGGAAAATCATCTCAGGGAAAAAAGAATAAAAGTCTACTGACCTTTTCAGCAAAACTCTGATATGTGCCAGTTTTACACAGAATCTCATTTGCAGATTTCCATTTTTCATTTCTTCACTTATTATCTGAGAGGTTTACGTCACTTGGATTTGACCAAGTAGTTTTACAACACATTTCATTTAAAAAGCCTGATTTGTAAGCTAAAAAGTAATAGAGCTGTGTTATTTTTGCAACATTTGTTATAGTGATGTATTATTTCTGCATTAAACATTCAACCTCTGTTCTAATTAGCTGGAGTTACTATTTTCCACAGAGAAAATTTCTTCTTTATGTTATTTCCATCTATCGTTTGTGCTGTGCTGGAGACTCATCAGATGCTCTTGTAATTCCTTGGTTAACTATTGAAGTTAATGAAGTCATAAATTATTCATTTTAAACATTCCTAATTTGTAGTTATACTGAATATAAAATGATTCAATCTAAAATTAGACAACTTTTATTTAAAAAGTGTGAGTTATGATTCACACCACATTAAAAAACAACAATTTAGTGAGTGTGGATATCCCTTTATATGTTGGGGTGTAAGTCATTTTCTTCCTTTCATCAACCACTTCTATTGAGGTGCCCTGCAGCAAGGCCCTAAAGCCGTTACCATAACATACATATATAATTGTTTGCAATTACAGACAAATGAACAATTTCAGCTGTTTATAGTTTTCAATGAAAAAATATAGAACATGAATAAATTTCATCTGAAATGAGAGGATATACTAGCTGGAGCCAATGCTTATGAAATCCACATTTATAATCAGATGACGCATCCTTTGAATTAAACTCTTGTCATATCTCTCTCTCTGGCACAGGCACGTGTGTTCATCTGCTAACTTGCCTATGATGTGGTAAGGACAATTACCCGCTGCGTGATCATGCATACATGTTCAAGTTACAAGCTGCTAACTAATTGATCTGTCAAGGTCTATTACAAGTCATGCTCCTCCTCTCATCTCTGTCTTTCTACTCTGCACACAAATGCACACACATGCATGCGATGTGCCTACAGACACCTCTGCAGTGTATCTCATTATCCACCCATCTAATAGTGCTCTTTGTTAAATTGCAGCGTTAACCTGAGTAACAGGAGTAAAGGCCTTTTCTATCACGTTACCACTTACAAGCTTTCCAACCCCATAATTACATCAAGGATTTCACATTTTAGGGCTGATCTCATTACAAGTGCAACAGTAGATAGTGTTTCAGTTCCTCGATCAAACACAACATTATAAGCAGATAATCGTAAAGTGAGCAAAAGGTGTAAGCCTCAGGAGAATAAGTGGAACAAATATTTCTTTTATGAGGTGTTGGGGGAAAAAAAGTCATGTGCAAAGCAAATCTCAGTTACAGTAAATGATAAATCACATGGCCTCTAGCCTGAAAGCACAATTTCATTGTGGTGATACTAATGTTCAGTTGTTTCAGTATATCCAGCAAAATAGCAAGGAAATTTTTCACTTAAAATAAGCAGCTCAGCATCTCAGTGTCCAGAATGACACTGGTGGGGAGCATTCACCTTGATCAGTTTACATGGGGTGGAAGTAGCGTTAGCCAGGAGAGATACTGTCTGCGTCTCCTGAGCCGAAGTGCCACTGCTCAGGGTCACTGCTCTGCGGATAACAACCAGCCTACCGTTATCAGTCATCCTGATCACCCGCATGTTACCACTGCCCCACTGCCTTTGGGCAGCGGTGCTCTAGTGTCTATCGCAGCTCTTAGGCTGCCCCTGAACTGTGTTACAGCACACTGTTAATGCCTTAGCTAATCTGATCTGTCGCCAGCTGGCTTACTGTTTATGAACACACCTAAATATGATGAAGGCAATGTAATCCTGAAGCAGCTACAGTATGACAGCAGCATGCAGGATGCTGCCTTCATGTCCAGGGGCTGGCCTGATAGTGAGAGGTTTGCCTGAGGGAGGTGAGGGGGGGCTGGAATAATAGAGTGAACTGTCCCGAGTTGTTTGCCTATATGACATTGTTAGTAGGGTGTGTGTGCAGCGCAGGGTAAGGCACTGCACTAATAGCTATCAGTGTGTTGCTTGAGCAAGTCAGCATTATGTGTTATTCATGACCTCCATTTGAAGCATATTGAAGGTCAAAGCTGTGCCCGTGCTTGCTGGGCATCTTACAGCAGGCAATGACACATAAAAACAACATTACAGTCAGACTGGTGTATTGGTTTATGAATATTATCGTTAACAGAAATAATAATGACCTACAGAGTTAACCACAAAGGCAATATATATATATATATATATACTTCATTTTCTTGTTTTGACAATGCTTTGCCTGAGATATGTGTGCACCTTGTGTTGTTTTACAGCTGGTACAGGAGCTAATTTGCTGTGTTTTTAGTGGTGTGATGAACTTTAGGAGAATTTATGAATTTTCATTGGTAGGGATCTTGACCACCTTGCCAAAAAAAACAAAAAAAAAACAAATGAAGCTGCAATTGTGTTTCATTTTTGGCACATGCAAAGAACTAGTAGAAATTACTGGACCTAATTCAAACAATGTAAGTATTACTGGCCTTAAAAAACATTGCTGAGCATGTGTGACTGCTGGCTCTTGACAAGAGTGTGAATGAGAGGAGAACAAGAAAACACATACACAGTGTCACACAAAAACACACACACACAATGCTCAACCATTCCTGAGGTCCTGTTGAGTCCTCTAATTAGACCAAGTGCTGCACCCCTGTGACGAACTCTGCTCTGACACCGCAGCTCCTGTCCTCCGACGAGTTTCTGCCACCCTGGGGTGCCTCGAGGACACCGACATATCACCTCGCCTGCGGATCATAGTGTGTGACATACACTAGGGACCTCTGACTGGAGAGATGGCAAAGCCAAGGAAGAAATATGGACGGAGAAAATGAATCTGGACATACAGAGGGCAGCCTGAATAACAAAGTAGAAAATGCTCCAAGTGCTGATTGTTGTGGAGGATAGCATCCTAAAAGCATACAGTACATCATACAGTACCTATCAGTGTATTTTATCAATAGGATCGGTCGTGATGTGTAATCTTGCTTAAATGCCCAGATGGCTGCTCTGTGTTGTCCTTCTCCCACGGTTAATACAAAAGTGCTCACTTATTGTGTGTACATCCATCTGCTTAGCGTTTGTAGGATAAAAGGATCTACAGTATGTCCTCATGGATGTAAGCAAGAGCAAATGGTGCTGGGAAGTCAACTTGCCAAACTGTGAACACTAAACAACCACAGGACTGTGATAGAATCTGTGGGTACTGTTGCCAAGGACGTTTTCTGTGTCAGATACAATCCACAAAGGGCTCCTCATCGAAGCTCCGTCCATCTGGAAGCGGATGTGTTTTATATTCATGGGATCCCATCTATTAGAGACACTTAGAGTGCATGAAAACATCACAGGGGTTGGGGATAAAGCGAGAATAGATATCTTTATCTATTGCTTTCTCTTTTCTTCGACTGCAAGCGCTTACACAGTCACTCCAGAGTCACAAAAATAAAATGAAGCTTTGAAGTTAAACTCTCATTGCTGCCGTGATCATTGTAAGGCACACTAGGAAACAGGATAACAATTTGTTGCAGGATGGAGCGACCGACACTCACAAACAAAAGAGACAGCAGCGATTAAGTATGCACTCGACAAAGAGAGACTACACTCAAAAGCTGTAAATCTATCAACACCTCTATCCCATAACACGATAAGCAGGGGAAATGTGCCTGTATTTGTAAGGATAAACGGGAATGAAACAATCTAATTCTTTTCTAGTTCTTATGCTGCCACAAAAGTTTCATGCAGCACTTTGGCCGACAGGCTCTGTGAGATGTTGGTTTGGTCATGCTGTAATCTAACGCACAAACTCTTTTTTGACAACAATGTCTGAATCATCTTATGGGAGTAGTTGTGTGCGGGACATGAAGCAGTAGGAGTGGGAAGGTGCTCAAACATCAAATGAACTGCAGCGTGGATCACCAAGCATTCCAAATGTTTATTTAAAGGTGTGGATCAACTGTTTCATATTTCATAGTGTTATCTATAATTAATTAGTTATGCAACATGATCATCTCGTCAGTCTCATCTGTACTGTGATTATGACTGGAAATGGGTGTTTCCCACAGCGTGTGAACACAGCATAATTGTTAGTTCTCAAAACAATAATAATGTAGCTAGGAGTTTGGAATTTTAGTTACCAATGGCAGGCTTTAATTCTCAGCATGCAGGGAACTTAACACCAGGGTAGGTTTTAGCTTCTTCTCAGAGGGTGACACAGTCAAATATTCAATTGAATGTACACTTGAAAAGGGAAGGGATTGAAAGGTAAGCACCAGGGCAAAGGTGACCAGCAATACTTTATATATCAGTCTAGCTTGGAAAGGAGACATCGGCAGTTATCAACAGATCACAGGATAGAGGCATTTTTTGGGGGGGACTTAAGTGATACATGGGGTGAGTGTGCCTTAACCAGTTCACCAAGCCACAGACAAATTCTCTCTCTAAGCTGCTGCAAGGTGCTGAAGAGACATTCATTACAATGGTCCCCAGACACATACAGTAAGCCTCTGCTGATAAAGACCACATAACTGAGTACACATGACTAACATGTGTACAGTCATTTCAGGGTTGAGTGCGCACCTCAAAGAATACCTGTGGCATCAGTGAGAAAATAAACATTTAGCATTTTCTGCATTCCTCAAAACATCCTCAGATTTGTAGTTTGGCTGACAGCAGTAAAATACACTACAATCTGCAGGTATGTGCATTTGTTGATGTACCTCCAAGACATTAATTAAAATTGCACCAAGGAAGCACAAAATAAATAAATTGATCTAAAATGTAGCTCCTTATTCAATGAGTAGGAATATCACTGGGGAAGCAAATACACATGTTTTAAATTAAAAAGTTTCTCTGAATCTTTACTTCCCTATCATATATTTCAGTGACCGAATAAATATGTCACTGCTAATGGGTAGAAACATAACCCACTACTGTGGCTTTTGAGCTGCTTTGATAATCTCTCATGTTAATCTTTTTGGAAGCACGAGTAGTAAATCTTCAGATGAAGTTACTGTAAAACATAAAACTCAGTTTCAGTTTTCAGATGATAGCAGCAGTTTGCTGATATGGTGTTATTATCTGGACTGGAATGTAGAGTGGGTTCAGTAATTGCAGACTATTGCACTTACACTCTGGGTAATAGCACCAGCTAAATACATCATTTCTAACTGTCTTTTAGCAAACTAAATATCACAGCCAAACTCATTTTCAGCCATGTTAACTTCCTCAGGAAATCTTATCTAAGAGATATTTTTGTCTGTGGAGGAGGCCTCGGGGCTACATAGCCTCATTATTTAGTTTGGCTTCCTGACTACATTTCCCCTCTTATCCTCAACAGCACTATGGTGGATCTTGGCCTCGGACAGGAGCATAAAAACATCCGCCCATTTAAACAAACTGTTAACAAATAGATGGGCTATCTCACTGAGACAGACTTGGAGTCTGTGGGCTCAGCAGTGTGCTTGAAGCCTGGGATATTGGCAGTTCTCTATCTGCATAAACAAACAGAAAACCACTTCTGCAGTCATGAAGGAAAACAAGAATAGGATGGCAGGGTAAACCCACCTGAAGCCAGCATATCAACAATTTGTTTATGGAACACAAACACTTTTGGTGGCAGGAGGGTTCATCATGGCTCATGTATACAAGTCACATATTTTGCCCTTCAATAAGGTCCAAATGCCGTTTGACTAATTCTGTACAATTCTTCCTCTGTGATACTGTTCTTCTAACTTGTACTTTCCCCTCTTGTGTTTCAGCAATGAACCGCACGAAACACTCCCAAACAAGTACAAAATACCCATAATGCAATTACAGCACAGTCTATGTATCAGCCATCTGTCATAGACTACTGTTGCGTGTCCTCACCTCTGTATTAGCTGCTCTGATATACTGCAGTGTCACTGCTGTGCCAAACGTTTTGCTGAATTCAATCCAAAAATACATATGCTTAAAAAAAAAAGTAAAAGAGGTGCTACCACCAAGCAAACACATTTGCAAATACAGCCATCAACGTAATATAAAAACACCAGAATCCTCACTTTAAACTCAGAGTAATAAAAATATTCTTCACCGACAATGTAAAGTCAGGAGTGTCTTAAACATCATTAATTACACAGAACCACAGAAGAAAAAGAAAAAATGCCACAACTATTGGCACTAACTGAACTAGTCAAATAAAACCATCAGAAAGTCCCTTTAGACGGCAGCAAGAGAAGGGCAGTTAGTGCCAAAGTGACCACCGACCACAATGTGAGAAACATCATTGCTAACTACAATAGGCTCCCGCTGACAAAACCTCAAACAGAGATTCTGTACAAGCCCACAGTCATTTGTGACAATAACCCAGACTTCCCTAAAAGACAACAGGAGCAGTGTTGAAAGCTTCTATTCCAAAAACAATGATAATTACGTAAATGTTACAAAACATAATTACATACACCATTTTCAAAATGACTTGGGCAATAAAAAGATTTACACAGCCCTAAATGGGCCAAAACTCCTGATGACTGCTTTTAGCAGTAGCTGCTCACAAAAATAGTTGAAGAAAACGATTTCCATTGTTGAACAGGGAGATGTTGATGGTGCACTGATAGAGAGGACTGATGTAATGACAACCTCACCACTGCTGAAAAAAGTAAAGTGACGGGCACAAGGAAGGGAAGTAGAAAAAAGAAATGTGTAACACTGCCACCTCTTTCTGCTTTAAAGTGAATGTGGAACAGATGTCAGATGGAAAGTATATATTTGGAGATTTTCCTAATTAAAGAAGAGCTGTGAAAACAATCACAATCTCTCACGTCTCTTTCGTCTGTCATAGCTAATGCAAAAGAAGCTATAAGAAGGCATAGACACTGACCATTTTGTTCTTCTTGGAGTAAGTCTTCTTCAGCAGCCTCTCGTTCATCCTCTCCTGCTCCCTCTGAGCGTGATGAAGGAATCCGTTCTCCAGGGGATCCACCACTGGCTGGACGTTCTCCTCTTCCTCCTCCACCTCCTTGTCTTCCTTCTTCTGCCGCTTTGCCACCTTTTTCTCCTTCCACCGCTCCTTCTTCTCCTGTGTCTTCACAACTCCGGTCTTCTTCTGCAGGGAGAAGAAGAGAGTGCATTAGAACTCTAGACAGTAAAACTAATACATTTGTGATATGTGCAGTGGAGTGATTGATGGTGACTTTAATAAAAAACAGCGACTGTACTCTCTGTTGACGTACAGGACTAAAAGTCAATAATAACTGAAACCAAATGACTAAAATCACCAAGGCAGTATTAAAGGATGACCTATAACCTGTTGCACATAGCCCTTACATACAGTATGTTACAAACAAAATAGACAGATATATAGATGGATAGACAGAGTGGCGGGAGATAAATGTATAAAAGAATGGAGGGAGGGTGTGCTGCAGCTGGCAAACAGTCAAGAGCGCAGCCCCTTTTACTGCTGGCTTTATACAAAGCAAGCAAACAGTCGAGCAGTGAGCAGCAACACTCACTCTCTCTCTCTCTCTCTCTCTCTCTCTAAAGTCATCTTTAATCCTGTCAACAGCAGAACAATGCCTTACTGGAGCCCATAATCACTTTATGGCTCAGATATAATGAGCTTATGATATGAAGTGCTGCTTTAACACACACTGGAGAAAATACAGTTGCTCTACACTTATACTATGACCAAGCAATTTCCCCCTTTAACTAATTATTCCTTTCATGCTTCGGTTACAGCCTGTATGGAATTGGTGTTTGTTTACTGGAATTCAAACATCATTTGTTACTCCCTAGGATCACTGCTTTTTTGCTTCGCCGCCTCCCCCAGCTCACCTTCTGACGAGTGTTTCACAGACAGAGAAACATGGCATCGGGCTACCAAAACTAGTGACTGGTGTTTGCTTCATTTCTGCTGCTGTGATGCACTGAGCATATTCGCATACTCAAGTGCACATAATTCATAGTGCTAGGGCACGTCCTGTGGCCCTCTGCAGTGTTCATGTCATACTGGAATTACCATAATGAGCAGCTTCTGACATGTAAATGCAGTTCAAGTCTATATCACAGTTGTAATAATGATCCAATAGCTTTTTCTGAAAGCAGTTATATATTCAGCCTGGTACTAAATTATACAGATGTGCCTAGGAAAAGGAAACAAACACGGGTTGCTTCATCAGCCAAAGTTCATTTGGTGTCATGCTAATGGATTGGTGAATGAGAGGTACATTGTAAAGCACTCTGTCTGTTCGGTAGTAAGTAAGTAAGTTAATTTAGCATTTTATATCACCTCAAAACATGCATGCAGTTATTGAGTGTCCACTCCTCATCAGTGAGTATTTTGTCAGTTTTAGTATGTGATCAACAGCAGAATTGCTTTTTGCTGATATTGGTTTTCTATGAGAAATTGAGTTCAGGATGCACTTGCAGTGTGGGCTAAGTAAAGGACATGGCTAACATGATATGGCGAAGAGGTACACAAATTGAAGTGCAGGCACATCTGCCAGCCAGTGTAAAACACTGCTGCCTGCCTACTTGTGTGTTTTGTGATTGAATTGTATCCTCCTCCTGGGCTTCAGCTGCCTCTTATTTCCAGTTCTCATCACACCCGATTGGAGCTGGTGACTTGCTGCTGCTTGGTAAAACCTTTTGGTGGAGATCACTGTGTGTCTGAATGACACAGGATGACACACCGCTGCTTGAGGCTGCATGAAGTTCAAGGCCGAGGGCTGCTAGTTCACGTTTCAACATCTGTTCACAGCCAGCAGCACCCGGCCCTACTGGAGTCAGCTCAGTGCTCCATATGAATAATCAAATTATTGGCTCCAAGGGTGGGAGGTTAGCAGATGGCTAGCACATTATCCCCATAACTGCTAATGAATGACACCTTCCATAATGAAAGGCGTTCATGTGTCAGGCACTGCAAAAAACTGGCCATGGAATGGAGAAAGGTCTTCCATGATAAAAAGTCCAGGCAAAATTGAACCAAAATTAATTAAAGAGAGTAAAGACAGACACACACACACATACACACACACACTACACACACCTTCATTATGATGTTCTAGTTCAAGAGTCTTTGCATAAATTAGTTTGTGGTACGCTGAACATGTTTGTAGCTGAACTGTTTCTTTTTTACTTGCTAGCACAAATCCCAGGCTGTTGGGAAACATGCAGTATTTCTGGTTATGGGATCTTTTTTCAGTAGTTCAGAGGAAAAAAAAAAACCTTAACATGACCCTGCATACGAAGACTGTGGAGAGACTTCTTTTCATTGCAAAAGGAAAAACGGTTACTTTCATGTTGTGCTGTGTATACCTAGATTATAGAGAATAGATCTATTTAACATACTTGCGTAACTCGCCTTGTTTTTATATTTACACATTTGTCTGAATCACATAATTTAAAAACAGTATTCCTCCATTTATGACCATGACAACAATGAATTGAGCAGTATACCCTGTTAGACAAACTTCCTCTATGAAACAGTATCTTTTAGGTTCCTATGCTAACCCAGCTCACCGACTGACACCGCTTTGACAGAAGGATCTAATATCATCACACTGACATCACACATCGGCTCAAAGCAGATCTTCTCACCTCAAGGCAACACATTAATTTCTCATGAGCCGGCGGTATTAGCAGGTTGTTTGTCATGCAATTCATTACCTGGAGAGCAATCCTTAAAGAGCTGTTACGGGAACAAAGCAGTGACAGCCTGACAGAAACAAGACCAAGGCTTTCCTCCTTTTAAGCCGAGCTGAGCTGCAGTCTGCACATCAATGTCCAATGAGATGGATTGCAATTTGAAATTTTCCATCGCCTTTGTTATTAATAGAAACGTGTCTTTGTGAATAAACTGGCATTGAGTGGTTTGATCAATTAAGTATCAACTTGCAGAAATGTAGAGTTATCCTTCTGGAGGATGATGTCAGTGTGTTTATCATCTGCTTCATTCAACCAAAAAGCACAGTGATATATGAGGACTACACTGATTATTTGACAGTTTGACACGTTCATCTTTAACGTGATGTATTGTAACATATTCAATATCTGAAAAGAGATTGGCATCATCTTTTTTTGTTTGAAAGACAGTGTGCAAGCTTCAGCCTTTGTATAGAGCTTTATGTAAAGATAACATTTGTGTTTTAGTTTCTCTTGTTTGGTTTGAAATATAATGAAAACAATTTATCTGCTATTGCCGTACATCCATTCCTCATGACAACTCATTTAACTTCATGACATTTTAACCAAATGTGTCACAATTATATCTTAAACTAATTACTATCTTGACAATGCAAAGACAATCGTTTAACCAACCAATGCTGTGTTATTTTGTATTATCCTTTTGTCTGTATATGTTCAGTTGTAACCTAGACTTTAGCAAATAAAGCTAAGATTGTGATATGCAGACAAGACGGATCTATCCACCTGTTGGGGTCACCCTTCAGATCAATGGCATGTACAGACTCTTAAAGGACACTTTTCAAACTGTCCTGAACTTGTGTTGCCTGTTAAATCTCTCCTCTTTTATCTTTTTCACTTATTTTGCTTGAGATTTGTGTTGAATAAGCACAAAAAATAATTTCTTAACGGGCAGGTCATCCCAGTCAAGCAAGTACAAGAAGTTCAAATTCACTTGAATCATGTGACCTTTTATTCATGTCACCATTCTCCCTCTCTGTTTCCCCCAAACTGTTTAAGAAAGCACAACCGTGAGCACAACAGTGGCCCTGAGGTAAAGGTATAAAAACCAGCTGTTTGTGACTTATATACACTAACAATCTAGAAATCTATCTAGAAAATAACCAGCCACCCTCTTTGCCCATCTTTCTGTGACCCCCCCAAGAATGGGGGTGGTGTTTAGCTCAGTTGGTAGAGCAGCCGCCCCATGTGCAAAGGCTCAGTCTCCAGGGTTTGAATCCGACCTGTGGCTCTTTCCCGCATGTCATTCCCCGTCTGTCTCTCCCCACATTCCTATCACTCTTCATCTGTCTCTATCAGAAATAAAGCTTGAAAAGGCCAAAAAAGAAAGAAAGAATGTATGCACAGTTTATACACGTAAAATGCAACACAGACTACTAAGGTTAGTGAAACAGATGAGGGTCTAGGTCTATACATATGTGTCATTCTTCTGTGTGCACCAGGATTTTTGAATAATGTTAATTGTAAAATCTAAGCTCGAGCACCACAAAGCAATTACTTTGTTTAGCACATCTGCACCTGCTCTCATTGCTGTATCATGTCTGTGTTCTATCAGTCATAAACAGATTTCAATTGTCTATCTGTGTCATTTCCATTTATTCACAGTCCACGACTCTGACAATAGATCTATAATAGTTGCAGGAGAAGAAGAGTAATCCATCACTGTGTGTCTGCCAGCGCGGCTTAGTTGTGATATAATTTCCATATGCCAATGGCCTGAAGTGTTTTTTTTTTCTTTTATAAAACGGTTACTAAATTATTTCTACACCCTTATCACACTCTGCATTATTAAAAACCCATTTACAAATGAAAAGGGGAAAATACTGATGTAAATAATTGCAAAGTAAATGTTTTGCTGCTGGTAAATATGTCGTGCATTCAGTCTAAATTTAGTTTAGGAATAGGACTTTTAAATGGCAAATGCATGATGTTATCTCTTAATGCTCAGTGTCACAACAACCTGTATGTTCAACAAAACATAACTTTCAACCTCTCTCTACAAAGTGGTCAGAGTGGTGACTCTCCTTCACTCTAATCAGTTCAGCCTGAGGCACAAATGTGACAGTGACCATAAAGAAAAAGTGGTTTGAGATACGATGAGCCGAGGAGGAAGTGACGACAGAGAAGAGGAAAAGAGGACAGGATAGGAAGCAAGGACAGAGAAATGGGAACCAAGACAGTGCAAGTGAGAGGAGGGGGAGTGTGGTGGGGTGCTCAGCCTGGAACATGAGAGACCGCTAGACTGGTCTGACCCGACCACGTTACCCTGGCAACAAGACGGGAGAGCTTTGTTGCTGTTCCTGGCTGCATAGGGACTCGAGCATGTGTGTGTGTGTGTGTGTGTGTGTGTGTGTGTGTGTGTTTGTGTGTGTGAGTATGTGTGAGAGAGAGAGAGAGAGAGAGAGAGAGAGAGAGAGAGAGACACTGTGTGTGTGTGAGTATGAGTGCATAAAATCCAACACAGGTTTCCATGCTTGCAACAATAAAGCACATGACTTTACGTGGTTATGCTGGGGCCTTGAGATCCACCGTGGAAGCACATTCAGCTCCCAAAGGAAGGTTTATGCATTCTGTTCAGAGGAATGTCAGCAACCCCGAAGTTGCCTGCAAAGGGTAAGGGGGGTCTCACGGAGCATGCATAAACCAGAAGGCTAAGGATTCCTACAAATGGAGCCTGGAGTGCAGACAAATAGGCAGTAGAGAGGGAGAGCACATCATCATAACTTCTTTACTGCACTCTCTTCTTTCTGAGGCCAGTAATTATTTAGACACAAAGATTGCTGCAGGATAAACCTCCCGACATAAAGCAGCGGTACAAAGACATCACAGGGCTGCCTTAAAATTTCACCACTGTAGAGACCTCTACTGTAGAGCTGTAGCATGACTGTCAAATAAATACATCAAAACAGCATTGAAGTTTCACTCAACAACTTCATCTTTCCATATGATATTAAAGCAGCAGAGCGGAGTCATTTGTTGCACCACTTCCGCAGTGTTTAGCTCCTTTTAAGCTGGCTGAGGTGTGCTTGTGCAGATTTATTGCTCAGTTGTTGGACTGATTCTGTACGCATTACTGCAGCTCTTGGCATGTCCGATAAATCACTCTGACTTGTCATGATTTAGACTGGATTGATTTAATCATGCTGCGCTCGCTAGCTTTTATAGTCCTGTGCATGTGAAGCTCCGCAGAGACACCAGAGTGTACACCTTCCATCTAATGCTGCTGTCAGCTACATCAAACACACCTTTGATTAACTTAGAGCACACACTCATTTACCCGGCCTCCTTGTTTCTCTCAAAGCATATAATCGAGGGTTATTGCCTCGAAGAGAGAAAAGAGAGTGCATTGTGTGCCAAGAAGCTTATCAGGCTGTGAACAAGAGAAACACACATTTCTACAGTGATCAATGTTGCATAATTTGCTAGCACAAGGATTAAATGAACCGCATCCTTTTCACCTTTTGTTAATCAATGTGGTGTATTTTTCCTGTTCATTTGACTTCATGGTTTAAAGGTCTAATCCTTTGTGAGCGTAAGCTAGTTTTTTTTGGGAGTGCTGCTGTATGCGGTGTGTAGGAGAGCAGGGGAATGAACAGGAGATGTGAGGTGCTACTCCCTGGCAGGTCAGCCTACTGCTGCATTTGTCCAGCTAACTGGAGCCAACCTTCCAACATGCCTCCACTCTCACTTTGTCACTTCCTTCTCTTTCTGCATCACACACTGTTCACTTTGTTCCTGCGCTCACTCTCTCTGTTTTGCAACGGTGCACATGAACTAAATTTGAATCATGTGGAAATAACTGTCAGGATGATTCATGGGTAAATGCATCAACTTGAAAGCAATGAGACTTGTGTGAAGTCTACAGTGTGATATTTTCTGTCAACTTTGCTCTGTCATAATAATTATTCTCATATTTAATAAAGTACACTCTTGTATGCCTAGTAATATTTTAGTGTTTGTTTTTTTTCAAGCTGTATTGTATAGACAGCTGAAGAGTGACAGGAATGTGGGAGAGAGAGATGGGGAATGACATGCAGCAAGTTCACAGAGAGAACCCACGCAGACACAGGGAGAACATGAAAACTTCACACAGAAAAGCCCCAGCCGAGGTTTAAACTAGGTTGATGTGAGGCAACAGTGCTAACCACTGCACCACCGTGCCGCCTGACATTTTCAAATGCTTTAGAAAATGTACTGAAACTGTGAAATCTAGCTAATTCTACTCTTTGTGTTAGTTTCATAGTCAGAGATGAAATATATAAAAAAGAAGATGAGTATTGTAGTATTAAGTCTGATGTCTGCACTGTGCTGGCCACACTGATGATCCATAAAGTAGAGTAACACGTCTTTCACCTGTAACTTGAAAGTAAATCATTTGGATTGTACAGCAGAACTGGAAACTCTAATGTCACTACAGATATGACTGAGTGATAAAGTCTGTGATGTAATCTCTGTGCTATGGTGTATGATCTTGCTAAAGTCAGGTTTACTATCTTAAGTAAGCATCAATGTAGTGTGGCACTGTAATCACTTTACAGATTCATTCTTGATATTTGGCAGCCGTGGCAGCTCAAAGAGGCCATTGTTATTTTCAGTTAGTATTTTGTTAGATATTAACTGAAATCAGCTGGACTCAAAGGGGAAGTGTGCAGCTGAGCAGGAACAAGAGGAACTCCAGTATTTGGATGTTTTTGATAGTTTTGGAGCCTGTTGGTTTTCCTGTAGCTGTTGGCCTGCTCTGTGTGTGTGCAGGTAATGATAGACATCCCTTCTCCCCCATTTTTTATCCACTTCCCTCTCTTCTGTTGCTCTCTGTACTCATTTAATTGTGTTTTCTAATATAGTGGAATGGAACCACAGGTTTTATGACCATTTAAGGGATCTTATGACAGTGTGATCTCCTGCTTGTTTGCATGTTCATACATGTTTGTGAACCTTCCCCATGTCTGCACACGTGTGAATTAATGAATGAGTGTGTGTATGCATCTGAATATAACAAGCACTGCATGCTGATATTCCTGTGGACATGTATGTTTCTTTATAATGTACAACTTTTTGTTTGTGTGTGTGTGTGTGTGTGTGTATGCACATAGCTATTTCATGTATGATAAAGTATATTGCAGTCAGAGCATGTATAACAGTGCATGTGTGCAGCTCAGTTAATCCTGCATCGCGTATGTCGCTCTGACTGTGTTTGTGTGCTCGTGAGTGTTTGTGTTGCACACATGTGCGAGGGCTGAATTAACTCCTGGAGTGATACCATCTGGCTAGCGGGTGCTGAGGGGAGAAGAATGGAGGGAATGCAGCGATAACAGGGCGGTGCAGCACAACAATAAACACCAGCTTTAAATCTGTTTAACAGCTCTGACAACACCCGAGAAACAAGGGTGCAGAGACACACACTCCACATTGGTTGAATAAAAGGCATGAGGGGTGAGATAAAGGGAGACAGGTGCAGCCGGATCAGGATTCCTTCACGTTTCCACTGACAGTATGTGACTTGTGTGTTTTTAAATGTTGCCTCAGTTATTTATAACTCTCATCAGGGACTTACAGAATGTTTTACCAAGTCATCCTTCTTTTACTTTTTGCTTTCCTTATATTCACTTCAGATCTGATTTACCTATGTTGATTGTCTATTCAATGTTTGGATTTATCCCCCAATGAAATTTAAAAATGCTTGCTCCATTCTATTCGTGTTACCACTAGTGCAGATGTAGATATCAAGCAAGCTGAACTGGTCACCACCGATTGAGCCGTTTATTTTAAAGCTGTCAAACCCACCCGCTCGCTCTTTATTGCTGATCACCTTGCTGCATCTCTTGTCCAACAGCCATCCCAGCATGCAGCTGTTGGCTCAGTTTCTTTGTAGTTATGGGTGTATCGATCTCTGCCAGCTTCTTCACTGGTGTACTCAGAATGTCAGGCCAAAAACTTCAGCACTTACATTTATTTTTAAAGGAATATATAAATTTTCAGTTTGTGGGTTGTCAGACTGAATTACTCGGCTGCTCCAAAAGGCAGACACATTTTTACAACATCAGCAGTTGTTGGACAATTGCTGGTCTGCCAGAATCCATCAACAAAGGAAGAATGGTGATTATCTTAAAATGTCAGATTCTCAAAGAAGAGATCACATGCTAGCTGATATCACAGGTCACACCTCCTAGGGGCTTTTCTAGAGATTATTAAGTAGACTGTCTGACAGGAAATAGGTTTTCTACAGAGGCCAATATGTCCTGTAAACCTCCCACCCATTGTCACAGGAAGCTCCCTGCTTTCTGCTGCTCAGCCCACACACTGCAGCCCAAAATACAAACGGGTGTTATTCCTCGGAATTCTCCTTTCCTCACACTCTCACACACAGAGAGAGGAAGTGTTGCCTCGGCAACAGCTATTCCCATTGGTGGAGTGGAATAACAAATAAACTCAGAGAAATGTGTAATGCTGCTCTCACACTGTCAACAAATCAGCTCAACATATTTCTGTTCAGTATGTTTTTCATGGGTAAAACTGCTAAAAACACACCAGGGATGATAACGGCAAGCCTCTTCAAACGACGCTCATAATTTGACAGCCATTCTCTCCTTTCACTACAAAGCTGAATCAAAATACAAATTACAAAAACGAGTTTCCTTCCCACTACTAACTCAGAAGATGGCAGAAGTGTTTTGACGTCAGCCGAATTTCTGAGTGCGTCCTGCTGCGAGCTGAACCAGTGCGAGGAGTCGACTTTGTTTACACAGCAGGTGGCTGACAGAGCAGAGGAATCTCAGCCGGAGACGACTGTCAGGGGAGGAGGAACCTCAGAGCTGCTCGCAGCCCCATGTGACTCAGAGCAACACATATCTCAAAAAAGCCCTTTTTTCATCATGACCACAGATATTCTTTGAATTCTTTTCTAGGCCTGATGATGATAACTTTGAACTTTGAATAGGGATGGGAATCAAGAAGTGATTTCAGTTGAAAACTAGTTCCAAACAGTCTGATTCATCACAGTCATATGCCTCCGCTTATCAGTACCTCTTATCGATGTATGTGTCTCTGACAGCTGCACATTAGAAAACAATGACATCAAACTGGAAACTTGCAACAAGAATAAGTCATAGAAGGACTGGTCCAAAGCTTGACTTCTTTTCACTACATTACAAAGAGTAATTATCATGTTAGAATAATATTAGCACCATTCAGGCAGACGAATACTGTACAAATATTCTCCCATTTCATTCATTTTACATGATGACACACAGACTGTTGCTACAGCTATGCAGCTCTCGGGCCACAGCCAGTTTGACTCAGCCACGGGCTCTCATTTGTTTCTACTCTGTTTCTACGCTGGGTTCAGACTCAGGGACAACAAAGCAACAAGTTAAAATCAGACCTACTTTTTCCTGTGTAGAAAATTGCACAGAATTTAATAATGAATCGGGCCGATAAGCAGTATTGACAATTTCATTTTTTTTCATCAATTGTCATTACTCTTCCTGAGCCTATATGTTGATTAAAAAAAAAAACTCACTGCCCAAATTCAGGTTATTCTCATTTAACAGGCAACACTGTGACCTGGAGACTGAATCCACAGAGAAACTCGTGTTGGAAAATCTGCAGTTGCATTCTTCAGTCTTCAATGTTGTCTTGGCATACATTTCTGATGTCAAATTATATCTACAATGATGGATTTTAACACTCTTTAAATTACTGTTAGGCTATCTCTGCTTCACTATGGATGCACCTTTACAAATGAGCCTGTCCAAGTCCTCTCTTGGAAATCATCCAAACAACATGAAACACAGGATTTTTCCCTGCAAGACAACAATAAATCTGAGAAGTCTTTCAGTAAAAGACAGACATGACACGGCACTAAACGTTATTATTGCACCTTTAACTCTCAGAGCTACAAGACATTAAGAGTTTTTGAGGGATTTATCGCTCCTGCTGTGTCCTTAGAGGCATTTCTCAGAGATTCCTTTTTAAAAACAGGTGCAACCTGTCATCTGAATGAATGTAAAAGTTTGAATATTCAGACTGTAACCAAAAGAGAAATCACAGTGATTTTGTTTGACAGGGAGGAAAACGAGCTTCCACATAAAGAATGAGGCATCGCATCGGAGGCAACAAAAACAAGTGCTCCTGTTGCTAGTGCTAAAAGCCACCCCAGAGGGCTCCCAAACCACTGAGTCAGCCCTGAACTGATGCCGTCACACTGTTTGCTAAATGAGTGAGCCTGACGTGTATGCTGCTTACACACGCACACACATGTGGTATTTTAACAAAGCTCCCTTAGTTTGTGTGATCCCCCCCCACA
The DNA here is from genome assembly GCF_000972845.2 of Larimichthys crocea. Lineage (NCBI taxonomy): Eukaryota > Metazoa > Chordata > Actinopteri > Sciaenidae > Larimichthys > Larimichthys crocea. The sequence goes on along the minus strand of NC_040013.1, from coordinate 47,979,356 downwards.
CACACACACACACACACACACACACACACACACTCATGCACAGATCTCCATTGTGTGATCTTGCAGTTTACTTTCTTTCTCTTCCTTTCACTTTGGCTTGTTTTTGTTTAAAACGTGTGTGGACTGGGTGCTTGTTTCACTTCCACTTATATCCTCCTCCCATTCTACAAACGCAGCATCACGCAGTGCAGCGGCTTCATTTTTTCACGTAAGCTCTCTCTTTTCTTCATTGTCTCCCACTGTCACTCACATACACACACATACACACGTCCATTTAACACTCTGGATTCTGACATACTTTGATCTTTGAAGTGTGTCATGTAACTGCAGCAAAAAGGCCACGCTCAAATAAACAAATAAAACAATGGAGGCATGACAAATGGCTGAATGATTGGAGGAAAATACTTAATTGTTACTAACACTGTAATTATACAATAGAGAGAAAAAAAAGACATTAAAAAGTGACAGCTACATAGTTGTTCACTTAGGAAAACACTGGCAAACTCTAAGTCTCGCCTGACAACACAGGTAAAAGATTTCCTATCCCACTGACAGCCCCTAATGATTCTGCTGACAGTTCTATAGCTGTTTCAACTAGCTAAGACGAGCTATTATTACTGCTTAAATGTCAAATTCAGGGCTTTTAAGCCTGCACTAATCAACATTTTTATATTACCAATGAATAAAATAACTACATGTAAGAAAATTATCATGGTTCATTGCTCCGGTTTTATGTTTTAGTTCAGTCTCACCGCTCGCATCTACCTCACTTTCAGACACATGGCTGGTTGTTTTCAGCAAAAACTCACATAACATAACCCACATAAACACTGTGCCTGACAGACAGTTAGTGACTAGCCTGGTGGAGCATTTATCAGCTAAAGTGGAAGAAAATGGAAACAGAGCTAAAAGAAGAATGAATACAGCACTCACGTTGACCAGGTGACCGGAAACGTGACTCCAAATAAAAAGCCAGTGGAGTTCCGTGCCTGTAAATAGGCAACTGTTTGCTGCAACAAGCTAGCTACAGCAACTTTCCTGTCATGTTGTGTTTACAGCTTGTTCCGCTACCAAAAAAATAAATAAATATAAAAATATAATCACTAGTGCTGTGTCAAAAAGGTAACACCAACATTTCAAGTGATGTACCTAAAACTTTCAACTGTCCAGCACCTGTTGGTAATTTACCACTAATGAGCTAGCTGCTAACAGTGCTCATGAGAAGAAAGACTATATAGAGTAGATATATATATATATATATATAAAGCTGTAACTAATAAAAACAAATTTCATGAACATATATATTTTCATGAACATATATATATATATATGTTCATGAAATTTGTTTTTATTAGTTACAGCTTTAAAAATGAGAGCCAGCAAAATCAATGAATAATAATTCCACCACATCTTACAGCTTGTGAAGACTATAATTAATAATGTGTGTTACAGTCCAATTATAAGCTGGCTTCTTGCAATTTGGAAACTGCAAAACACTCTGATTTAGAATTCATCCCTAGTTTGGGGGACGATTAAGGAGATAAAAAACCTAAAATCAAACTTATGCAAGCTAATTGTTCAGTAATGTTCAGAAAGCGGCTCCAGCACGACAAACTGCTTCTTTTTCTTCATTTTTTTTAAATGTTAAAGAGAGGCCTCGGTTGACAAATTATAAGCTGGTAGCATCTGATCCTGTTTATTTTGGCAGAAGAGCAGCAGGAGAATGAAAATGGGTTAAGAATAACATGTCAAGAGATAAATATAGTGTAATGTGTATAGCATCTGGAACTGTGGCTGCGCTGCATGTCATTCCTGTTGTCCTTGAACTATGTATATCAGTGTATTGCTGTCATAGTGCCTCTGTCCCAGTGTCACCAAGGCAAATCCCCATGCATTTAATAAACCTAACAATTCAACTGACTCTTCAAAGCGAGGCAGAGAAGTGCACTTTAAGACGTGGTAAAGAATAACACAGAGGACACGAGGGCAACACAGAACATTAGAGGACTATCATATTTATCCTGCCTCCGCCGACCACAAGCATATACACACAGACAAGCAGAAACACATGCACACACCAGCCGCCCTCTCATCCCTCATCTGCCCAGCGCAGATCCTTGACCAGGGCGCTTGTTTGAAAAACCAGAGGTCAAACCGTAAAGCAATTACGCTGGCAACTCATCAACCAAGGGCTGACAGCAATACAATTACCTTCAGGCTGCAGCAGCCTGCAGCAGACAAGTGAGCAGAGAGAGAGAGAGAGAGAGAGGGCTGTGTTTAACTCAGGATGAACAGTGCTGGCTGTATAATTGCACCCTGCCGAGTGCACTTTAATCCTGTGTTTAACAGGTACAGAGCAGTGCTGAGGGGAAGAGAAAGACAGAGAGACAGAGAGAGATGGGTATATTAGGTGTTACCTGAGGCTTTGGCATCACGCCACTTCACCAGGAGGAAGATAGAGAGAGAGATATGAAAACGGTGTCGGGAGAAAAGAGAACACAGAGCGATCTCCCTGCAGTCAAGTCTGGCATTACAGCAGCCTGACAACTCACTCCTGAGGGATGTAAATAATTACTGGAGATGATAGAAAGAGAGAGTGAGGGTCACTACAGCACTGCCTACAAGCATGTCTCATCCACGCTCACAGCTTTTGTGTTTGTCATAGGCTGAACTTGAAACATTTATTACGTAATGTGTCTGCAAAACATATCAATATTTTCCACAGTGCTGCAAATTTTTTTAAAGGATGGAACTCCAACATTTTATTTTAATATTCATACGAAAAGTAAAATGTGTCTTTCCTGCAGGGGGAGGCATCACAGGTATGAATAACGGGGTCATTTCATAGTGAGGACAGCTTTGAATATGTTTTTTTCCTGATAAAGAGTGGAGTCAAAAAGAGGCAGGAGACCCAAAAGTGTTCCTGATCCTGCTGCAGGACCCACAATTGTCCTTTAAAGACACACAAAAAAAAAAACAAACAAAAAAAAACAATAAACAGAATGTTTGCACTGTAGATGGTCTTATTATGATGGGATTTTCAATGAGGTTTTTGCATTATTGATTTTTTTTCTTTCTTCGTTTAGTTTCTTCACTTTCACCTGTGGTACTCATAAGCAAACAAATCCTGTGAGACTAAAAGCCAAGCAGGGGATTGGAATTGCTTAGCTGAATTAAAACAGACAAATAAAGGGTTCGTTTTTCTGCAGGACTGCTACTAATCCACATCCTCTACATTTACATCTGCATAAAATACATGCAAATGAACTGATGATTAAACAGCCTTTACATTGCAATATGAATCCATTAACAGCTAGTTAATACACATGACCCCAGATCTGTGAGTGAAATGAATCCCCATCTGTGTGGATAACTAATAGAGAGGTCTTGTATGCTTTGCTATTATTTCACACACAGAGCAATTACATTGTTATTCATATATTTCATTCTCACACTTTTACTTCTTAATATCTTCTAATATGTCCTCAAATCACAGTTGTGTTAAGTTTAATCCCTCTCATCCATTTAACTTTGATTTATATTCTTTCTTTCTTTCTTTCTTTCTTTCTTTCTTTCTTTCTTTCTTTCACTATCCAAGTTATTTAAATGATTTTGCTGCTCCAATGACCCATTCTCCCAATAGGGATCATTAAAGTTTCATCTTAATCTATGTGAAAGACTCTCCCTTCACTGTGGAGTAGAATGTGAGCACTTTTAAAAGGTCCTTTAAAGCGAAAAGGTCCAATTACAAAGAAACCTAGCAGTTACAAATAAGAAGTGGCCTCTTGTTCTTTTAATGTAATTTGAGGCTCAGGATGGTGGAGGACACATACACACGCATACTGGTTACTAACAGGTACCATTTCAGCCAGGAACCGTCTTCTCTTTTATGTGACAAGTTAGTTAGCAGCAACACAGGTTGTAGTGGCAACTATAAAATGTAAGAAGCCGAATACTTTGCTCCTCCACATGCTGCCTCCCTGTAGGAACCAGCCTTGTCAGTCATGCAGTGGGGCATGTAAAAGTACAGCGTCAGTGGTCCAGTCTGTGGAGTCCAGTGGGTCTGAATGATGTCTCATCAGCTACTGTAGTGTCAGAGCAGTGATGCGAGGCCGACGCGTTGGGTGGGTTACCGCGGCGACCGCTCAGGCGTTACGGTCGCTGCGCTCTCAGGTGTGGTGAGATGGGACTGAGATGGGTAACGTGTCTCCGGGTCGAGACAGTAGAGGAGAGGTTCGAGATGGAAACATATGAAAACAGATGAACGGTATCTGAATGTACATGCGAGTTTTGGGAGCTGGACAGCTGACAAGAAATAAAATCTGGCTGCTCGGGTTTCTTTTCTAAGGATCCAGTTTTCACCCCTCGAGCTTCAGATGCTAGGCCACCTGCCAGGTGTGTTGTTGTGTGTGTGTGTGTGTGTGTGTATACGCATGCATGATACATATGTGCCCACATCGGGCCTGCTTCCACTCAGTGGGCTCAAACAGCAGCAGTGGCTAAGAGCCTCTCGTCTCCCAGCCTTCCCTGTAATGAGGAGTGATCCATTCGCCTCCCGTGGAGGAAGGACATGTTTATACAGCTCCCTGCTCACAGGCAGCGAGAGGAGAAAAACAGATTACAGAAGCACTCTGGTCAAATGTCAACACAACGCTGCACAAGTAGCAAAGAGACACACATCAAACGCTGCAGCAAGAGTGTGAACAGACGGCTTAGCGCTTAGTGAATCAGCTCAAAACAAACAAACCTTTGAGTTTACAAATAGAGGAATTTCCTCCGTGTTGACCCTCACTCCGTCTCGGTGGAGGATCTAGTTTTCCTGCCCTGTGGCGCTTTACAACGGGGGAGGGTGGAGGGGGGGGGCTGAATTAAGCCCCACAATCTGTGGAAATGAAACAGCTGCCAACTCATCAGGCAGCCCCCATGAAGCCCGGCATGACCGGGGAGATGGTTTGTTGCAGGGGCAGCAATTTATTACAGGAGCCCCTCTCTGTGAAAATTAAGAGGGGAATCAGAGCGGAGGGCTAACTGTGATTCATCTTGCTGCCTTTTTCTATTGCAGCTCAACTGCAAGCATGATGAAATCATTTGAGTGAATAGGCACTCCTGCATGGTGGGACTTCAGGGACTCTGTATGCTAGAGGCAAAGAGCAGTAATTGTCAAACACAAGAAGGAAGGTAGATTTGGCCCACCTGCTGTATAACCCAGGTCAAAGTGAAGCACACTGTCTGGCCATCAATAAGTACATGTGAAATGAAGACGTGTCACTGCAAAGCCAGTGAATGCACACTAATGCAAGTTGCCCTCAGTCAATGTAGGTCCTGAGGGCACATATCTACTGCTGCGAAAGAAAGTTCCTCTGCAGAGCGCTGAGAGGGAAGAGCTGAGTGAAGCATGAAAGGAAAGGAAAGGAAAGGAAAGGAAAGGAAAGGAAAGGAAAGGGTAAGTGAAGTGAGCGGAGGTGTACAAGCGTCAGCCCAGCCAAAGGTGGAGTGTCTGGGCAGATGCCAGATCACAGACAAACTAGGCACTGTGACAGATCTATTCCCCCTGCTGCCTCCAGCCAGCTGTCACTGCAGATAAACACAATGGGCTCCTCTCTCCAACAACAGCACGCTGTAATCTGGAATTGACAGCTGACTCTGCCTCGCAACTCCGAGGGAGCTGAGGGGAAGACGCTGTGAGTCAATTAACTGAAAGAAATGAATTTTCATTTGGACGGCTCTGAATGTGGGATGAGTAGACGAAAGAGAATGGAGTACGCACAACCACGAGGGCCTTAGCTCAGGTGCAGGGCAAAAAGATCTACTAGAGAGGTTAGAATAACTGCAATTTTTATAGCACCGTGTTACAAAGGCGACTCTTAAATGCTTGAGATGTAAAACTTACTGGGAGCAAGAGCAGGCACATAAAATCCCAAAAAATACTGAGATAAAATCCCAAAACTGATCGTCAGCTTGTGTCTTTGCCTCCACACGTATCCTCTGATCCAGCTCTGCACCCGGCAGGTTCCACATGAAGTGAAAACTCTTTCACCACCGGGGTGTGACACCCATCCGGTGACACATTCCCTCCATCAACACTGGCTGCCAGGAGTTCGATGCCTTGCATGAAAACGTTGCCTGCACAATCACTTTATATGGAGGGAAACGCGTCCTTAGCCTACAAATGGCTTGCTCTGCCAGGTTTTGCTTCAGTCTTTCCACGGGGCATTATGCACAGAGCAGTGGATCAGTGGGCTGTGTGCTAGTTGTGAGTGTCTGTTTACGTTTTCACAGGGAAAGTTGGCAGCCGGAGTGTGTCTGGGCCTGCCAATACAAGCCCAGGCCTCAGCTGACCCGGATTTGTGTCTCTTTACACAACAAAACTTTTTACAGCCTCTATAAAAAGGAATATGTCTCACATCACATACTTAAGTTCAAAGAGCATCAAATGAAGTGAAACATATATCTTCACTGACTCTGGGGAACTGCTCTCACCCTCATTCATTCAATATCTCACAGCCACTCCTCATCCTGGTTAATGACATCAGGGCATAGACTTTTAAGAGGTCTATTCCCCTCATGTCCTGCGACTTAATATTCAAACTGCCTTATAAAACCGCCGCTGCCAATCGTGTCCCCATTTTTCAGCTGACTAGCACCTCATTTTATCCTTATTACATTCTGCTGAAGTGATGTAACCCCACCTCCCCAGAGTCCCTCTCACAGCCAAGGAAGCCATCCATTCATAGCAATCTGCTGCTCGTATCATAAATACCTGTATAGTTGACCTCTGCCAGACGTATTGCTGGAGATTCAGTCCACAAATCAATGCTGCACAGCTGGATCGAGATTAAGTCAATACACTATGAGGTGCACTGAAGCCAGAGAAGTCATTTTTCCATATGTAGCAGCTTTCATTGCAAACCAGGGTCAAATCATTGTGATGCAAGTGTTTGTTTAGGACTGCCTGGAATACAAGATGGGTAGGTTTTGCAACACAGGGAGCCACGAGTGCAGAAAAAGTAACAGGATATTAAATGTAATCATCTGCCAGACAAAAATCTAAACTGTCCTGAAACGCTAAACCAGGAGTTTATGGGTTGTTAAGATGAATTTGCAAATCCTGCATTTAGACACTTTATTAGTTCTGATGGGGAACTTTCCTTAAGATATTGGCTGTCCAACAATGAGATCTCTCTAGTCTCTGAAACATCTTAAAATACCATGGAAGCAGAACATATACCGCACATTTCAGTAGCTTGTCCATCTTTGTCGAACCTGTGGAAGCCTGATTGCCGGCTGTCTATTTTGGGAGACGCTTTCGAGGACACGCTATAATCTCGCTAGCCTAGCAACATTGAGGCTCCAGCACTTAATATAATTGTAAAATACATGTTCCTTTCAAAGAGAACATCAACTGTCGTGACTACATTTGTTTTTCCTTGAATAAAATATGAAGGCCACCTTCGAAAACACAACATTGTTGTTATTAAAAAATGTCCTGGAACTTTGATGCTTCTTTAACTTGTGGCAAATATTTCAGAATAATACAAAATGATGCATTATTACAAAGAACACACAGGTGTAGACACCAATCTTCATATATAATAAACAATCTGTGCCCTTGCCATTCATTAAAGAACGTGTAAGTGCGTCAGTTCTACCGTCTCTAGGTCCAGAATCACAGACATTCTCTATGTCTATCTATAATGAGTCTGTGTGACACTTTACTGTATAAACTTGAGTTATGGCTATGTATCATGTTAAACTGCAGACAATGTAAATGTCACTATGTGTGCAGTTAAAATGTATACCAGCTCTGTTTTTATGAGAGGTGGGTGTATATTAAAAAAAAATGCACAAAGGCAGAATATCGGCAGTGAAAAGAGCAAACGTAATATTGATTGCACCTCAAGATGTGCGAACGGCTGACCTTCCTAAAAGTTCAAAGCAAAAACACAAATTCGCTCTTCACCACAGCTAAATCACAGCTCGTCCAAATCATCATCTCAACAACTAGATTTTTTGGGCTTTCCAAAATTAATTATAATATCAATCACAAGCAACCCCACAAACAAAAACAACTTAACCTTCCTCTCCTTTTTTTTTATGGATTGGAGGCAGTTGACATTACTGTGACATTTACCTCAAGTCAAAACACTGCAGCATTCTGATGGTCCTTTAAGCAAAGTCTCCTCTATCCTCCAGACTCACTTCTCTTTAAATGTTACCTTCTTTTTCTGGAGGAGGTTATACACACAATAGCTTTTTTATCATTTCCTCAGAGTGTTGATGTGTGGACTGGCTGCATCACTTAGAGCTGGAAGTCTCTGTGAGCCTTGTTAAATCGGACTTTAAGAGCCATCTTGCATGACTGGATTGTATTTGGACTGAGCACAAACCATAAAAAAAGCACATAAAATCCAGTTGTAGATGCACACAAGATTTAGTGAAGTCATGAGGGATAAATTGCCTTCACAAAAGGTCAGACACACATTGGCCGCATTAATAAGAAAAGGGTAAATACAGTGCAAAGATCTCTGTGTGTGCAATAGTTCTACATTTTTGTCTACAACTAATGCCTTTTTTTCTTTTTTCTGTCCAGTAAATCAGCTTGTCTCAAGTGTTGAAGGGTGAGTGATGATGCAATATCAATTTTTTATTTTTATTTATTCAAGTGCAGCAACCGGTCTTGTTTTTATGAAACTGGTTAACTTTTATTGGAAAGTAGAAATCAAAAGAAGAGGAAAGGAGGAGGAAAAGGAGTGTATCCAGATGAATGTGAATACTGCAAGAGGACTTGGATTGAGTCAAACCTGATTTCTGTAAATATACCCGAGACGCGCGTTTATTTCAGGTGTAAGTGTAATCCATCTGAGTCATAACATAATCACAAGTGAAGATGATATCGCTGGCAGGTGGAGAAGGAGGTGGGGTGTGTGCACAGGAGCAGGCACAGGCTGTGGCTGGCTGCACCGCACATAATGAGGTCTGATCCAGGAAGAGAATCAATGGCGATGTGACAGCAGGGGTTAAAGGTCAACACAATCCCGGCTCCGTCATGAGTTGTGTGTGCACGTCTGTGTTTGAGCATGTGGCGGTGTGTGTGTATCTAAGTGTGTGTAGATCTGCGTCTGCCGGTGCATGCTACTATTCTTGTCATTTGTCAACTGGTCGAAAAGGTAATTACTGTTGCGAAACATTGACTCATTACAATGTGGAGACAAATAGCTTGTCTGTTCTGCCTGAATCATTGACAGCGTAATAACAGACCATCTGCCCCCCCGAAGCACTAAAGAGTATACATTCATCATACAGTACAGAGGGAGTGCATGTAATTACGTGACAACAGCTCTGTGTTATTTTACTAACAAATGAAATAGACGGTGATGTCTCTATTAGTGGAAGCAACCATAGTGGGTGTGAATGTAGGATGTCTTTTGACAAACAGTACTGAACCAACCCTCCTGCAATGATATATCTAAATATCCATGTCAAGGTGCACTGGAATTATGGATGACATGAAATCACAGTTAAAAACGATGTTCGCAAGTGTAATTACAGTACAAATAAATGAAAGCAAAGGACTAAACAAAGCTGTACAAGACATAATGAAGAGAAAACAATTTTCATGCTGGCTCTGGCTCCATCCTTCAATCTGTCCTCCTGCCATCACTCTGCTTGTCTGAAGAAAACGGCGGTCCTTTTGCCCAGGTAGGACATTTGGTGAGTATAAATGACAATGCCAATCAGAAAAGGTGCCGCATCCAATAACATGATGTAGAAAAAGACACGCGTGGAACTCTACCGCAGGATTGCAAGCAGGCACGCGGTGCTGTTGCGTGGGAGTGCGGTATGCATGCATGTGTGCGTGCAAGCGCACAGTTGCATAAACGTATCTTCATGTGTGTTATATGCATATGTCTGCCTTCATCTCCATCTTGCCTGCCAATCTGTCAGTCAGTGCATGTGCAGAAAGAGCCTAACACTTCTCTGTGTGGGTTGCAGGCATCTGTCTGTCAATAGCTCTTGCTTTCTCTCTGTATTTTTATGTTTGTCTGTCTGCCAAGCTGCCAGTCAGAAGTGTTTGCAAAAAGAGAGAAGCCATCTTTCTCAGTTGAAGGGCTCCCCACAGAGAGAACTGAGAAGCCCATCTATCTCAGTGGGTATTTGTGATTGCCAGCGGAGTGATAAGATGCCCCCGGGGCTGTGCTCTGTGCTCTGGCAGGCAGGGATCTTACACTGCACTGATGAGTGCTGTCTAGAAGCTTTATCTGGGACAAAAGCGGCCTTGTTAAAGCTCAACACCAGCGCTTAAACTAGCCGTGAAGAAACAGAGAGAGAGGAACTGTGGGGGAGAGGGAGGAGAAATGTCTCCGGCTGAATATAATTACCTAGTTCAAACAACGCTGAATATGGTAAGTAGCACTTATCTCTTCTGCGACCTTCCCGGCCCGCGCATTCCACTGTCATGGAAACTTAATGGAGAGAAAGCTGGGTAATCATAAGGTTTTATGCTGCAGCGTACTTCATCTGTAATGTACAGTATGTGCTGGATGAAGTGCAGTCCAGACAACATAGTGCTGTAATAACATCAACTTCATGTCTCTTAGACAATAGCATGTCACACGTTCTCTCTGAAGACACAAATTATTATGGCAGGAAATGCAGCGTGCAAAGTCACAAACAGGCCAAGCTATGCTCTGCTGCCTGGCAGCTGAGTGAATTTAATCAAATAACAGGTTTGGTTCTGTGTCCATTAGCTGAGTATGGCAAAAAAATATAATTCTGGTGCTGGAGAAAACGTCCACCGCATGCATGTAGTAAATAAACAGCTTGTGGAGAAATGAAATGAAAAATAAAAATGATTGTCCACAGTCAACACACAGTGTTTTCATAAACGTAACACACAGTGAGTCAGCAGTTGTACAGCATGTGTCAGCATTCATCAAAGCATTGATTGGAGAAAGTATTGAGTTGATTTTCCACAATCCCTAATTCTCAGTATACTGCATATCTCAGAATATGTTAAACACATAACTTATATTGAACAGATTCATTTCTGTGGCACCAAATCACGTCAAAGATACACACTCATGTGTTTGGATATGAACTCTAAAGTTAACTACAGTGCAAATACGTCCATTTTATTGTATTTAATAATAACAGCAATAAAATACTAGCACAGATACCTAAAAGACTATATGATGTTTTAACATGCAAGGCCATGAAATGAGGGGAATTACACAACCACTCAGCAGTAATAAAATATCTGCATATGTATCCAATGATATGCAAGACTTGTGCTCCCTTGGGTTTAAGGTGAATAAAACTCTCGAGACAACTCGAGCGTCACAAATGTACTCTCCCCATCAAAAGACAGCAGCGGCCTGGTAAAGCAGAGTGCTTCAGTGCCGTGTAGAGACACTGCAGAACGTGATGAGGTGAATGTTAGACTTCTGAATATGCCTTGCTATCATTTGAGTTTAGGAAACATGCTGCATGAGCTGTTTGGTGTAATTTATGTAGGTATGGAGTGTATTCATCATTTAAAAAAAAAAAAGACTTGATCTTTCATCTATGGGTACATAACTTGTAATGATATCTTTGATGCTAAGTGGTAACATCTGGCTTTATTTTATGAAGCAGGTCAATGACCCATTAATACATGATCCCATGGGATATCTCTGAGATCACCTCAGTGTAACAGGCTTCCCTGACATGCTTTACTCTAATACTCTCTGTGAACCGTGCTCTTCTTCAATTCAATTAGGGCAAGAAAGTCAGCAATATAAATCACGTCCTGTGCTCCAGAAGATTCTTCTGTACAAATATTAAACACATGCCAGCTGCTTAGAGCTGCTTAAAGATGCTTTTTATATACAGCGTGAAGCCAATAGGCATATTAAATAAAAAAAAGAACAAATAAAAGAATCTCCAGAAATATGCCTTTGCAAAACAAAAAAATAAAAAAAATAAAAAATATATATATATATAGCAACACACGTTATGTACATATTTTCTATCTCTGAGTGGCTCAAATGCTGAATCACAATGTTTTCAAAAAATTTTCTGTGTTTGATGAGTTACGGTTATTGTTATAGCACAGTGTATGTCTGTCTGTCGGTGTGTGCTGTGTGTGTGTGTGTGTGTGTGTGTGTGTGTGCATGCGCTCAGGGGCAGCTGGCAGGTTAATGAGCTCAGTAATAGGCCTGCAGACTGCCGTTCACCCCTTATTAATCGGAGACTCGGCTGCTTGTCCACACAGCTCAGTGGGCTCCTAAACAGCCAATCACAGGTAGTCTAAATACTGACATGCAGCCAACAAAAGCTTCTCCAAACAACATGCTGACAGCAGAGGCTCAAGGCTTAGAACATATACTGTATGCTGTAACACTGGGAACAGTGAAATGATGTTCATTAACTGTAGACACGTTATAAAATGGATAAAGTGTAGCCTATGATCAAGAATACAGTACACACTGGCCCTTACAAATCGCACATACCATTGAACACATTATCCAATTTCCAAGTGCGGATCGATAAAATTCATCTTAACACAAAATCTATACAAATCCAGATATAACCATTTATCTGAGCCTAAGTGGCCCCGCATGAGCATATTTCCCTTTACATCGACAGCAAAGAAAGCACACAATACCCAACGCTGAATGGGAGCTTGACAACAGCACTCAACGAGACAAGCCGCACTGCATCAACGCCACCGTCGACTCATTCAGTACAGACTATCATCAGTTTTTACCGCTGATTACATCATTGAAGTTGGGGAGATTACACCGTTGTTTATGCTCCCATTGTGGCACTACAAATGAGAGGCTTGCAAGCTTCCAGCTGTGTACCTAATAATGCAGTCTGTTTAGGATGCTCATCTCCTCCATCAGCCAGCCTCTTACATGTTTCAACAGTTAACAGCACACGGCTGGCAGTTTACATCAGGCACATAATAGGGGAAGTGGAGCCAATATGTTAACTGATGGGTTCAGACACTGGCAGGGCGTGAAAAGCTTGGCACAGCAGACAGGCTTTAAGAGTTTTCTCTTTCCAGGTTGAGGTGCATTGTGGGTCTTTTCTTTGTGTTGATATCAAGCAGAGTGGATTGCCATGAGAGCACATCATACAGACAGAGTGGAAGCAGTATGATCGGAGCAAAAGGCTGTGCAACTAAAAAGATTGTCTACAGGAAACACAATAGGCCTCCGGTACCCAAGAGTACATTAGGTGAAAATAGGCCACTGGCAGGTTAGTCCATAAAAGAAGAAGAGAAATGAAAATCTTCCTGCTGCAAAGCAATGATGCTACTTTTAATGACAACAAAAAGAAATCAACAAAACATGCAGCTCTCTTTCTGAGCACTCTAATCAGCGTTGGGTTGACATTGTTCAGCTCACACGAGAACATTGAGATGCTTTATTTGACACAACTTAAGAAGCACGGTATTTTGGCTTTAATGTAATTTAATTACAGTGCTGCCAGCACAGAGCTGGCATAACAGCTCTCTATCTTGGCAAAAAAACAGACAGTAGCTTAATGTGATTAAGTGGTGCTTTTAGTATTTCTATATGGGAACTGTCATTCATCAATCAGGATGGGAAATAGAGTAAATGGCAGAGTGGCATCTCTCAAATAGCTTTTTTTAGGCAGCTAGTCTATGTGGCTTCAGAGATTCCATGAGGGACTGGATAAGCACTCGGTTGATGTGATATGCTTTAGAGAATCGCACACCACAGAGTCAGTGTCATGAATAAACGTTGATAAATCCACTTAGAAACCATAATCATAGAAGACGCTTCATGTTTTCTTCAGAATCAAAAGTAAAAGTGACTGTAAACAAACAGCGGCTACTCACAATGTGTGAGCACCGACTGCTGTAGTTCCACAATTGAGCACAGCACATGATCATCATATGAAAATCTATATTATTAACTTTTTTCTATGAATCAATTTTTATTACATTACTAAGGGCTCAGAAGCAAAGCAAACAAAAAGACGTCTCATATTTCTAATAAATTATTCATGTGCTTCTTTCGCAAACCAATGTTTATTTCTAAGAAAAGCACACAACGTGGATTCAATTTTAAGAGGAGCTAAAGCAAAGAAGGTGCTAGATCCAGCAGATAAAGCCGAAAGACAAACTGAGGTGTTACATTGTGTACACTAAGGATCTATGCGGCCTGCTCACTGACACGGCAAGTGTCAAACAAATCGCCCCACATCCTAAATATGTGGTGGATGTCTTTACACAAATCCTCCCTTTGAAGATTTGCTCTAGCTCGCCTGGTGAGCATGCCGTCATATCCGGCAGCCTGGTGTTTCAAGCTCTCCCTGTCTGAGCACTGCAGCGTGAGCGCAGGCACAACCACGGCCATAAAAGTTTGCTACTCCCCCGTCAGCCCTGTTGCTACGCCTCACTGTGACACTTTTACAGTTTCACACTGTTGCGTGTCATTGTACTGGGCAGCTTCAGTGCGTTTTGACCTCTTAAAAATAAAACTGATTTAAGACGGTATATGAAAATCTGAAACGATTGCAATGAGGCAAACTTTACTCAGCAATCATAAACACACATCCATATTTAAACCAGCCGACTCTAAAAACTAACTTAACGGAGTAGTTTCTTGCTGAGCATTAGCTGAGAAGATTAATAGCACTTTTATATTTGTCCATCAAACATGTAGCTGGTGCCAGAACATGGCTTAAAGATTGGAAACACGAGCCTCTGTCTGAGCGCTGTCCAAAGGTAAATGAATTAATCTACCTAATTAACATGTTACATCTTTGTTTTCACTTTGGCTTTTGTACACGCTGAACCAGGCTTGCCGTTTCCTTGCTTCCATTTTTTTATGCTTACAGATTCTTCTCTCACTCTTGGCAAGAAAGTAAATGCATGCATTTCCCAAAAGCTTGATCTCGTCCTATTCCACACTTGACTATTACTACAAGACATCATATCAATGCTGAATGATTTAACAGTTTTTTAATTCTCTTTCAAGTCCATGCTGACTTAACAATAAGTTGTTTAAACACTGTGAATGAGAGGAACACTATAAACCGGATTAGTGTAACTAAGAGCAATATGCTCTAATCTTTGACAATCCTTTTTTTTTTTTTTTTTAACAATTAATATTCAATTGTAAATACAACTCTGCTCCGAAATCATAGCTGGAAGGCAGAGTGATTCATGAAGCCGTGAAGAACAGATCAACTGCCCTACAAAACAGCTGCGGCTCACTTGACATGTAGTCTGCCTTCTGTCGGCTGAGTTTCCTGAACAGACCTTTCAATTCCCCTTTCCCTCAGCGAAGCTGGGTAATGAAAGGCCGTGGCAGGCTAGAGGTAGTTGTGGGGTTCATACATTACTCTTCCTCTCTTCCCACGCACTGAAAAGCAGCACTGAAAACATGGCAAGCTTGATCTTCATAAAAACAAACCAAACCAAAAAAAAAAAAAAAAAAAATCTCCACGCTCTCAGCGCCACATTCATCAACAGGAATGTTTGGTTTCAAAGTGAAAGGCCTGGTGCTACAATAGAAAGCAATGCTGATTCCCTTGTGGTGAGGAAACGAGTTTTCTTTTTACATTAAGTGCTATTGAGACACTGTAAGCTGCTGTTGTGTTCATAACCAAGTGAAACACAGAAGATGGGCTTAACAGACAGACAGGATTCTCTGTCTGAGATATGTTTGATGTATTCCATTGAATTATCAAAGCCAATCTGAATTACATGAAACACAACAGAGCCCACACAGTAGAGAGAGAGTCACAGATCAATCATCTCTTAGATATCAAAGACAACATCATGTTTGCCCCATATATCATCATGATGTTTGGGGATTTTTTAAAATATGAAATCACCTATGTGCAACCCTGAAAGCTTTACATGCTCTAAGTAGATGCGATTGTGGGAACAATGCAATCTGTCCAGTCATGCTGCAACTAGCAAATGCATAAAGCAACCTGCATGTTCTCTGTGGCAATCTAACTGTTTGATGTGGGTCGTGAGGCTTTCATGAGGCCCCTGCAGCACCGAGAACTGACAGGCTTTCTCTAAAATGGGAAAAAGCCAGGAAATTGGGCTGTGTCACCTTTGAAGGTCTCTGAGATGTAAACTCAACCCAACAAGCTGTGTGTGATGTAATGGCTGTGCAGGGTAGAGAGGGCAGAGGCCGACAAAGAAAGGTTCAAAGAATACTCTCTCTTAAATCAGACGTTCTCCTGTGATTAACAATAAAAGGATGTCAAAAGATTGAGATTGAAGCATCTGAGGATAACGATATCTTGTCCAATTTTAATAATGGAAGTCAAAATGAAGACAGCAGAAGTGATGTCTCGGCTGTATCTTTTAAGACTATCACTATTAAGTGTGTGTCTCTCTCAATGCCTGGAGCTCTTGGTGTCCTCATTGCGATGTGGAGACTCAGCTGTACGACGTTTCAACAAGTTCTACCTCCCCTCTCTCAAAGAGGCCTCAATCAGGGGGTAACAATGGCAGCCGAAAGTCATCCCCACCCCTACAATACTCCTCTTTCAAAGGAGGGTGCCATTAATTGGCGCACAGCACATTCCACCCTGGCAATTACACTTGTCTCTTGTACCGCCTGGTTCAAAGAGCCGGGAAGCGGAAGTCCTTCTGGTGCTAAAAGCAGAGCAATATCCTGACAATGTCTGGCCTCGGCTGGCAAAAGGCTGCAATATTTATCACAGGGGGGAGAGGGAGTCTTTCAATGCTAGTGAGACACTAACTTCCCAGTATGAGAACGTACTGGAGGAGGGAGCGAGAATAACACGAGGCTGCGGCCTGGAGAAATCAACTCCAGCTGCTAAAGCCACTCCTAGAGGGTCAACATCTGGGGTATTTGGATGTGGCAAAGTGAGAAACAAAACAAAAAAAGGCTGTCAAAGAAAAAGATGAGAAGAAGTGTTATCTACACAGCGATGATATAATACTTCGAGGAAGAAAACTGTCCAGTAGCTGTCCAATGCTTATAAGTTTTCACCCTCTCACATTCAGGCTGCTCTACTGCTTGCCTGGAGGGCATCTGCTTTTCCCTCCCACTGAAATTCCCCAGCAAACTAAATAAAAAAGAAATACCAGAGAATTTGTTCACAGTGGTTGTCTTTAGCCTCAGGCTACAACACCCTCTGCAGCTACAGGTCAGCGTGGGGTCAACGCTACTGAATGACAGCTGACATGATCACCAGGAGCAGAAATGTCTTTTAATTCAAAAAGCATTTTTCAGAATTGACTACGGACATGAGTTAAAAAAGCTTAATAGCATGAATGTGTTTATTTAAAAGGTTAATTTGCCATCTTCATTACTTCTGTCTGACTCCCTTTTCTCCATCTCCACCACTGTTCTACCTTATCTAACCTTGTATGGACACTTGGACTGGGAGCTGTCCATAGCATCAACCATCAAGAACATTCAAGTGGATATAAGCTGGTATGATCAATATTTGAATACTGACAAAAGATGAAATGACTGTGTGTAAGGTGAAAGGAGACCAATCCATGGAGCAGTTCCACTCACTGGTTTATCCTCTTTAAGCTCATTATTTTGGTTTTACGACCTACAACTTTACTGTTTTGGTTAATTCTCTCAATCTTTTCGTCATTGCTGTTTCGAGGCGGTTGCTTTCAGTGAAAAAGATTTGATAAACGCACTGTACATTACCCAACAGCAGGACATTTAGCTGCTAACAAGCTACATATGATCCTCAGGAGTTTGGTTGAAACCAAACCAGGAGAGAAAATATTGTAATTTTGTTCTGCTGCTGACCAAAAATATTCAAATGAATGCTCCTTTATCAGTTGTGTGTGTAAATAAGAAAATGTTAGTTCAGAATATCAACTTAAAATGTGATGTGTTCAGTGTTGTTTACTTTCTAACGCACCCAGGTGTCCATACAGAAAAAGAATATACCTTGCCAGTTTATACAACTTTCTTTTAGAAAAGTTCTTCTTTAATAAACCTGCTGCTAAAGGGACATTTTATTTTGTTTTGTTAAATGAACACAGACACGGTAAAAATAAATGTATATACATTGTTATATATAAATAGATATCACTTATTGGATCATTTTTTTTAATCCATGCCAAAATTTATGTATGTATTCTCTGGATCGGCTAAATGCCTAACATGTAAATCTGCTGTGCTGTACTGTACTTGTACAGTTGTAGTTCATCTCAAAGTTTTTTTGAATGTAGGCTACTCTCTGCTGCCGTTAAATACCAGATATCTTCTGATGTTTCCTGCCTTTGTTACAGACAGGACAAAGAGGTGATCATGGAAAAATGTGCTTTGCAGATCACTTGGGGCTTTTCAACCCACTGTAAACTCTGTTCCGTTTCCTCTGCCATTCAAATCTCTAAGCCTTACCACATGTACTCTCGTACCATACAAACCACTAAAGGCTTCTCTCATACTTGTCCAGCCACAGCTAATTCAATCTGTTCCTAATCTGTGCAGGGTGCAGCTCCTATGCCCTAGCAGCTTGCCATGTACCATTAAATAGAGGAACAAGCATCTTGTTGATCTGCCTAATGTCAGTGTCCAGTGGTTCATTGCTAATTCCTGTCATTAGTGCATATTGATGGCGTGCAGCTCAGGGAGAACTCCGTCCAAAACCAGCAGCCAGGGATCAGAGCGGAGGAAATGAGGAGGGATTGATGGTCACTTCCTGCATCGCTCACACTGCTCCCAAGGCAGCTGACAGCAGCTTCCTGTGGCTTTCTGTCAGCCGCTGGGAGAGAGGGACAAACAGACAGAGGACGAGGCAGGGAGAGAGAGAGAGAGAGAGAGACAGAGAGAGAGAGAGAGACAGAGAGAGAGAGAGAGAGAGAGAAATGGCTGATGCTGGGTTGCTCTCAGTGTTAAGCAGTCTTGGTAACAGCCCAAATCCAAGTCCAGGTTCAGCCAAACAGGGCAAAGGGAATTCATCAACTGTGCTTGGTGTGAACACATTTGCATTAATAATGACAGAAATTAAAGCTGTGGGTAGGGTTCTTATATCTGGTTCCATCGTGGGTTACCAGATTCACTATTGCAAGCAAATGTCTTTCTAGTTCACTTCATTCTTTTATTTAATACACAAGAGTGATGTACACATAATCAGGTAACATTAGCACTATTAGCACACACCAATTTAATCAACTTCACCACCTCCAGTATCTCAAGTAAATAGCCTATGAAAAACAAGGTGCACAACATAAAGGCCCTGTGTGATTTCTATGTCAAATACACACGTCATCAACACATCATATAATACGCTGTTTGTCTTGACATTTTCAAGTTGTATCTTCAACTTTGGAACATTAATTAACCACTAAAAACTGCACTGTTTCTGTCTTCTGAGCCAACAAAATGTGATCACAGATCTAAAGTGGGTCTTTAATGTTTAGTCATTTATCACTTTACTTCATTACAACGTGTCTTGGAAATGATCACAGCTAAATTTGTTAAATAATGTGAAAGGATTGAGATTTTTAAGGGTATCTGCCACTGGATTATATCAGATGCTACTGACACCCAACCACACCTTTGGTCAAACCTTCAAATCTCCAGTGACTTTGAATCTGAATGCTGTTGAATTGGTCACATGGTACAGCATGATGAGATTCAGCAACAAGTTACGTTGCGAAAACCACGGCAAAGCAATCGGCTAGAGGAAATGAATTGAAAAGGTTTCTGCAGTAACCCTCAAAATGCAGCAGATCCGATGATGATTCAAAACAACTCTTTTTTTCATATTTCAAAAGGAGGAAACAAAAGGGCACAGAGGCCACTGACAGCTGGTATGTATACTGTGAGAAAACTAGGACGCCAAGCCAGGTTGCAGTTTGCAGCTTTAACCTCCCTGGTGCTCGTGTGGCTCATGTGGTTCATCAAACAGAAATTAGAAGTGATTGCATCTACACAAGTCTAATGCGCTCTGGAGAGAAAATAAATGTACATCTGCTTAACTCTTCATACAGGGTACTTTCTCTTGTATTCAGTGTTCTAAGCTTTAATCAGAGAAACAATTCAGTGAGTGCTTTGGGATAAAAGACTGGAAACAGAGGAGATGACAGCTAATATTCAAACACTGAAATACACTAAATCCTTATTCTATTAAGCTGTCAACTTAGCAGTGAATATTTTCCTTTTTTCATCTAATGAATTTAACTCTAAGCCTAACAATTCTACTGCTGCCCACATCCACTCTTCCTATTTTATCTCAGTTTCAACAATCCAATGCAATATCATATCTTATTCACACCAAGGGACATGATATCCTGGGCAATGCATCTTTGCTAAAGGAGATGAGAGCCTTTCCCAATGTAAGCAATCAAGGCTCATGTTTAAAATTTAATGTGGTGGCGTTAAATATAGAGTACAGGGAGGAAACCATCTCAAAGAGCATGCTAAGCAGACCTGAACCTGTGGCTATTCTCTCAGCGCATTACAGACAGGCTCAAGTGCTCAGGTTATTTTTGGGTTATTGTGGGCTTTTTGCAGTAACCTCGTGTCTTAGATGACATGTGAACAAGAAACACAGTTCTCCCAGTAGCCTGGTTTTTTGTGTGTATCTAAACATACAGATTGTGCACATGACAGCAAATGGAGATTAAAAAAAAACCCCACAACTGAACCCTTCTGTTGTGTATTTAGAGAGATCACTGCCCTCTCAATCTGAACACTGTTATCATTAATTCATACAATCCACATCTCTCTTCGAAGACGAGAAACTTTAACCTTTAGATTAAGATTAACATTGAATCTTTCTTCTGTGACCACAGCTGCACTGACAGAAAACAAGCAGAACGGGGCAGACCCGATGCTTATCAGCTGAAATGAGAGTGATAAGAAAATGAACAAGATAAGATCTTATCAAAATATACTGCATGTGCATTTTTTAGGGCAACATGCCAGAGAGGGCAAAGTCATACCTCATTAATCTCACTGTCAAAACCACTCACTGCACTGAGATGCTGTAAAAACACAGTGCTGAATGCTGAGCGCTGTTTCAACAGATCTATCAGTCCTGTTATTTTGTCACACAAAGAAAAGTATTTTATCATACAATAAGACAAGTTATTTGTCTTTCTTTCCCTTTGATGGCTTATTCTCTGAATCTTGCTTTTGCTTTTCAAAATAAACCACCTTTTTTTTTTACCAAGCTTTATGTTTTTTCATTGCCATGTGTCTTGTGCGTTTTAACTTCTAGCACACTGATTACTTTTGGTTGGGAAACTAATCGATGTTACATACCTAAAAATCCAAAGTTAGGGTCAGAATTGGAGGGCGTTATTTTGCAATAGTAGTGTTATCATTATATGGTATTGTACAGTCTACGTACATACATAGTGTGATATATTCTAGATATGTAGAGTGGCATATAGCAACTCCTACTGTTTTGCAAAACAATAGTATCTACTACTGCTGCTGTTATCGACTTAACTGTGCTACATGTCACTTCACATGTACTACTGCACACTTAATGTCATGAAATGTGGTTTCTATTAACATTATGGGCATATGTTATTCACCTCAGTATCTTTGTACAGTTATTGCATTTGAGAGACACAAGTTGCTGATCAAATAGTCTAACCTGTTGAATAATTGATATCACTTTAAGTGATATCAAGTCAAAAGTGTACTATTTTGGTAATCCCAGAAAGGCTTTTTGTTTTCATACACCAACACAATGGCTGCATCCCAGGGAGTAGGAAAGGATGATTCACAATCCTGGGGGTAGTGAAGTGCTAAGAACAACCCACTGCAGTGGGACGACTGGAACAGTATTCAGCCTCAAACTGCATGTTTTTGGATTTCTTCATTTCCACAATGTCATATACTGTAATACTGTTTAGGGGTAGTAATGTCTGCTGTGATGTTGATTTTAATCAAATGAAGAGTCATTCACTCTTGTCTTCTAGTATTAGTTTAAATGTGCATAAAAGTTCCCTCTACGCTCCATTGCAACACTCTCTTACACCAACATGTCAAATATGTCAAACACCTCAACCAAAATGAAATGCTATTATCTCGAGGCACATAAAAAACCTTATATTATATGAATTACATACTCGCTTTTCATTCCTGATTTGATGTTATCTAAAATAACCAGTTCTTTCCATCATATGAAGTCTGTAACAACTAAGTATTATCCTCAACCAGTTGTGCTACAAACCCTGGAAGCCTTTAACAGCTTTCAAAAAGGCAAAGCCAGCAATCTGCCAAATACAACAATCCAGCATAGGTGGGTCAAGAGGTCAT
The DNA here is from genome assembly GCF_000972845.2 of Larimichthys crocea. NCBI lineage: Eukaryota > Metazoa > Chordata > Actinopteri > Sciaenidae > Larimichthys > Larimichthys crocea. Next base: position 47,957,094 of record NC_040013.1, on the reverse strand, counting down.
GGTCATTTCTCTGAGTGACGGCTGTAGGAGCTCACATGTTCTAGGCCTATATGCTGCAGTGTAACCAGCTGCAGCCTAGTCCATCTCATTGTATCTTAAGACCCCCCAGACAATCCAGGTATTAGTAATAGCTCACTGTGACTCACACATTTATTGGCTGTAAAGGTTTTATTATCCCAACCCACCCTGCTTCGAGACAAGATCAGAGTCGCCACAGGAGGAGTCCATGGGGACGACTTCTTCCTCCCTCCCCTCCATCTTCCCCTCCACCACCCACAACAATGATAAATGACTTCACACTTTCCATGCAACAGCTGTCTTCTTTTTTCATCTTATTTTTCTCTGTAAGCCTTACTGGAGCTGAAATTTTCCTGGGAAGATTGATTTTTGTGTAGATATGCACGTGGCGTTGAAACTAAGTGCAAAGATCACTCAGAAATGAACAAGAACTGGTAAACATCCATCTCTCTTCCTGGAAAGGGAAAATGCTTTTTCATTGTGTTAGCAGGGTGTTTACAGCAGACAGATTTCAGGCACGTTTTTCAATTGCTTGTCTGACAAAACTTTTCAGCACTTAAGCACGCATACTCTCCATTTTAATATTTCAGCCAAACAGTTCAACACATCTTTCCATAATTACCAATCCATGGAGGCACGTGTTGTATTTGTAGAAGGCTATACAAACTTTTCTCCTTAACATCACTTGCTTTCTCCTTCTCCCTCGTCTAGCCAATGGTTCATCAATATTGGTCTCACCAGTTTTAAACAAGCTTTCCGGCATTCATTTTTGTCACTCTCTCTCTCTCTAAATGTGTGATCAAAACGTGTGGTCCTGAGTGACTCATGAGTTTCCAAACACCACACCTTCACCTGTTCAATAGGAGATATTTCAATATCTTTTCCTTCTTTGTGACTATTAAGATTGTGTTCTTGCTCGACTATCTAAGGTTATTTTCATTAGCAATTAATCAGCTGGTATTGTTTTTAATTAATCATTCACGAATAGATTCCAGAGCCAAAAGTCACCTATTGTCTAAAAGTCACTGTTGGCAAGACATTAGTCTTAGTTTGTCCAACCAACCGGCCCAACCACAAAAATAATATTTTAATGACAAAGAAAAGAAGCAAATCCTCACATTGGAGAAGCTGTGATGATTCATCAATTATCAAAACAGTTGAATATTTTATGTCATTTGACTAATCAATTCAACGTTCTAGCAGTTATGTGTATAAATGATGGCAGGTTAGAAAATTGTGTGTGTAAGACCATGTGCATGTGCTTCTATTATGCATCTGCCTGAGACTGAGCCGAGTGCTGCACCTGCTCCAATTCCCTCTGGACAAAGGCATCTGCTAAATGTCTAAGGTAGCAAGGTCTTTCATATTACACAAATGACTGCAGCAGACCTATATCTCTCTAGCTCTTTAGTTTAACCCAAGCCTTAGAGCTGTCTATTTCAGTAAAGGAAACACAAAACACACCAACATCGTTTGTACATTAGAACAACAACATTAGTTACCACAAGTGATTACAGCCCTGGAGCTGAATGGTGCTGGGTCTTGTTCAAAAGATCAATGACATATGACAAATTCTGCCTTGCTAAACTACACAACAGTTCTAATCACAACACATATATGAGTATGACCGCCAAATATTCAGACAGATGGATGAAAGAGGACGATGGAAATGGTCCTGTGCAACACTTTGTGCCATTCTAACAAACAGAATATCAATATTTCCCATTAACAGTTCACTCAATACTGACTCATTCGGTAAAAAGAGTCCAACATTCACTAGCTCTTTAGAAAAACTGTCCAAACAGCCCAGTGAGTGTGTTGCTTTGTGCACTAACAGTTCATTATTTTTGAAGAATTAACAGTTTTCTAGCGATAGAAAATGAATCGAGGCTGCAAATAACTGCCACTTTCTAGAAACTGCAAATGGGCAAATCACTCTTCACCGCTAAGATGATTCAGTTATTCATGCTTATAAAGACACAACTGAAACAATCTGGTCTCTCAGTGAATGTGTTAAGCATGGATTTGCTACATCTGATACATCTTACAGGATTGTACATAACAACCTCAGTGGAGTAAAAAACTGCAATTCTTTGTACTGAATACTCAAAACAAAGCAAGGTTAAAAGAACCTAAACAAGCAGTGAATCTGACTGATACAACCGGATAAGATTACATTTATTTTAAACAACAGACCGGGGTCTCCAGTTTACTCAACAATGAGTGTAAATGCCGGTTTGTTTACTGCAACTGGAAATCTGTCAAATTGCACACATACAGCTATAACATTAAGCACAAAGAAGAAGACTTAGAGCAGATGGTTGAGCTAAGAGTACAGCTGATAATCTACAATACTTTTAATAAGAAGCATCCATGGTTTAACACTTTATAAGTCCTATTCATATCTATCTGATAATATTGTCACCAGAGGCTTGTACAAGGGCAATGGTACAAGTAATTCACAGGGGCATAATTACCAAATGCATCCCAGGATGAGGCTGAAATATGGTACACAATACAAAAACAGTGTAGTACAATACAACCCAGCAGCCCTGCAACAAAACTCCCTTTGTAAATCTGATAACAAAACAACACTTTTTGTTGGGACTGTGCCAGAGAAGTGTTGACCGAACATTGGTTGCTTTTGAAAGTAGGTAGCCTTACAGAGTCATTACAAGAATTAAGCAATATGGATTTCACAATGGTAGTGATTCCAAGTCTTTTGTAATGGATTGAATTTAACAGGTTTTCATGATATTGCATTCATCCCCTCTGGCAATTTAGTGTGTGGGATAGATGTATGGTCTTCGGTTACCGAAACCAAAATAACACTTTGAACTGCTGGATTAAACCAAAATGGGGAATTCTACAAAATTTCAAAAAGACCATGGCCTCGGGTAGAAGTAACTTATATTAAAAATAAATAAATAAATACTTCCCCAAATATGGATATGATAACAGCCTTCACTTGATCCTCCTTTTTCTTTGAACTATGATAAAAAAGACAAATGTGTTTTTATGCCTGTTTTAAAGCAGAGTTATTCCCAACAAGGAGGTTTGTACTGTAGAAATGAAAAGGTAAGGCAAGGTAAAAAACATTATTTAGATCCAGCCTGAGTAAAGCTGGCTTTGGTTTATAAAAAGGTCAACTCAGCAGGTAGGGGATTAGCAGAATCACTGAGCAGCACCAGCTGAGCCTCTGAACCTGATGAGGGATGGCCAACTCATTCAAGACAACATTAAATATGCATTTCACTAAATCAGCAGTTGGCGAAAAGAGTCAAAAGGAATGAGCCATATATTTGGAGATTTAGAGATTTAGAGTGAAGACGTCTTGACAACCCGCAGGCAGTGCAGTGCTTCAGCAGGTTGTAGGGCAGTTGGTAGCAAATGCTGTGCAAGACTCAATGCGTAAACTGGAAATAAAAACTGAAGTGAACAGCATTGCGTGATTCAATGGAAACATGTCTGCCTACATGTCAAATGAGACTGTGCCATTCTCCAGAACAGCCTGCTCAATGAAACAAGAAAGCCTGCCAATAACGGATAGCAAGGACGACGAGAAGGTAAGGGGGGAAAGAGGCACAAGCTTTCATTAAATTGCTTTTGAAAATACCTCTTTCTCCCTTTTTCTCGCAGAGAAGCTGAAAACAAGTGGAGGTCTGCGAGGCAGCATTTGTTCTTGGCCAACAGATCCATTTTTCAAAAGGGGCATGCACTACAGGAAAAACCATGGTTCGTAATCACAACATTTTCCACTACGCCCCCTCTCTCAATTACTGGCTTCCTCAGAGCCCATCATATTGAGCAGAGCAGAGCTTTATTGTACATGGCACATGCTGGAATGGAGCCATTGTGGGCTGCTGAGTGTATTCTCATGCCATCCCACTATGAGGAAATCTTCAGTGCAGAAGCGGCAGAGCACAATCCCAGCTACCTCCTGTGGGACTGCAGTGGGTCGAGGAGGTCGAGCCGCGTGTTAATTGAACCAGTTGCAAGTGTTATTGAGGCAAAGAGAGTGAAACGAGGGGAAGGGCGTATATGACAGGGCAAAGGAGGTTAGTATTTAAGGTGGTGGGAGTGTGTATGTGTGTTCATATGTCGTGGTTTCACAGGACCCAGCTGGCCCCAGGGCAGGGCATATGTCTGGAATGGAGGAGGGGAGACAACCTTCACTGGGACACTGACCTACGTGATCCTGTTCATGCTCCCTGGGGAACACCGTGTCATCAAGCCAAAGACGCCCAGCGTGTGTGATCACAGTAATTAAATAGACGGATTGGTCATGGGTCAATGAACACTTCACGGCCACGTGTGGACACAGAAAAGGGAAAGCCAACATGCAACACAGACATGAAGGTCATTACAAAGGCTTCCAAGTTCCAAGTTCAGTACCAAATAGTACTAAAACAGTCAGACAATCAATCCGTCAATTCAAAAAAATGTTGATGATTAATTAATCTTTGAAGTTATTTATCAAACAAAAATGCCACACACCTCTGGAACTGTGAACATTTATGCTTTAATGTGTTCTAGATTATTTTAAATTGAATATGTATGAGTTACATAAAAACTCATCAAAAGACGTTACCTTGATTAATCAAGAATGAAAATAATTAGCAGTGCTGTTTCTGCATAAACACAATCTAAGATTCTCCATTTAGAACTAGTTTGTGAAACAAGTTACGGCTGAAAGAGTAATTGGTTTAATAATCTATAATCTAAAGGTTTAAAAGGTTTGACAGCTGTCGATGTCATTAGCATGGAGATATTTTCTTCAAATCATTTAGCACCACACTATGTATTTTGAGGATTTCTGATCATGTTAGGAATGATTTAGATGAAGATGTTTACAATGTTGCTGATTTGTTGTTGTCTGATGTGTTTTTGACTGCAATGTTGGACACGAAACTGTAATTCAGTCGTCCTACTCCGGAAAAGACATGAGCAGCGTCTGAGTGGGAACTTGTCTTCAGAGCACTTTACCTAAAGACAGTCTACCAGACAGATATGGAGGTGGTTAGGTTAAGCAAATGCCTGTTTGGTATGTACCAGCTTTATACAGCACGAGACAGTTCCTCTACGGTTCCAGACACTATCCTCAGCCAATAAACAATGTCACAGGGAAATAGAAAAGCTGTGTTCCACCCAGTCTTACTCACTGCAGCCAGTAGCAGCAGCGCTTGAGTGATGCTCTCCTGGCTCCAACAAAAGACTTTAAAGCCAGTGTGAACCCCCCCCTACACCCCCGCGTCCCCCACCCCATGTTTGCCAACAAAAGCCAATTGTGGCAGCCATAAATACTTACAGATACCAGCTTAACAAAAGAGCTTTGGTTTCTGTCTGCTGCCCCACTGAAATCTATGCTCCATGAGAGTGTCAAAGTGCATTCAGTTCCAGGCAAGTTTCTTTTTTAGTGTCTTAACCTGGAAGAGTGGGTGGTAAACAAACCACTTTATTGACATGCCAAAAAAGCTGAAGACATAATGTGACTGCAAATTTAGAGTTCTCAAATGCGCAGTGATTATACAGAAATACAAAAATGGACTTTCATGCGAGGCAGCATGGGGTTCTGGACAATAGAGCACAGTGTATTCCATTAAAACGATAAACGCCACTGCTGGTCTCTCGGTCCTAAATCGTCAGGCCTGGAGAACAAAACAAGCCTTTCAGAGGCTAACTCTGCAAAATTGATTATTGCTTTCTCTTTCAAGTGGCACTGCTGCTTTGTGACTTGCACATGACTTGGCAGGGAAAGGACAGCTGGCTCTCCTTTCTGGGCCCTATTCACATGACTGGTGTCCCACAAAAGGAGGCAGGCTGTAGGGCTGCAGGCTGGGCTACACGTCAGAGCTGGACTGTGCACAACTGGATGATCCTAAGTTTTTAAGACAGAACAGTTAACAAGTCTCTAGCGAGTTACAGGAAATAAGAAAATAAATAAGAAACATCTCTTCAAACTGACAATGCCTGTGGATGTTTACAAAGGAATGGCTGCATAAAATGGCCAACAACCAATAAATAGTTTCAGGTTTCAAGGGTTGCAGGAAGTGATATGTATCCCTTTTTATAACCGCTCTCTAAAAATGAAATCAGAGTTTTATGCCTCCTCTTACTATTACTGTTTGCTCAGAAGACAAAGCATAGCCTTGAGCCTTTGGTGAACCAAACTATATTAACATCAGAGTGAGCAAGCACTTCATACTGAAACCCACTCATTATTGTCGTACAGGCAACTCCAGATCATTTCAGGTGATGTGATATTTCACTTCTGGCTTGTCTCAAAGCACGTGCTAACAGCCCCTTTAAAGCAATGGAGGGCTTTATTGAGTATCTCCTTGAAAAGACCTATTGAAGGATAAAGAATGTGCATCTTTACTGCCTTTCGTGAGCTTCAGCTGCCTTCACAGGCCACTAAGCCCGGGTTCACAAATCAAGCTCAAGTCAACTGCATGTTTGGAGGGAACTAAACAAGAGAGCAGTGTTCCTGCTGTCATATAAAATAACACAGCCTACACATTGACCTCTACAGGCTGTTGACTTATCAGACACACCAGCTAGACAAGGGAAAAAAAGTCAAACATCTGTTACAACTGGAACAAAAAAAGGAAGACAACCGCTTGTTGCACACATTTGATATTTGTATTCCTGCGTTCTCGTCTTAATTCCCAAAATAATTGCAGTTCTTGTTGTTGAGCAGCATGTTGCTGCTTAGCCATGGGAGGCGGGAAATGAGTTGGAAGCTAGTCCTTTTAATTATCCTTCAAATGCTTCCTGTGCTCAGCAGATGTTGGGCTGCGGGGCAGGCAGCCGAGCAGCAGGGCTTCCTAACACTGCATGCACAGACCAGGACTCGGCTGCTGACTCCCCGGCTCCTCTGGCTGGGTGGTATACTGTAGTTTAAAGTATATTGCTATGCATCTACATAATGTAATTCCACATTACCATCATCAGCGTTGATTTATTGCGTATTGCACGGGGGTTGTCGTCCATTAAATTACAAATTGCAGCAGTGTAGGAAGACAATAAAGAACTAGGGAACAAACTATTAAATTCAATGGCTTGAAAAAAAAATATTTTTCTGTTTTTCGGCTTTTTAATGTGCTGAATGTGTTCTTTCAGATTCCACAAAAGTATGATTTCCTATCCTTGTCATGGCTCTGTCCTCTTCTCTTGGCCTTTTTGTGTCGTCTAGTTCTTCATCTCCTCCTACATGCAGCTCTCATCTCTCTTTGTTTGACTCCGTTCATAGCCTCTGAGTCACCCTTGGCCTTCCGCATAAATCTGCCTCCTCAATGCTAATCAGCTCCTTGTGTCTTATGATGGTGGCATCCAGTGTGGAGATGTTGAGTATAGGAAAAGGTGAGGTGAGGAAATGGATTCAGTATATGAAACAGCTGTGTCTAGAGTGAATACTATTACTCCACCCATAAAGTGTAAATGTACAACATCAAAACAGTAGATAAACTATAGCTGTAGACAGAAAATGAGTGTGTAACTTGGCACAATTTCCTTTTTCCACAAGTCACATTGCATCTTTTTTACCAGTCAAAAGTTTGAACACACCTTTTAGTTCAATACTTTGTCTTCATTTCTTTTATTTCATCATTTTTTTTCACTGAATCGCCAAGAGTTACATCTGCTGCAGAAGATAAGTTCATTACAGTTACCAGCCTCAGAAATTACCGCTAACTAGTGCATCAGACTGGAGCCCACATCAATGCTTAACAGAGTTCAAGTAGCAGACGACATCAACTGTTCAGAGGAGACTGTGCGGATCAGGCTTTCATGGTCGAATTGCTGCAAAGAAACCACAAGTGAAGGAGACCAAGTGGCCTTGGGCCAACAAACACATGGAATGGACCCTAGGCCAGTGCAAATCTGATCACAATGACTTTGTGAGACATAGAAAAGGTGAATGGATTATATCTGCATCCGTGGGGTGTTTTGCTGGTGACACATAAGTACATATGTGATATCTCATAGTTTTAATGTGGTCAGCATTAATCTACAGTTTAGAAAATCATAAAAAGAAAGAAAAGAAAAAAATATTGAATGAGACAGAGTGTCTAAAGTTTTGACTGGTAATTTAAGGAGCCTCTACAATCTAAAATAGCAAACACACTGACATACAAAATGTGAACCACTGAGCTCCTCAATGCATTGCGTCATATTTGACGAGCTGTTCTGACCTCAAACCTAGCAACAGAATCTCTCAACACAGCCAAGTTCTGATATCCCCTTCTAGAAGATTTTGATTTCCATTCAAGCTGTAGGAAATGAGGCTTGTGTTGGCTGGATGTAGCACTGATATCCCCAGGAGGGGGGCCGTGTGCAAACATTATCAACTTACCAGTGCCTGCGAGGTGCACCTATATTATCTGTAATAGGTCAGCTGCCAAGTACCGGAGCTGGCAAATGAAGCCGTCCTGACATCCAGACTGTAGCTTGTGTGCTCTGCGTGCTTTGGCAAAACAGTAAATCTTTTCAGCTGGAGGAAAAATATCTCCAGACGTTGGAGAAAGCTGAAATACTGCCAGTTGTGAAGTTCATAGGTAAAGCATCCATCATTCAGAAGATAAGCCATAAAAATGTAGAACAAATAGCACAGGCTGCACCTACTGCACTGTTCAGTAACTCTTAATCCATCCTCACTGGGCAAGTTTTACTTGTTGACCCATTATCAATATGTCAACCTCTCTTGAAATACCATTGAGGAGGTATTCTCATATATAATGGTGTCAAGATAAAAACAACCATGTACGAAAGCTAAACATTAAAATAAGGGATAATAAAAATGCTATGAAGTAGATGATCAAAATTAAAAACACTGAGCTGGTTTCATCCTGAGTAGAGTGTCCAATGAAAGAAGCTGGTTTTATGTATGCAGCCTATATTCTTACTATCATATATCATTTATGTATCTGAATATTTTATCTTAAAGCTCATCAAACAATGGCTGGTTCATAATTAGAGCGAAGAAATGGCTGAAGGCATCTAATGCACTTGTTTCTGTACTGATTTATAATTAGACTGCGAACTGAGCAGAATGTGGGTTAACGTTTCTATCAGCCAACTCATATTAGGATAAGAATTGCTCCGTCCTCTGCATGCATGAAGTGAACTCAGCAGATGGTTTTAATAGTGACAGATCAGTTTAATCTAACTCTAAAATCAGTCTTTCTGTGTACCTTCTTTCGTACTTTCTGAGTGAAGGGGCATCAGATAAGAAGAACTGATTGATTCAGAGTCTTTGAAAGGCTCCTTTGACTGAGCTGCTGCAGGCTCCTGATGACAAATTGAGACACGTGTTTTATCCACCCTGCTGTGAATACATGACACAGTCATTGCTAATGATCTGACAGCGTCTCAAAAGCCACCGGGCTTAGATTAATCTGAGAACAAACATCACCCCAAGTGCAGGAACTTCAAATGTAGCAGAGCAACCCTGCCAGAGAGCGGCATGGGGGAAAGAGAGAGCTACTCGGCGTAATAATGGTATCTTTAAATAAAGCACGAGCCCCAAAGCTGACGTTTGTCTGAAATGTTGTAACTGTTCCCTTTAGATGTGGTCCTGTATACCAATTCATCCTAATCATGCCATTTTTTTTTTTAAGATAATTATTTGGGCTTTTTCAAGTTTTATTTCTGATAGATACAGCTGAAGAGTGACAGGAATGTGGAGAGAGAGAGATGGGGAATGACATGCAGGAAAGAGCCACAGGTCAGATTTGAACCCTGGGCTTCCTCAGCAAGGACTGAGCCTTTGCACATGGGGTGGCTGCTCCACCAACTGAGCCAAACACCACCCCCCTAATGATGCCATTTTTTTACATGTCATTCGCAAACTGACACCACCTCTGCTTGCTTTCTGTTTCCAAAGGGTGACGCAGACTGGCAAAGGTGCCACTTGTATTTGACACCTGCTTTGTTAAGTGTGTGCATGTGTGTGTGTGTGTGTGTGTGTCTGTGTGTGTGTGTGTGTGTGTGTGTGTGTGTGTCCATGTGTAGCTGCAGAGTCAGCCAGCCAAGCAGTAGTAGCTCCCCGGAGCAGCAGGGAACTTAGGCGGCAGTATGTAGGTAAATCAGTCTATTACTAACACTCCGTCTGCCTGGAGCAAGTCTCCTGGGACGCCGCTGACAATACACACACAGCCTGCCTGCCGGAGCATTCATCCACTGCTGGATAAACATACATACACACACAACACAGTCAAAGAGTCACTGAGCTTCTACACACAGGCACATATGCTTATAAATACACAGCAGGCATACTCAGACATAGATCATTCTGATGTTTGACAGAATAAAATAGTAGCGCCGACATGATTTGTATGACAGGTGATTGACAATCATTTCATCTTTTAAAACAACAATACTCTCGGTTTCTGAGGATTTATTCCTTTACACCACCGAATTATGGTGGAAGTTTTTAAATATTTTCTGACATTTTATAGACAACAGATTAATCATCAACCAATTAACCAAAAAGAATAATGTCTAGACAATAAAATGTCTTCAGCCAACTGTATGGAAAACACCAGGCCCTCATACGAGAATACATATTTTCAGTTGATTGTCGTCTGTAACATCACCTGCTGTCTAATTTTCTCCTCTCTGAATACCTCAGTCATGGACTGCTTTGCATTTTTCAGTATTTGATTTCATGTTGAACTATTCCTGTTTATTCATGTTGCAAAACAGCAGTGCTCTGATAAAACATCATTAGCGGCTGTATTAAATATTAATTGTTTCGGGTCCTCTCATTAGACGACTGAGACTGCCACATTTGCTATTAGCCTGCTATTTCTTTCTTGTCTGCCGCTTTCAAACAGCAAAACATGAAGCTCTGCAGTGTGGAATTAACGCGCACTTCCTTGTAAACAGGTGGCATTCGTCAAGGTGAAAACAACAATTTTACGACAAGCTTGAGCCATTAAGCGTGTTGGTGAATCTGACTTGGAACATTCTTACAAAGAAGCCTCACAGAGAGAGGTTTTGGATTGGAATACCTACCCACTGTCTCCATTAGGAAGGAAACAGTACACAAAGCGTAGGTATGAAGACATACCTTAACACACAATTAAGCAAACTATGCAGATCTCCAAATAACAGAAAACATCTAATTGCCGCATGTCAGATTGTTCTTCTAGCAGGGAGAAATCAAACATAAACAGGAAAATGCTAAAACAGCAGCTTGGTCGCGGCTGTCAGTATGAAGTCCTGAGAAAAATGCACACACAGTTGTAATTACACAGAGTGGGGAGCAATTAGATGGATCAGGGCTAGTCTGTTTAAATCACACTTTGGACCATTCATTATGCTGGGAGCTATAAACAGAGACTCTGTCGGATGTCCTGGAAACCACCGTAGAGCCTCCTGAACTGCATGGTCATCAGATCTGCCTCTGACCCCCTTTTTTCTGGCGCCTGTAATCAAATGAGGTACTGTGTGTATCGCATTGCATGATTCACACAGTGCCTCGACCAGAGCGGGAGCCAGCAGTTATGAGCAGAAAATATATTACCATAACCATAATGGGAATCCATACTGTAGCAATGATTGTGATTAGCTGAGGTTGCTCCTGTAAACTCAATAGTCAGGAGAGGCCGCTGACACTGTGTACACAATCTAGTCCCACAGCTGAATAATACAGAGACATAGTGTCCACCAGCAGCACATTACCTACTATGTTTTTTTTTGTTTGTTTAAAAGGCAAAAGCTTTTCATTAAGCAACATGTGACACATATTATTTGCTCCACTAAAGCAATTTCTATTTTCCAGTGTCCAGGCGGCGAGCACAGATTCCCACTTTCTCCCTTCAGCCTAATGCTGAATGACAGATAGAAAAAGCGGAGGAACCCTGAAGAGTCAATTTGGAGCTGGAGTGGCATTTCAAACCCCGCTGCTAAAATGTTAGAGAGAGAGGAAAGAGGAAGAAGACGAAGAAGGGAAAAAAAACAAAAAAACGTTCAATCAGACACCAAACTCAGCTCTGGGAGCTCTTCCCTCAGAAAAGCAAAGCAGCTTTCCCAGAGATGGTGTTCAGAGGCTGAAAACGATGACATGCGTCACAGAACTGTTGTTGAATGAGACCGCCACTGACGCCTTTTTCAGAATGGTGACAATGATTGAATCTGAATAGTGTGTGTGCAGATGTGTAAGTGCATTTGCACATTTATTCATTCATTCGTCTGTGTAAAAGGACTCATGTATTTATGCAGTGATACTGTAGGTCTTTGAACATAAACACGTTTGTATTCATATTATTAATAATATATAATATATTAATATGTATGTGTGCGCTTTGAATTTGGATCTGTGTGCATGCATTTAGAGCTTAAACAAGTAGTTGATCTGCAGCTACATCCTTTCTACATCATTTTTCATGCTATCACAAACACACTGTCTGGCTTCAACTGCATGGTTTCTGTGGCACAAATCCCAACCTGAATCTAATAAATCGGATCCTTCGATTTAACTAAATGTTGATTAAATCTGTACCTGACACACTGAAATAAGAACTGTCGACAACTAAACTTTTCTTCTTACTTGATCCAAATGCTAAAGGTCCTGTTTCAATCAAGTTCATAAGGTTAAATTATGATGTGATATGATATGAATGAAAGCGAACTCGACTCCTAAAGTCGACATAAAGTGATCAGCTACAGAGAAGGCACAACACTTTTAAGGAAACTATTGTACAGTGTTACAGAGTGATGTGTCTTCTGTCACTAAGGAGCTTTGTCTTTGAGTACAGACAGCAGCCTGCGGGAGCAAACAAAAAAAAACACAACTGCAACAAAGTTTCACTTTGGCCTGCCATCAAGTTACTCATAAAATGAATGTTAATTAGTGAAAGCTGATATAATCTGCTGCCGGCTGTGTTATTGTGTCATTTTAACTGCTGAAAGTTGCATCCTTTTTGTTTTTTTTACACTGCTGTTTGCTAAAAAAGAAGAGAGATGGGGGTTGATAGATTTGTTGATTTGTCTCAGTGAGTGAAATCTATGTCTTTCAAACCAGAAAAATCACTTTTCACTCTGAAATTCAGCGCTGTAGAGACAGGCTATAATAAAAGGGGAGCAGAACTGCAGCCCTATAGGACTAAGGTAGACAAAACACTGGAGAATACAGTAAATAAATGTGATTTGGATTTGATACTTTGACTGAAAATGATCCAGTCAAATCCCTGCCTTGATACGGATGCTTACAGTCAGCTTGGGACATCCCTAATAATAAGTACATTTTAATTGACAAAACAAAACAAATATTTGGAGTTAGTTAGTTGGAGCTCTGCATAAATCACTGAGTTGAATGCAAATGCAGAATCACTGCTGCTGGTAAATGTGCAGCGCTGCCTTCGCAACTGAGCTGTAACCCAACGCTTGACACTGGTGTTCACCCCGAGCAGCGTGGGCAACACAGGAAATCTCCACCCCCACCCTTCACCATTCCCTTCCCCTGCGCTGCTCGGTTACAGCACAGCAGAACTCTCCTGGGCCCTGGCTGTAGCAGCTAGCATTGGACTGTAACACTCAAATCCCACTGGACCGTGTGCACCCCGTGGCGTCAGTAAACACAAACACTTGCAGACATGTTCATGCGTGTATGCACAAAAAGTCAACGTGTAAGCATGAGCACACATGAACTTCACATATACCCACCCCTAACTGCAAGCAAAGTGCATCGCTGTCTGTGTGTAATCTTACTGCATTGAAATTCCTGCAGCAGCCCACACAGCACATACACACACACACTTTGACTTTCTAAACCAAAACACATGCGGAGGGTAATGCGATTACATGGCTCTTTGACAAGAAAACACTTCCTTGCTCAGCTAAAACGCCAGCAGTGACGCAGGAGGAGGAGGAAGAACTCGCCCAAACAACAACAAACAGATTTTTTAAAAAAACACAGCAGCAAGGTCAGACAAGTATTTGTCACCTAGATCATAAGTGAAGAAAATATTGGAGCCATTTTATCCCTGCTGCAGCAATCCAAACTCATTCTGTCAGCCTCTGAGTCACATTATTTATAAGGCAGGGAGACAAACTATTGACCTCGCCTCTTTTCTCCAAAGCATCAGCTGACTCTGACACTGACAAGGACGCTCGGGGGAAGAATGCAAGATGGGAGAGTGGGGGGGAGAGTAGATGTAAGAAGAGAAAGTGGCAAAAAAGAGAGAGGCAGGGAGGAGGAGAACGGGGATGAGGAATGAAACATCTCGTTAAGATTTCAACCGGAGTTTCTAGCTCCTCTCGGAAGGTATGAAAATATTTATGTCGTACAACCAGAGTGAGGATGTGAGGATAACTTTGGGTGGGACTTGGATAACGTTTCTTCCTGCTCTCTCTGGCGGTGATTAGTTATTTCTAATCATTTCACGGAGGATTGGGTTTGTGTAATAAACGAGCGGATGAACACACTTATAAAAATAAAAAAATATATATATATCTGTTTGATCATGTTGGATTCTAGATGTAATTCGGCCCTGATGTCCACCAAAGAGGGATTCATAGTACTCACTGATCATCAACAGAGGGAAAACATCATAGATGTTAAATCCACTAAATCTTTGCAGCTGGCTTTTCTCTATTTTAAGCTGCTTTATTCACAAAATATTACTTTCTGAAACCGGGCAGGGTATTGTAAATTTACATTATGCACTAGTGCTGATACATTACCCGAGTTTCAGTAAAATGATAAAATGACATATCAATACTATACTCTGAGAAACAAAACATGCTTTTCTATAAGCAGGCGGGTTTGATATCTGTTTCTGACTGTTGATCATGCAAGTTGAGAGTCAAACTCTAGACTCAGTTGTTTTTTTCTTTACATTGGTACACAACCTACAAAAACAGAGGGCTGGAAAAAGTGGGTCAGGCATACACAGCAGTGACCGATTAGGATATCATCTGCTGCTTATCAAGTACAAGCACTGATGATGAAAGATATCTAGAAGAAAAGAACATGAAAGAAAGTGCGGTATTAAATGCGCTGGGTCATCATAACCCACTAGCACATTTTACGTTTGGTAAGCATTTATGCATTTGGGATTTCCTGTGCTAGATCAAGGATAAAGAGATAGCAGTAAGGCCAAAAGGCCAAAAACTTAGTACTTGTCAGAATCTTCCCGGTTGAAAATATACTTAAAATGTGTTATTAGATGTGTTATTGACAACAGTGACGTGCCATATTTTGGAACTATTGCAAAATAATTCCTGATAGATAATCACTGTTATTTTTATGAGTAATTTTTAAAAAAAAAAGGCATCTGGCGAGTAAAAATAATTGCTGTGTTGCATATGTGTATTGTTGTCGGTCAACCAAACAGACACAAGCCAAGTCACCAGTTCAACCACTAAAGCCACAAACCCACATTACCAGCATGGGTCTGGAAACTGATCCCCAGGCCAAATGAGCTCTTCCTCCAAAATAGCACAGCTCACTACCAACAGTGCTCTAGACCGTGGGAAACAAAGGCAGCACCGACAACAATAACATTCGTGTCAGTACAGTATAACTCACAAACACAAAAGAGGTGAAATAATGACATGATGCAATTATCATAATGATATCCAAATCACAAAGGGCACTAAAGCCACAACTGAACATAGAACCGAAGCCTTAAATTACCTAGAACCACAACTGACTTAAGAGTCAGCTTGTTGTGACGATTCAGTGACAGCAGACTGAACGAACTTCAAAAGAGCAGCTTTTTGTCAAGTTAACACCACAGCATATTAAAGACACGACAAAACCTCGCTCAGTCAAACCTCTACCTCCAAATATTGTCTTGAACACAACCTTATTTAATATTGTAGAAGAGATCCCAAATTTGGTTTATTTTTTTTCATTCATCATTGGAAGAAGCCAATACAGGACAACTGGTCACTATTAAACTAATAACAACAGTCTACCAGGAACTCTTGACTTGTTTCAATAATTCTCTTTGTAGAGCAAAAATCTCCAAAATCAGATCAAGCCATCAGTTCTATATGACTAACCTCCAGTGTATAAATATGACATTTAATTACACCACCATCACAATATATCATGTAATATTCCCACAGCTCTTACCAACAGATAGTGACTGTGACATTTAACGCAACACATACTTGCTCCGAGGTTTGTGTGTTGAGGTGTAGTGTATCTGCTACATCTCTGCTGTGTGTTAATGACTGGTTGGTGTAAAGCAAATTGCCCTTCAGGGACAATAAAGATTTACACAGGGCTGTTCTGTGCTATCAGCGCAGCTCTTCATCTCTTGTATATCTGAGGACACGATCACAGTAACAGCATAAAGCGACATGACCCTTTCACCACATCACATTCAACAGCTTCCTGTCCACATAAACCCTGAATTAATGACAAAGGCTGGTCTCAGTCATGTTTAAAATTCTTGACATAAAGGTAGGCTTTTATTAACGTTTTCAACAAGTTTATTGCTGATGGGTTTTTGTGTCTATTGATGTTGCCTATTGGTTTTTTAATGTAGTGTTAATATCAACATGCATGATTTGTTAAATTAATACTCATATCTTAAATGCTCAATTTCCACGTTCTCATCTGTGTCTTGTTCTCTGCTGCTGTGATTACCCAATTTCTACCCCAAGGATCATTAAAGTTTAATCTAATCTAATGGACTTTTTATTTTTATCATTTCATTCTGTAAATCACCGTGTGACACTTTTGAAAAGTGCTACACACATTGTTAAGGTTATGAGTTTTAGGGCTCAACTGCAATTTCACACATTGATACATGCAGTTATAGTCCTGGGTTGAAGCTTTGGATAACTGACATTATTTGTTACCTTTAAATGAGACGATTTACATAGCAAATATGGTTCCTGTCTTAGTCTATTTGGAACAACATTGAGATGTTTCAAAAGCCTGGGGAAAGTGAAATACCTAACCTCCCTGAGTGCATTATGATATCATATATTGAGAATCAAGGGATATTCAATTCAGATTAAGGGTTTCCTATTGACAAATAGCTGTGATGAATTGCACAGTAATGATGCAATCAAACAAGGCAGACCAGATCAATTGCAGGTAAATTAAATAGACGAGATGTCCTTACACCCTCCAAGCAAAGCGGCTTAATGTTGGCAACATCCATCAGACCAACAGTTTAGTCCACAGTGAGATATCTTTACATCTACTGGGCAGACTGCTGTGTAATTTGGTATGAATATTTGTGGTGCCAAGAGGATGATACCTAATTAATTTTATGACCGTTAGTCTAGCAACATCATCAGCAAATTTTCCACATGACCAATCCTTTGGTCCATAGCCAGATACCTCACAACTTTCACAATAAAAATATAGAAAAATCATCCCCAGAAGATGAATTATAATAGGAATTGGGATCAGGATCTTTCTGGGGTTAAGGGCAGGCCGAAAAATAAATAAAAGAGGTCTGAAGGTGCTCAAAAGCAGACTGAAATCTGGAGATGGCCAGGTTTTCAGTAGCTGATAGCATTCATGGTGGTATCATTAGCAAAAAAAAAAGAACAGACAACAGGGGGAACCAGCGCCGGTCCTGGCCACATTTGCGCCCTGGGCCCCTGTCAGCCTTGACAGAGGTTTGACTGTCCAGAATGACTCCTAGCAATCATGATGTTTTGCATTCTTATTTTCTTTTGTATTATTATTACTGGCTCTACATCTGAATATATTGGTCCACAATATCTCCTCTGCTGCTCTTCTATAATGATGTAATTCTCTGTTATGACACTACTAGTGTGGGCTGATGCCAATGTTCCCATGTCTGTACTGCAAACCAATTAGAGGCTGATTAACTGCAACGCAGGAGACATTTCATACATTGGGGGATGGCCATTTCTCTGGATCTGAAGGTGACTTGATGGAAAGGTTCCATTACATACATACAACATAGACACATTTATTGCTTGCACTCCTCTGTAATTTCATAGTGTGCGTACAAGTTGAAGAACGATCAGTGGACTTGCTATTCACCACACAGAGCAGTGTTCCCGCTCTGAGGCCATAACTGATTTAAAACCATTTAAAGTGTGCCGCTTTGCCAATTCCAGGTGAATCTGGGATTAATGAAGGCCATGAATGTCACTGTGTTGCACATGTGTCTGCTCCTCACCTCATTCTTTTTTCACACTTAATATTTCAGACATTTAGTGCAGGTGGATAACGTGGGCAACTTAAATGGGAACTACACACCTTATGTACAAATAATCAGATAAAGTCCTGTTGGCACAGCAGTGCTTTGAACTAAATGCTAACACTATCGTGGCATCATGTATATAAAAGACAATAATCTCCACGTTTCCTTAGTTTGGCATGTTAGCGTGCTAGAATTTTCTAATTAAAACACAAAGTACAGCAAAATCATTACGATTCATCCACTGGGAGCAATGAAAGCAATGAAAAGTTGAGATATTTCAGTCCAGACTTCAGTGGTGAACAGACCAACAGACCAACAATGCCATCCATTGAGCCATGCCATATTCATGGCTAAAAAGAGCAGTCATAGTACAATATGCAATGTCAGTGGCATGCCAGTGGTATTGTTAATAACAGACCACATTTCCCCACAAACAATGGCTTTGTTGCAGACGATACGTTTGTTAGAAGTGATTTGTTTATTGACATGTCCCTCTTTTCACCATCCATGCTCACTAGAAAGCTTTATTCTAGTTTTCACAAGATATACTAATATAGTAGATCCTAGTAGGTACTGTAGGCAATAAGAGCCAGACAGGAAAATATTTTCCCTTTCCTCTTTTTTCCTCCTCTGCTAGCAACACTGCACTACAGAAGAGCACTGAGGAAAGCACGGGGGGATCAACAGTTCATCTTGTTTGAATAAATGTCTTCAGGCTCCCAATTCCATTGAAGCTCTAGCTCAAAGACTGAAGCACAGCATTGCATCTATGCAGGTTCAGTCAGAATCACCATTAAACCGAGCCTCCACTAATGACTTGCCAGCAGAAGAAAAATTTGTTAACAACTCTTTATTTTTTATTTTTTTTATCCTTACAGTACATAAGCATCAATCCATACTTAAGAGGCTGCATGTATGTCTGCCTGCATTTGCGTGCCGGTGTGTGTGAGAACCACAGTACAGTCAGGATGTCTGTTTTTAGCCGGTCGTTGTAGGCTGATTAACTTTGACAGGCTGCCTCTCAGACCCACCGCAAACACAAGCATTAAAGAAACCAGGCAGCATTTCCACCGCTGGAGAGTCTGCCTATGCGGTCTTGGCTAGTTCCTGTCCAGATTTTGAGATTTTGGTCATTCTAACAAAGAATGAAGCTAAAATAAAATCACTATACTGGCTACTACAACTACCTAACTGCTGGAACTTGTTTTGTTTTATGTAACATCCAGAAAAAAAATACTGTGATACCATGCTGAATTCCTGCCCGATGAATCAGTAAACTATTTCTCATACCAACTGGAGATGAACTTGAATGAGGCAGCTTTGCATGCTTACAGGCGGCTTAAACTGGTAACTGTAACAGCGGACATAATTTAACACAAAACTAGGTTCACCAAGCCGGTTGGTCTGGGAGGCTTTAAACTGAAGAGTAAGAGATGAAAGGTCTAAGGCAGTGGAGTCTAGCATCTTATGCACTCATTCACTCAGAGGTCGGTATAATGGAATACAAAAATGATCAAGTCTTAGGTTGGATTAATCATTAAGCTGCTACATGTTACGTTTTGCCCAATGTTTTCATGAGCTGAAAATGTTCTACAGATTTTTTTTCCCAAGGGAATGAGCAAGGGAAATAGGACTCCTCATCAGTCATCTAGCTAGTGTTACCTATCTGGCTAATTACCAGATGTCAGGTAAAGTATACTGTTGACAGAGGACTGTGAGCGTAAGCCAAGTATGTACAGTGTGTGTGTAACCTTCAGAAAAAGAGCTAAAACAGCTGCTGCGCTTTGCAGAAATCTCCAGAGACGGAGAACTGCAAGTTGTTTATCTTGATTCACTTACTAGCATTCAGCAAAACGTTGTGACTACAGGAGAGCAGAAATAATATTTTAACACATTTACACTTCATACCTGACAACAGAGCTGCATTTGGGCAATTTAGTCATTATGAAATGTAAGGCCTGAAAAAAGAGATCATGCACCTGCAAGAAACATTTGTCACCCTTGTGCAATCTGACCCTAATCAATATCCACCAACATATTATGAAGTCACGCTTGATAAAAGATAATAATAATTAAGTACAGGGCAATTTGAATGTGAACTTTGTTGCATTTGCCTCATCAACTTAGTGTAGTAAGTGTAGTTTACTGCAGATACTACTGTATACTAAGCAGATAAATGATCCAGTAGTCATTACAGGGGCCAGTGCCTGAGGCTGAGTTACCAGTAGTAGTGGTTATAGTAATAATGGTCTGTGTTCTTTCCCAACACTTTGGTAAGTAATGATGGTGCAGAGTACAGTGGTAACATATCTGGACTAGGGTTGAGCATGAGTACTACTTGTTTGGGCATAAAAGTGAAATTTGGAAGAAATTCCAATTCTATTAAATTACATTAAACTAATTCCAAACAACATTAAACTTGTGTCTCATAGAGCAACCAGAGCAATGATTAACCATTTGCAGATTAAGCACAAGGAGGAAAGATAACAGGCAACCTCTCCTCGATAACTTTAGCAGTGTTAGAAAGTGATTTAGTCCTACCAGAACAGAGAAGATTAGCTGGCTACTATTAAAAAAAAGGTGACTGGAGATATGCTCCTGGTAAACTTTGTGGAGGGAGAAGGCTTCCATGAACTGATGGCATTTGTTAAATCGAAGTTACAAGCTACAATGGTTGTGAACAGCTACACAAGTGAAAAAGATGTTGGGGAAAGTACAGTGAAACTTCATGCTGACCTACGAAGTGTCGAATGAAATCAACTATTCAGCTAAAGCCTACAGGCCAAGCTTGCTGCAAGTGAAGAAGTAAACCAACAACAGCTTTTTTACCAGACAAATGATTGTATTATTGCAACATATTAGAAATCAGCTGACATGAACATAAACAGCAGTCTGTGCAGCACAGAAACATGAGATTACATTTTGACATTTTGACCCTATCTTGCATTATTTTTTGGTGAGAACCCATGATTTGATTGGTAGTTTGACGATGATTTATATTTTATTAGCCTTTCTGAAAGTTATCTGCATTGATTTGCAGATATCTGCTTTTAGAGATTAGCAGAAATTGGTCTTTCTCGTCATTCTCGCATATCAAGTTGCTACTTGGACTGCGGAAGAGGAAGTCCTGGCCCGGATAGCCATTATCCATCCACCAGAAGCCCAGAAACACTGGCTGTTGCCCCCAGAGGCTAAGTCCTTATCAGATGATAGCTGATAGTTTCCAAGATTGAGTCCATAGTAATGAGTACTCAATGAGGGTACTTGAAGATGGATATTACTTAAAATGTCCATCCCTTATTTGGACAGACTGATTTGTTGATACATAAAAAGGTTGAAGACTAACAAAGCTGGTTCAATGTTGACTGATGGCAGTGTAAGGGGAATTGTATTAAACTCTAAACATTTATCAAACTTTTTTTTAAAGGGATCAATATGTTGTATGGGCTATAAAAGACAAGTTCAACAGTAACCGTCTACACACTTTCAGTATAAGGTGTAGCTGTCTAAATGTAAAGTGCACAGTGGACAGAAAGAGTCATGGTTAATTCATAGATAGGATCCAATTAGTTTCCCACAGCCTGCTGGTGAATTGAGTGGTGTAGAGGACATTTTCTTAGAGAGCGGTCAACATAAGTCTAACAACAATAGTATATACAAAATTCTTCTTTTTTCCCCCTACTGAGATAGAATCAAAGAAAAGGCAACAGATACGTAAACGAGAAAGACACATGTATAAAAAACTCCCACCCTCTCCACTTGACAGCAATGCGTTGCAGGTTAAATAACCACAGCCAGCGCTCTAACAGGTTGCTTTTGTGAGCACGTGCTTTTCTCTCCCCCTCTGTCTTTTCACCCTCACTTTCCTCAGCTCTGACAAGCTTTCACTTGTGCCGCTTTTGAACAGAAACACCATTGTGCCATCTATTGCAAACAATGCCTGCTGTTTTTGCAGAAGGGCCTGAAAACATATATTAGCTCACTTCACCCCTTTTGTATGCTGGAGATTCCTGTCATGGATCTGGTTACAAGGCCAATAAGTAAGGCTGGGTTGGTTAATGACAGTCCTAGGCATGTCACAATGTCAAGTGGGTAGCACACTGCTGAAGTGCTCTTAGGGAGGAAACCCTGAATCACTTCCAGATTTGGAGGCGTTGGTCTGCTTCCTGTGAACAATCTGAGGCAGGGGAAAATTATGAACCTTTTACACTCAAAGGTCAACAGATTAATGCAGTCTTGCCATCCATTAAATCATAAAACACAATATGATGGTTCACCAATATGTTCCAAAAGAAAGTATGAGGATGTTTTTATTGCAAATAAAGTGCTACAGGAAAGGATGCTGTATCTTTACATAGATCCACAGCAGTACATGCCTATTCAACAACAGCAGACACAACTGAGTCTGCCTTCAGTTTTAACATCCTGCCTGCAGCTATAGCGGCTTGGAGAGGCCTCCAGAGGTATGTGACCCTCAGTTACATTTATAGGCTTCAGAACTGATAAAGGCAATGCCACAGGCTACCAAAATGACTGGCAGCTACTAGAATACAGGCTTGTTCTGACAGTCATAAAACATGACTTCATGCCATACCAGTCAACAGGAGAGGAGGAAATGACAGAGGCAGAGTTTCATGTTGAAAATTCATAACTTTTATTGGAAGTTGATTTTGAAAATGTAATCATTCAAATCCCATCATGTTCCTTTATAAAGAGCACATGACGACATTGCTCGATGACTGATTCGTAACTTTCTCATGAACTCACTGATTTACAGACAAGCCAGCTGGCTGGCTGAATGGTGTCTGACTCAGTGACTGATTGACAAGCTGACTTTGCTCCCTTACTAACTGACTGATTGTCGTATTGATTAAATGTATGACTGGAAAATGATCTGGTTGCTCTGTTCTGGGTGGCACCACCCTTCACATACTCATATACACACACACACGCTGACACCCACCACCCCCTTTGGTGTAGCCTGTCAGTGTGTGTAACCGTTTTCCACCTCTTGTATTATTGTGCAAATTGAAATGCCAAGGAGAGCAATTCACACACACCAGACCTAGTAGTGTGTGTGATGGGTAGGAGGGGGGTGGTGGGAGGTGCCTCCTTCTTCCTCTCAGCGTCTTGGCAGGCGGGAAGGGGAAATATGATTATCCAGTGGGGGAATTGTTTCATCAACACCTGGAGCAGATAAATGAAAATAGGAGGATTTATGTACTGAGAACAAGCTTACTTCTGCTGCCAGGAAGCAATTAAGCAGGAAGCTGGAATACTACCCCCCATACTCGCTTCACACCAGTGGCACATTTGGAGAACTGACTGGGGGAAGGCTGACTGGAAGAGAGAGAAGGTACTCATTCCCACAAAGAGTCCCATTAACAGCTGATAACAAAGTGCCTGCGAAGTGTTGGAATCTCATTTGACTCTATGTTGGGGGGGAGCGATGGATGCTCACCTCCCGCGTAGATACAGATAGGTAACGCGGCTTGTCCTGCCTACCTGCTGTGACCTCTGAGAAGTGGAAATTTTAATTGTAAGTGTGGTTCAATCTTGTTAAGTGGTATCATACTTTTTCAGTCCCAAGGCTTTAAAGGCGCATATTGGTTAGGTAAAATCTCTTGCTTTGTATTTTCTATTATAATATTATTTTTTACCTTTTTGCAAAAATGTCTTTTTATGCATCTAAATTTTCAATACATCTCATGCTTATCTGTTAACAGCAGGGCACTAACTAACTAATTAACTAACTAGTTAATGACCACTCACAATGCACGATGAGTATAAAAGTGAACCACGTGCAGAGTTGGATATGTCAGAAAGTCATGATAATGAGACACTTGCATATAAAAGGTAACATTGACCGAACAGCTGGAGACTTGTTGCAGACAGTACTTGATGGTTTGGGTTAAGGAACAGCATCACATGCTCATTAAGTGCACATAGTGAAAGCAAAGTGTGGCAGGGTCTATACACAGTAGTTCCATAAAATACCAAAGTTCAACTCACATTTTCCACTTGGCCTCATCTGTGCAGGCTGACACTAATGATGACTATCTGCCATGTCTGATTACTTAAACACCCTTGCAGTATGATATGTGTTCTTGTTCCTCAAGTGTTACATCTGCTGCACAGCAGATCCTTGTACAGTGAAAGGGAGGATGGTTCCTTAATTGGGATTAGTTAAATTGAGACTGAAAGTATCACTAGAAAGCAACAGTCAGTGTTGCGTATCACCTGATTGAAAGATGTCATGATTCTTAATTGAATTGGCTACCAAATTGATCACTGAGTGATATTTTTGAAAGAACTTTTTCAACTTGCATCAAAATCATCTCATCTCAAGTACAAGTGGTACATGACAGTGTGATCCTTACATACTTACAGGATGTAGTATCATTGTAAAAAACGGTACCGCCTCTGAGGCTGAATGCTTCATTTATAATGACGCAGCTTGTCAGGTTATACAGGACATCCAACAAAACAAACCCTCATTCTGTGGTTGACTATTTTTAATAACAGACTGGAAACTAAAATCACTGATCATAGTTAGCATGTCAGTAATGTGTGGTCTGACATTTTCATGCCAATCCTCTTAAACATTTGGTAGGCTGATATGTGCCAAAATACCTTTCATGATGGTTAGATATTATGGGCAAGTACAGAATGTCCTCCCTTTGAATCTGGTTGAAACTCTGGCTTGATTCCTGGCATTCC
This sequence comes from Larimichthys crocea, assembly GCF_000972845.2. NCBI lineage: Eukaryota > Metazoa > Chordata > Actinopteri > Sciaenidae > Larimichthys > Larimichthys crocea. The sequence goes on along the minus strand of NC_040013.1, from coordinate 47,932,204 downwards.
TGTATCCTTTCAATTGAATAATGAGAAAATATACTGTGGGAATTAAGTTAGTGTGGTCTTCCTTTATCCACAAAAAACAAAATATATTCAACATGCCACAGAAAGTTTTTTTTTTTTTTAACAGACACCAATCCAGAAAAAAACAATCATTCACATGCCTCCATTAATAAAAATCATGCACTGTATTATAGTAAGAATGATTCCTTGCCAATGCCATAAGAACACGGTGAACTGCTGATAATCAATATTCTGTACCAATATACATTGGAACATAAGGTTACACATAAAATAATGTTGAACAGACTCCCTCCACTTTAAAAACAGAACTTAGGACTCTAAAACACATCACACATACCATGACTACCGCTGCTACTGCTCTTATTCACACATATGTTCTCAGAGGAATACATTGGATTTACCATTCCCCACTGTAAAACAAACTACATCATGACAGCGACTGACCTGTATCCACTTTTTAATTACAGGCCATACCCACAAATCACAATATCATTCGTGGCTATGAATAGTGTGGTATTTGAACTACACATGGTTAAAGTAGCTGCTATGCTACGAGGCCGAGAGATGTGGAATGCAAACAGTAGCTTGGTGGAGTTCTGTTTATGTTCTCTCTCTCTCATACGCTGCCTGTTTTCTTTATTGACTCAACAACTGGCCTTGTGCTCAGGCTCTGAGAGGGGGGGGGAGAGAGAGAGAGAGAGTCTGTGTATAATTTTGATCTCATTCCACACCTTGGGTAAAGCCCTCCTGGCTCTGAGGTATCTGTCCTCGTTTCAGACGCACAGACAGTGGCCTCTCTAAAATGAGCTGTGTGGCCTGTTTGGAAGTAGGGAGCAGATGCATTTTACTGCCTTTGATCTATGGGTAAATAACCTGCGGACTTAAATGAGAAGAAAAAAAAGTCATCAGTGGATATACATGCTGTCTGTACAGTCTATAATGGAGAAGAGAAAGCAGTCAGAGCGAGGAGATCGACAGGGACGGAGAGTAAGGGAGACAAACTCTGACGACACTTTGGCAGATCTGTCAGCCAGATCTTACTGTGGTTGACGGAGCTTGTCTTGCCCTTGCGGGTTTTACTGCAGTGGCAGTGTTACATATGCCTTATTATATATCCCATTATATTTCAAACACATTCTCTCTTTACGCTCTGCTGAGCACACAGCTGCAACATTGACTTTCATAGATGTTCGGAGGATTCATGTGATGAGTGTCTGAGTTGGCAACAAGTCGAGCTTGTTAAAAACGGATAATATGCATACAAACCGTAAGAAGACTGATGGATAAAATCTGCCCAATATAGGGGTTTGAATTCTAATGCTAAACTTTATGGAGGGTCTAACTGCACTGCATACTATATTCATGTTAAGTAGAAACGTAACATCTGTCAGTCCAAGTAAATAGATAATAAAGAACCCAGAAGGGTTTAGTGTTTCCCCTATAATTTATTGGCGGCAGGGTCAAAGCCTCTAAAACAGTATGTCGACCGCAAGACACTCTCCACTGAAATCATTGCTATAAATTGGGTCTACCACTAATACCACAATAAATTTCATAAGAATAATAATAAAACTATAGGTTTGATTTTCTGTTTTCCTAATACAATCAACCTTGTTAGCAAAAAACAGATATTTTCCAAGACAGCTGTCAATATTGGTTTGACCAGGACAGTTTCATGTCCATCCAAAAATTAAAAGACTCACACTTTGCAACTTTATTGTTGGTGTTTGTCCCTGACTCGTGTGCAATTTAGGCCCACTATTGCTACAGACCAGTATGGATAAGAGGGATGATTATAGCAAGCAATCCTTCAATATTAATGACACCTGTCATTTTCCAGTCATACATTTAATGACACCTGTGTTTACACATTTGAGTGAGAGGGCAATAATCAGCCCGATACAGAGACATACTGTAGGTTAGGGCTGCACGATATGGCCTGTAACCAATATCTCGATATTTTTAAGCTATATCGCGATACACGATATATATCTCGATATTTTTGTTGTTGTTGTTTTGTACTCTTTTTATAGCATTTTAACACTTGTCATATTTTTTAATGAATTTTTAATGCATTTCATAATGTAAATATGAGCTTTAAAGTAGTGCAGGATCATACTTGGCTAGTGCTGACTTTCCCGACTCAAAGTATTTGACATAAAGTCGGCAATAAGGGCGCACTTGAAAATATTAGAGCAGCTGACGTGACCACGCGAAAACGAGAGACGGCTGGCGTGACCGCAGTTGCTTTTCTTCGGAACCAAGTCGTCCGTCTCCATCTTCAATTAACTCGCTTGTGCTCTTCACTTCACTTCTCTCCTCACTTGATACAGAAAGTACGCATGTGCGCAGGGGATTTTTCTGGGTGGGCGGGGCAGTGTGCTGCGTGCTGTGAGCAGCACCAGGAGTGACACAGGCAAAACTCCGGAGAATTAAATGCAGACGGCTTAAAACATTTACATGACAAGTACTCGATGGTCGCGATATAGTCATTTCATACATCTCACGTAGAACAAGCCGCGATATATCGAGTATATTCGATATATCGCCCACCCCTACTGTAGGTGATAGGATATAACTTCATCAGCAATGACGAACTCCTCCACCTGCCAAACAAAGCCATTCAGATTCCATGTGCAAAGTGTGGATGGCCAACAAGGTGCTTCATTTCAGCTGAGGAAAACTGAGTGTGGCAGCTTAGCCCAGAGTTGTCAGGCAAATGTCATCCAGACAGTGAATGGAGTAGAAGTGGCAGTGGGAAAGAGAGAAATTCCACATTGCGTAACCACCCTCTTATCTAAGCTCTATTATCTTGGCCACAGTTTGTTATACGGCTGCCAAAGCTATCACACAAAAAACTGAAACAGTCCTTATTTGGCTTTGCCTGCACCCACACATCAACACACAGACACATAGAAAAGGCTAAATGCTGTGAATACAATCAACATTCCAACAAACAATGGGCTGTAATAAATTGCAGACTAACATATCACCATATCCTGTGTCAGACGGGTAGCTGGAGTGCTCAGCAATTATTGTCAGCATCACTTGGCCTATAAAGACTATTCCCCTCAGAGCTGGTGTTGGTAGCGAGTGTCGGTAACAGAAGAGCATGTCAACAACTGTTAACGCTAATTGCTTTCACACCAAGAGCGATCTATTAAGAAAACATGTGGCAAGACTCTGCGCAATGTCACGACTGCATGAGTCATGCCTTTAAAAGTGCGGCCCTCCTCGAAAACATGACCACATGGACTGAAGGCTGATTTGTAATCTGCACTGTGTTTTGATGACGGAAAATTTGTGCTAGTGTCACTATGCTGCAGAATGCTCTCTAGGCCAGTCTCAAATTATATTAGCTAAACTGAAATATTAAATGCAGTTAAATACTGCAGTCTAGTTTCAGTTGTAGACATTCCTGTGGTGTCCTAATTTGCTATTTTAAGATGTAATTTATACCTGAAATTGTATTTCATTCCACACGGTCTGCATTGCCTTGAAACATGTTGAAATTTGACTCCATTAAATGACTTAATAATAAAAATATAATTGATATCAGACATTCTAAATTAGATGTAGAACTTTATATGTTATATGTTTACTAACATTCTAAAGTCATATGATTGAAAAATAGGGTGAGAAATGACAGTCTGTGGTTTAACTGCTAACGTTACAGACATACTGTACATACACAGCTGACATAGTTTCACATTAACAGAAAAAGCTGAATAACATACTGTACATACATATGGACATGAAGCCAATTAAAACCAAAAAAATAACGTGATGTAATTTAAAGTATAACTGGGGGATTCCGACTTCTCTACTATCTGCTAGCGGTAGAGGGCTGGAAATGAACGTGTATAGCCAGTTTAGATTTTTTATTGACTGACATACTCTCGAAAACTCAAACAGTCTGTTGAGAACAGCAAAACATGCAATCCTTGATAACTTTTTAAAATAAAGAGATACATGGCGGCATTTTAAGGGCTAAAAAAATGCATTGTTAAGTATTCACCTTGGTTGCAGGAGAGCATTTTTTAGATTGGTCTTACAAACACACACACACACACGCACACACACACGCACACGCATGCACGCACACACGCACACACATACGCACACACATACACACTAAGCAACTCAGGAAAACCAGTCAACAGACCTCTGTGCTGAATCTGTCTGCAAGGCTGGAAAATATGACCTACACTCTCATGCAAACAAAATGTTGAAAAAGGATTCAAGTGATGTGAAGGTTGAAGCAAGCCAGACTTTCAGAGCTCTCTGTTAGTGAAGGACATGACTGAAAAGGAAAATAGGCATTACTTAATGAGCCACTTAAAGATTGCCCTCTCTATTTAGATTTCATTATTTTTATTGTAAATCCTTCACATTAACATCCTTCCCTCATCTGCTAGTCATTCATACAGTGCTTTTGCGGCAGAGTACGCCATTATATATTAACCAAAATCACAGGCCTGGAAAATACCTCAGCTGAATGACAAATACGATGACTATGGAGTTATCTCTAAATCATTTCTTATTCCTCAAACTGCTCAAATGAAATGTATTTTGTTAACATTGTTTAATAACATGCATTAATCAGGAGTTGAGGAACCGGGGAGGGGTTATGAAAGGCAAAAAGAGGGGGACAAATCAGCAGTGCATAATTACCGAGGATCCTTCTAACAGTGTGCCTCCTAATCCATTGCAGGCTCAGAGACAGCATCTTAATCACAGCATAATTACATCCTGTCATTCACCGCAATGAAAACACTAAGACAGGAAGATGGAAGACAGCTCGGGACGACAAGCAGGAAATGGATATATATGCCTACAACAAGCTACCCACGTGCTTTCATATGCCACTTAATATGTGTCAGCTACGTCGTTGAGTCTGCACATTTCAGCAGTTCCTCACAAATCATGGTACCTGAAAACAAAGAGGCTCTTATTCTGAGATTTTGTAGTGCTGGTACATCCAGACTGTGGAGTGATATCTTAAAATAGACAACTGACAGCTCTTCAAAAAGGACCCTTCGGGGCCAGAATGCATTGATACCACTACCTTCCAAAACAGACCCATGCTTTGGCTGAAACCCTCAGAAGTGAATAAAATACGGACACGTGCACCTCTTTTCTACCTGATTATAGAATTTAAGTGTCTTTTTGGCGGCAATTAAATGTGCCTGTAACACTGACAAAAACTGTCAATTACCAAAAGTCGGATAAAACACACACTGTGGGGGTGGTGTTTGGCTCAGTTGGTAGAGCAGCTGCCCCATGAAGGCTCAGTCCTTGCTGCGGAAGCGACCTGTGGCTCTTTCCCGCATGTCATTCCCCGTCTCTCTTTCTCCTCACATTCCTGTCACTTTTCAGCTGTCCCCATCAGAATTAAAGCTTGAAAAGGCCAAAGAAAATCTTTTTTTAAGCAGGAACTCCAAAACATTGACTGGTTCCAGGTCCTCAAATATGTGCTTTGTTTATTTTCTTCATCTTGTATGATAGGGTACTGAATATCTTTGAGTTTTGAACTAACAAGCCATTTGAAGAAATCAACTTGCACTCTAAGAAACTGATGTCACTTTTTACTGACTTTTTATAAAGCAAACAATCAATAAATTGATCAGGAAAATACTCAGATTCAGAATTAAACAGTAATAAGATAATTGTTTGCTGTAACTTGAGACATCCTACAGATATATACAGCATGTGTTACATCTGTTGACTAAGCTGCCCTCAAACTTCTCTTTAATGGTTGACTTGTTTGGAATCTGTAAACAGAAGTGTTTTCTTCTGCTTTTTATTATGTATTACGGGAATCCTTCATACAAGTGCAGTTTTGTAGTCACAGAAGAGCCTGAGAAAGTGATTGCCAGGCTTCCACATTCACATAAACACACTTCAACAACACACTAGAACCTTCCTTTGGTGGATATATTTAGGTCACTGGTTGATGGCTCAGACAGATGCACATTAGAGGTTCAATCCTGTGTTTGTGTGTGTGAGGGAGCGAAGCCTTGTGAATGTGACCGTGCATTTATCAGCCATGCTGTCACCTACAGTGTGTGACAGTTAGAGAGAGCCGGTGCCGTGGGGACTTCCCACTGGCATTAAGAAAGCTCTCTCCGTGGGATGCGTCAGCCAATGAGCAGCGGAGCCTCGGGGGGCTGCCTTGTTAATTAAAGCTGGAGTTGTTTGTCAGTGCCGGCATATGATGCACAGCGCGCTATCACCGTCAGGGGAAAGACAAAACACGAAGCAAGATTGCTGCAACCCCTGCAACAAATCTGCTGCCTCACCATGGAAGCAAGACATCTTACTACAGCAACTGCTGCTCTGGCTTCCAGTGTCAGTATCAGTTTGCACTGTGTTACCCAACCCGCAATCAGGGTCTGCGCTTCAAGGGGAGAAGCACACCACCGATCAAAAGGAAAAGATGGGATTTGCAAACAAGCAAAAATCTGTCTTGTCTAAGATGTTAATCTCAAGAAAGCACCAATTTAAACTTAAGCTCAGAAGGCGTCAATACAACTCTGCATCGGTGCAACCATGGTATTCATTAATTGTCTCTGGCAAGTAATGTTCTGACTTAAAGTGTCGCATTTGACAGTGGAGTGCTCCTGAGTGTCAGTTGCGCTAATGACAGCTAATAAGGAACACATGGTGCTATCTGAGTGCTAACAATGAAATGCCCAGTAATGAATGTGGTGTAACCTGAGCTGTAGAGGTGCAAGGACGGTTATTTAAGGGGGAGAGAAAAAAATAGAATTATTTTCAACGGGTGCTCGGTTTGAGGCTTCCATCAGAGCACTTGATGAAATAGAAAGACACATACTTGTAGCTGGAATGTTGCTGGCTTAGATCCACGCACCAGCTGGGAAAATATGGGTGGAGAAAGTGAAGCAGCAACTCAAAGCTTCCCTAACAACTACTGTCAAGCTCCCCTAGGGCAAGGAACTTCATCTCAGCATATTGCTTTCGTTGAGCTGCTCAGTAGCCAACGGCGATGATGAGTTTAAATGAGCAAAATGGGGCCGTGAAGAAAGGAGCAAGCATATTTGTCAAAACTTAAATAAATAGACTCATCAAGACGGTCTATATATGAAGCCCTCAACACTGTTGTAATATCACTAAATCAACTAAACCTAAATCCCCATTAGAATGAATTCAGAATCTCATGCTGCGGAACTAAAAACCCAAACAAATCTGTAAATTCATGTTAAAGCAGATGAACAGAAGGATTGTGGATTAACGAGAGGGGATTTGCCACTCCAGCGTCACTCACAGAGCAAATGGAGCAAATCAAACATCTTATTAATACTGTGACAGATGGATAGTTGTGTCATTTTATTATCTGCTCGCTTGTTCGATACCCACAGGGAGACTTCTGGAGGGCTTAAGCCTCAATATTTAATAATATTTTATAGCGTTGCTGTCAGGTGAAAACCTTTTTTATATCCAGTAGGTTGGCTTTTTAGCATTTGAGAAATTGTGTATTCTAATTTTTCCAATCATATCTTATCTAATAATATTGCTGTACACACTAGGTTTTCATTTTTTTTCCCTTGCAGAAGCCCACAATATCATATTGACTATGCTTACACTGTGTGAATCATCGCTGAATCATCCCTAACATTTCTCTAATCACAATAAGGTGCCTGTGACAAAACAGCATGCCTGTGTTTGTACAGTTGATTTGCACAGGTAAGTAAGCGGCTTTCCAATGAGGAACGGGAGGGAGGGAGATTCAAAGCATATAAACACACTGTAATCAAATGCGGCCTTGGCTACAAATTGCTTTCGGCTGTAGTGAACCAGGTTACAGGAGTGGGCGAGACCACCGTATAGCCTAAGCCTTCATCAAGGGAGCTTGATCCTTTCTGTGCAGAGCTGGAGCATCAACAACACCTACCACCCGATTGTGTTTAGAGTCAAAGTGCTCTGGGAGAAACCCATAACCTCGGGCTCTTAAGAACAGGCAGTAGCAGCTGTGCGCAAGTTACTGACTAAAATAGGACAATCCAAATGACAGTGACAGCATCCCAAAGGTGACAGGGATTTTATGGAACATTCTCATCCTGAGGGTTTAGATAGAGATTAAAGGAAACAAGATAAAGTAAATATTGGTATGTTGGGAATGTGGGCTCATTGAACTCAATGGAGGATGGGATATTAATGTTGGCAGAATGCTAGTGAACCTGAGTGTAAAGGCCTGACATACAACAGTACCATGCTGGCCATCAGTAACTCTGATGAAGTCAGGAGGACCGCACACACACACACACACACCCTCTGCCGAGGCTTAACGGAGCATGACGCAATAGGTCACAGTTACTCCCTGGCCAAACGCTGCTGTGTCCTCCTCATAATTGATGAGCAATTAGCACAGGTAGTGTAGGTCATGAGCTCCACTCAAGCATACAGTAAGTAGGTGCAAGCATGAGTCATGACCGATCACAAGGCATTTCCAGCGTGCACGCATTTCACAAGACTGCGTTTCATCCCCAGTGATGCAACTTATTAACTGAAAGCACATTGCTGTCACGTACAGTAAACATTATATGTATAAATATGTAAAGTCGACGTGCTTGTTTGTTTCTCCACATGCAGCAAAATCAAGAGGCAAAGCACAGAAATAAAATAAAATCTGCACATCCCCTCGTGTAATTGTACCAGATCCTCCAACACCATTTAATAAGCACAGTCCATTTGCATGCAAATCAGACCAATTACCAACAAGTAGCTGGTATGTGAGTATCATTTCACATAGAGCTGTATCATGCCTCATTTGCTTAGCCTTGAAACGTAAGCTTCTATGCGGCGCACATTGTTGTCTCTGTGTTCATTCAACATGGATTTCGCACTTGAGCAAGAAAACTATTACTGCTCTGCAATGAGTCTTTCCCTCGCAAACACAGAGATGAATTTTCAGTATGATAAAGCATCAAAGCAGAAACCTTTCAAGGAAAGGTAAGCAACCTGCAAGAATACACAGGACAGCACCTTCAACACATGTGAAACCTGCGAACCTAAATGACCTCTAACTGCAGCAAATACACACACACACGCAAACGCAAGATTATTCCGCGAAGTCTATAGGGCAGGGCGCTCTGTTGACAGCAGAGGAGACACCAGTGTGCTGGCAGAACATGCTAGTGAGAAGCACTTTGCTGCTGTGACATCCTTAAAGTTTTTCACAGTCAGCAGCTGTCACAAGTGGCAGCTACTCAGCACAAAGGGCAGAAATACTCACAGAATCACAGCACGCTGTGCTCATACAAGTGAATGGGTACAGACACATAACTTTATGCACATCTGATAACATGTTACAAGTTTATCTCACTGTGGCCTCACAGTGGAACGAAATGGGGAGTTTATTCTAGAACCTCCTATTGTATTGTATCATGACATGATTTTATGGGGTGTAATATTGTCATAGCTCTTTGTGGTTAGGGTTCCTTGCATACTGGCTTCACACCAACACCCTTCCTCTTATTCCTCCCGTCTGCTTTTACACCCACTCTAAGCACCATGAAGGGCCGAGCTAAATGGAACAGTAATATAACCACTGATGACCCGGACAGGTTGTTAATAGATGGCATGTAGAGAATTGATGATCAGCTCCATGGGAGGGAATCTTTCTATGTATCAGGACGGACAACTGCTTCATATTTCATGCAGTTATTTTGCTGCAAATCTGCATCCGACCATTATACTGACTAAGCACCATGTAGGAGGCAAGAGTCAATCATGACTGATTAATACCACTGCTAAGCCTGCATGGGTGGTTGTCATGAAATGAGGTGGCCTGTGGTATGATCCATGGGCTTTCAAATGAGGTCATCATCTTAAAATACACAGACCTCGGTGGGCAAGTAATATGTTAGTTCTGTTTATTAAAGCTGGTGATTTACTTTATGTCTCAACCACAGCAGTGCTACCATTCTCAGAATGATCCATGGAGAAAACAAACATTACAAAATAAACAGGCCTGCCTGCCTTGTCAGTCAGCCTGGCGTCCCACAGGGAGCGATGTTTTATTTTGTCATTTAGAACGTAATGAGATAACAGAGATAAGAGGATGTCACAGAGGAACCTCCTTTCTTTCCTCGAAATCGCTCCTCTGACATCAGACATACCACACGGTGATGACAGAGACAGAGTTATCAGCACATGGTGTATCAGCCTGTGACAGATGAATGGTGCAATTTATCAAAGAGCAAAATGTCAAGAGTGCACCGTGCATCAGAATCTGAAACAATCTGAGCCTTACTGACACAGCAGCACCTGTTTATGTTCCTCAACACACCATATGCTGCCAATGATTAACATCTTACTCACAGACAGAGCCTTGAACTTGTAATGCTCTGCAAACAGAGTTGTGTGCTGCAGTGGTTGTCAGACACTTTTCATGTCAAGATCTCCAAACAGACACAAGTTTAGCTCCATGAAAGCAGGGTACCAGAACATCTGTGCTGTACCCAAGGGGGGGCTGAACCTCTAACAATCTTTGCTCTAGATGATCAGATATTTACAAGAGCCATCCTCACACACAAGTCTCTAATTGGCATCATCTCAAGTAAATTAGAGAAGAATTAGACTAGTTCTCACGTTGCTGGTAAGTGAGGAGGGGAGAGGTGCTCAAGGACCCCCACTTTGATAACCACTCCACTGATGAGGAATGCAGCACACACACACACACAAACACAAACAGGTAATGATCCGGTTCTTCCTCACCTCCAGACGGTCCAGGCTGATGAAACTGGTGATAGCAAATCCATCAATTATATCCTCCTCCTGCGAGCTGGACTCCCGTCTCTTCCGCCGGGGGGGACGCGGAGCTCTGGCGGCGGCTGCGGGGTGCGGCGCCTTTTTACCGGCCAGGGAGGCGGCGTCCCTCCCCGGACTGTGTCCCTCCCTGTCGGAGCAGGAGGAGTTGGGGTCGGGGCTGCGGGCGTCTCTGCTTCCTGCCTCCCGCAACCTCCGCACCCTCTCCCGCTTGGACCGGCATCTCCGACCCTGCTTCAATTTCCCATCCATGTCGTTAGAGAGCAGCTTTGCAGTGTCAAAAAAAAAAAAGAAAAGAAAATATAAATAGAACTCCACACACAGCTGAGTGCTCGCCTGAACGCTCGCTGCACCGCGTAATAACAAACACACACACACACACACACACTGGACTGACAATTGTAGGCTGCGCTATAACGTGTAGATAGCGCTTGCGTGTGTGTGCGTGTGTAAATAACAACGCGAATAAAGCCTTATAACACTCAATGACCTTGAGTACAAACCTCCCCAATCTCCATTACGATAAGCAAATGTTCAAGTATCCCACTCAGGCGGCAGACAGAGCAAAGCGACGCTTTATTTTTGTCACGAATCTGCACTATGTCGACGCGGTGTCCGTGAAAGCAGGTGCAAAACGGCCAAACAGTGAAAATCCACGCATTACACTCGCTTTGGAACTTTTGTTGCATCCGAATAATAACAGGCAGCGTTACAGCCTAAGCTCGCAGCATACCGCAGACAGCGCAGAGAAATCATGTCGCTGCCCGTTGTTGTTTTCCACCACCCCAATCCATGATCCAAGGCTGTCAAAATAAAAGAGCTCGGGGGATACTATCCGTCCGAAAACAAAACGCCTGGCGAACAAGTACGTATCGATCGTGGCTGTCGGAGGAGTGAATAATCCCGCACGCGTCGCGTTTTAAGCCATATTCCTTTCTGCGCTTGTTGAAAAAAAAAAAAAAAAAAAAAAAAAAAAAAAAAAAAAGGATCCCAAGTCTGAGAGCTACTTATGCGCAATATTTCCCTAAATGATCCCGAACCGTCCGAATGAGACAACCATCCAGTGTGTAATCAAACTCCACGAGGCGATGAAGCGGTCTATTCCAGTTTAGATCATGTTGAGTTTCCTATAAATCCAAATCCAGTCCGTCCCTTGGCTGCTCAGTGGCTCATGGTATTTTCTGTTCGCATAAGAAGGCTTTGATAAGTGTCCTTAAAGCGACAGGAGTGATTAAAATCTCCTCCTCCTCCCCCCCGCCACCCCCCCGGCCCTTCTCATTCCCTTCATCCGAAATTAAGAGACACAGTCGAGCTTCAGAGAACCCACATAACTGACGTATTTCCGCCACTTCTGCTTTGCAATTCACCATAGGAAGGAGGCTGGTGTAAAAAAAAAGAAAAAAAAAAAAGAAAAAGGGGTGTGTGTGTGTGTGTGTGTGTGTGTGTGTGTGTGTGTGTGTGTGTGTGTGTAGGGGGTGGGGGGGGGGGGCTTTCTCTCTCACACACTGTTGGGCACACTTTGTCACACAAGGCACTATTTTAGTCTGTCTGTCTGCCAGAGCTGATGCCACATCATGCGTATCCCACTGACTGTTTGTGCTGTCACTGGTAGAAATTGCAGGGCACTCACACACACACTCACTTACTCACGCATACAGTACACACACACACATATCAGTTTTTTGACAGCTTCTCCATTCGGACCATGTTGGCTATGCCCACCGTCCCCCCTTCGACTCTCTGAGCTCACCAGCAGACACCAGTAAAGTGTGGAAAAAGTGGAAAGTTACATTTCATTGTCAGATTGTACAGTAAATATCTGAAATATGGATTGCTGTACTTACCCTGCCCCATGCTCCAGCTGTTTAAAAATCCCCTGAGCAGGACTGGTGTATTTCCCAGTCTGCAGTGTGGGGACTTCCAGGGGTCCCCTCTGGGAGTTCCATGGAGTCCTCTGCAAAGAAAGGCACATCTTATTTATCTGATTTCCATCAGAGGAAATTAAAACTATGACATTTTATAATAACTGTATTGTATAACAATGACTTCCATTGTAGTCTTCACTGTCCCTTCTGTATTGTAACTCCACCTACACATATTCAAGTCTTTATAAATGTATTGTAAATGTCCTGAATGGAGCCATAATGTGGTGTGGTGTGGTGTACATCTCACTGGTCTCCATAATATATAAAAATGCAGGGACTATAGAAGATTAAATCCACATTGTATACTACAGTATGAGTGTTTCTACTGTATATGATAAAACACAGACTCATCCTGTCCTTAATCTTTATGATGTTATCTTCCCTGTGACATCAGTCCCACCTGGAAATATAACCTCCACAAACTAATATGCAAATGGTAAATTACACTAATTAATATATGGATTCCAGGTAAAGTAACCTTTCAGAGGAAACTTTAAAAATACAGGGAAGTGGTGCTTCCTTTGTATATGCCTGGTTAGTATTTGCATAATGCTTTGCTTAGCTGGAAACTCTCTCTCTCTGAGCTTAAATGAAAGAAGTTTGCTGGAGCTGCCATTTTTAATGTCAGGCTTAATTGCTATACTGGGATTATTTTAACTTTATCACATGTTATGCATTATAATATTAAATGCTGTGTGTAGCTTAATGAGCAGAACATGCTGTAGCAGAATCTCAAGGCCACCTTTGTTAGACAATTAACACACTCAGGATGTTTTTTGGATTAAAACATGTCGCAAAAATACAAATAAAAATGACAGCAAAGATGACAAAGGTTGTCATTGAATTACACCATGGCCTATTGAGTCAGCAGCTCATCCTATTTGGTTATTTATTAAGAGGACATATATGAACTACATTGTGATTATTTGCTCTCATTAGCAAGATATGGGGACATGGGGAGAAACACGAGAAACTGTTAATATCACAGGCTCACTAGTACTGATCTCGTACGAAGGTGTGAAAGCTGAAGAGAAATTCCAATTTCAACCAGAGTGAAACATTACATATAAGAAAAAATCCTCTGTATCGTTATTTGATCTTCACAGTACATGAAACAGTTAAAGCAAAGCTGCAAGAGCCAGACTGAAATATTTAGGCAGTTAGTGTGGGGGTTCAGATGCGGGAATTTTCTTTTATGGTGAGAATCTTCGGTGAAACTGCAAGGCAATGCATCAAAATGCAAAATGAAACTACTTTTATGCAAATGCGGTGTGCTGCAGGGTAAATTATCCAGAGCACTGTAGGTGATTAAACCAGAGTTGGACTGAGTAAGTGAGTATGATGAAGTTTTCGTGATACAGTGCTGCATCAGGTTACGCTGTGTAATCTACACGCAAATATCAAAATGTTATACTTAGTCACTGCTTACAACTGGCTGCAGTTCAAGTTCCATAACTAAGAATGCCCTCATGTACTTTTCATCCGAGCAGCAAATTTGAAGATGACAGCAAGTGTATTCTACCTATATGTTGCTTTGGAGAACAATAACCAGGTAAGTAGCACATCAGTCTTCGAGCAAATGGACCTTTTGGGAACTTGAGACGCTATCACTTTCATGTTGCTTTAACCTCTGTAACCACTGTGAATAAACCCCTCTCTGTTTGAGCAGCTTTGCAAGAACTAATTCAGTAAGGAGATTAAAAAAGGGGGAACAGGTATGGTGAGAGGGCCGTGGAGGAGAGGGAAGAGATTACCTCTGTTTCTTCCATGCTACTATTTGCTGGGAGCTTAATCCATAGCTACAGACTCTGAGCTCCCACATCGCAGTCATTCAAACACTCGTCTCTTTGAAATGTTTAGCCCTGGCTGCGCTGGAAGCTAAGGGGAGGGAGCCTGTCATGGTTTTATGATATTTAAACGGTAGAATTGTTGTTGTTGTTTTTTTTGCCTCTGCCACCACGATAAGGATTCATTTGATGTCGCTGGGGTCAAGGTGCTTCTTGCTTCAAGGGTTATTTTCCGTTGAGATAATTCTGAGAGTGTACCGTGTGGTATAAGGATAAGACTGAGAGGTGAGGGATCTGAAGAAAGCAATAATAAAATAATAAAAAAAGATTTCTCCTCAAGTACACACCGTATCCTTTGTAAAGAATATAGCCCCACAGAAATCAATAAGCCTAGATTTCACACTAGAACATTAGACAGCTGTAAGACACAAATCCCTACAGTGTTGTAAGGAGAATTAATTCTCTTGGTCTTACAACATCATTTGTGCAAAGTCAGTATATTAGGACCACATTCATCAATTGTGTAAGCCATCTCTTAGCTTTCCTAAAGCATGATAATGGTTTAACTTGCAGATTCTGTTCTTCTGGGCGGACTTGCAACCCTTTGCCAGACAAGAACATCAGTATTGGATTATTGTACCTGTGCCAACATTACTGAAAAGTCTTGCTTTCTACAATATCTGTACACCGCAAGTGTATGGTATGACTCAGGGATAAATAATGTGATTAGGGCAAATGGGATTGTTAAGGTATAGAGTTAGGCAACTGAAAACACGTGGGTTAAGCTCACAGAGAGATCATGGTTACATTTAATAAGAACAGCGGGAAAAAAATGGACATGATGGACTTCTTGTCCCGTTTTCTGCATTTATAGTAAGTCATATGTGCTACTCAACCATCCACCACCCAGATATTGGACCTACATCATACATTGCAGAATTGTCCTAAGCAGATGTAGTTTCTAGGACACCGGGCTGGGGCTTTAGGGGACCACAGTGTAATAAGAATGTTCTGTCCTTGATCATTCATGAGTCAAACATTTCTACTGCAGATCAACTTTTTCTCTCAGTAGAGTTTGCTTAATTTTGTTTGACATGAATTACGGTCTCAAGATTCCAGGTTCATCTTGGTCTTAACTTAAAAATGTCACTAGTGAGATTCTGAATTCCTACCAGCTCACTGAGTGTAAACTTTAAACCAACCCTGCACTGTTGGGGCAGTTTGTGGCAAGGCTCTACAGATGGCAATGTCAGTCTGTCAGACAGTGGGTGGGTTCACCTCTTTGGTCCCAAATGAAATACTTAAACAACTAGATTGACATGTTCAGAAATGCATGATCTCCAGAGGATGAACCCCATGGACTTTGGTGACCCACGTAGTATTGCTGTAGTATCGTGAACAAGTTATCAGTTTTGCTTTTTTAGGAAAATGTCTCAACAACTTAAATTGGCCGTTATTAAGTAAAATATCTCAACATCTACGCAATTAATATGTACAGATATTCATGGTTAACAGATGATGGATCTTCATGACATAGACAACACCAGATCTTTATCTCTCTTCATGATGTTGACATTTGTTGTTTTTTTTTAGTTAAATGTATAACAGCTATGGGATAGCTTACCATGAAATTTTGTACAGCCATTCATGTTCCCCTTAGGATGAATTGTCATCATTTTAGTGGTCCCTTGGCTATCCATCTATTTCTATATGACCACATGCATGCGAAACCAATGACATTCCCACAAGCCTCAGCTGTAATTTTTGTGCTAATTAGTGTATATTAGCATATATTTGCATGCTGACACCCTAGACTAACATGACTATTATGCCAATCGTTGACATTGTTTATTAAACCAGAAGCAGCACACTCATGTACTAAATCCATCAGGAACTCCAGCAGCAATAGCAACCAGCTTTTTTGAATATGGAGTTGTTGGATTTTCATGGAGATATCTCAATTTGCTGCTCTGTCACTGAGGAATTACTATGAGGGAAAACATAAGTCCGTGGCTTTATGCCTATAGGGCTTTCGGCTGCCTCTGTGACACATCATGGAGTAATTCACTAGTTTGGTGGCAATTTACAGGCAGACTCAACAAGAAACCCGCCCGGGGCCTCAAGCAACAAGCTCTCTCTCGGGAAACCATGGCCAGCTATAGCATTGCCTGGGCCGGGCCCTGCAAACGGCCGCATGAAAAATTAACCTGCTCACTCCACAGACAGAGCTTACACATCCTCCCTGCCTGAGAGCCTCCTTACATGCTCCCTTCATCTCTTGCCCTCGCCCTCTCACTCTTAGCCTTTCTTCATCTCTCTTGTCTTCTCTCCCTGCATGCTATCTGCACAGCTCATGTTATTTAGATCTATCGCAGAGGCAGTGCTCCATATCTTTGCATCAAAAACAACAGCTGTTTCTTCATGTTCAACACAGACACTTATTTATAGACTGGGAGACTAGCACGAGCCTATCAGATATTGCATGTGTAATGTAAACATGTGCATAGCCACTGCCATCAAGTAGTAATGAATCATTGCCAAGTTGTTTATCACTGAAAGTCAGATGGAAGTCACCAACTTAAATAAGTGAGGTAACACCAGGAGATTAGTCAAGAAACTGATAACTGACAAACGCAGTGAGGTGTCAATAATTTAACAGAGTAGGCTGTAAATCTAAGTGCCTTTGGATATTTCATACCACTGGGGAGCAAAGTTTAATCAAACAGAAAGATTGGCCCCAGAGCTGTGTGGGTGAGAGAACTGAATTTATTGGCAGCCCTTGAACAGGCAGTACGCTTTTTATTACAGGCATCATTCAGGGCGAAATTAGCAATGTGACCTGCTATTTTAGTGAAATAAATTGAGTTAAGAGATTGATGTGGATAAATGCCACGTTAAATGTCATCATAAAAAGCTATGTTTCTTTGAATTATTGTAAGCCACAAGGGGATATGTTTCTGTTCCCATTCTTTTTTCTCTATCTTTTTTTCACTCCAAGGATCTTTCAGTCAAGAATTCCCACTTTTCTTGTTTTGGTTCCAGGCATTGCTCAACATTTTGAGAGAAATGCCATAATGGTTTTTATTGATCCTTGATGTCTGGTGCCCTCCCTGATGCTAAAGTAACAATGCTCTCTGCCTCTCCAAATCGCATCAACAGATGTTGTGACAACAGAGCTTTTCATAAAAGAGCCCAGAGAGGGTCGATATTTCCAAAGAACCATGCTTCGATTTCCGTCGGTTGGGAGAAGGATAAAGGGAGGATGTCATTTGAGTGTATAACTGTGATGACTATACTCACTATAAATTTAGTAGCACCTACACAGTTCACAAGGAATAGTTCAACATTTTGGGAAATACACATATTAGCTTTCTTTTCAAGAGAAAAAATGAATACCACTCTCATATTTGCCTATTAAATATGATTGGTTAGCTTAGCGTAGCAAGAAGACCTGAAAATGAGGGAAATAGTAAGCAATGAAACAACCACATAACCATTTTTACACTTTGTGTTTTGTACAGATCAATTAAACATGATATAATGTGTCAATTCATGAGCATTAGAGGTGCTGGTAAATGGATTTCTTTTCATTTCAGTTGGTCATCAAAATCTCATCAAGGAATCAAATGTTCACATCCCAAAACTATTTCCTTAGATGAGAATCTGCAAGACTTTTCATCAACACTTCAGTTAATTAAAAGCTTACTTGCTCGAAGGTCAGTGCATTCCTTTAAGCAAAATGGAGTGGACTGTGTAAAATATACATTTTTTAAAGTACTCTGTAATATATTTTGCATGATTTGCATGGCAGGGTCCAGCAGTGATTAGACTGTGGTGTGACCGAGGGTTTAATATTAAAGACACAAAAATGAGGCAGTTGAAGACAGACTGTGTTACATGTCTGACCCTGGTATGTTCTATAACTCTGTAAATAACTTCAGTATAGGCCAAGATTGACAGGGTGCAAGTGATTTCTTTTTTTCTGGTGCTTTGTGAGAGACAGAAAAAGCATTCCCACTGATCACGCTGCAATTAGCACCCGAGCCACCAAACCCCAGACGCTGCAGTGATCACTTGTGCCAAGTCCCCAAGAACCCCGCCACCCACAAGCACAGAGACACACACACACACACAGACACACACACACACACACACACAATACCCACTCTCCCTTTTTCAACCTCGCAGGTCGTGTCACACAATGCCACATTAGCAGAGGTGATGTTTTCTCAGTGGCACTCAACAGGCTGACACAATGTGACAAAACTGTCACAGGGGAGGGCTTCCCCACCCAGAACCTCGCTTGTTAGAACGTGTGAATAAGTGAGCGAGTGACACAGAAACAGCGCAACAGAGAGAGAGAGAGAGAAAGAAAGACTTCTCTCAGCTTGTTTTCCACGCATATCTGCAGCTACGCAGTATAATGAGCACAATGTTAACAGAGAGGGTAAACATAGAAGGCAGCATAAACAGGCCGACGGCAGGCAGCAGTGAGGACTGCCTGTGTCTGTGTAATGAGGGAGCTGCACTGATGAGCCCGCATCCATCCCCACAATGTGGAGGACGCGTGGATGGTCACTTAATAGGGGACTTCATGAGAAATCATGACAGAGCTTATCTTTCATTCATTTCATTTTATTTACCCAAACAGAGTTTGCAGGCCATTTTCTTTGACTACCAGTGCTGCTCAAATTTATGCAGGTTTGACCACTAAGCAGTTGTTAGTGGGTTAAGAAGCCCTGCTCGACAGCTCCTCATTAGTATGTGCTGAAGGCGTATAATACGTGATAGTAAAATAGATAGTAGATGTATGCAAAGGAACAATATTTTTGTACATCACAACATCATTTTGTTCTGTATACAAAGTCCAATTTACTATAAAAATTGGAAACATTTAACCGATAATATGTCAACATTACTTGTTGAAGAAAGCTTATTAATTTTTCTCTAGGATATTTTCTCTATTATATTACCTTTTGAAGTGGTGGATAAATGTTTTAGTTAAGATATAAATCTTGTCACAGATCGTGCAGCATTATTCTTTGATGCCACTCATTGATGCTGTGTAGAGCGTACAACAAGATGCGATCGTTCTACATCTTTACAAAAAGCGCAACCCCCCCCCCCCACCCCCCCCCGCCCCCCCCCACCCCCCCAACTCCAAAAAAAAAAGAACAAAAAAAAAAACTGCCATAATCTTCTGTCCCTTTGAGCAGTGCTGATATGCATTATCTCAAGTGTTAATACAGTGCACACATTCAAAGAGAGACTGAGAGACTCGCTGAAAAACAAACGAGTGGGAAGAACAGAAAATCAACGACGGGCAGATTGAAAGTTAAAAGGCTGTAAAATGAGCGTGTGTTCAAATAGAGAGAGAGAGAGAGAGAGAGAGAGAGAGAGAGAGAGAAAGAGAGAGAGAGAGAGAGAGAGGGCCTGTGAGCAGGGTATTATACTCTCCTTATAACGCTCCCCTGGCTTTCACAAGGCTCTTGATTAGCAAACAGCAGCCCCCGAGATAAAACACACTCATAGACACAGACTGGATTTGCATGTAAAGAGACTTGGAGCTTTTCATGCATGCATCTACTCCAGGCAAATGAGAGAACATGATGCTTTAGATGCTGGTCCTTCTTGCAGGAAAGCTTCTGATTCCCTCTTTTGTTGGGTTAGAAGTTCCTTCCTTCACTTCATACTCATATTGCCTTCATAACACTAGTAGTTTATTTGTCCTGACAATTTAAGGAAACGTTACACTGCACATACATTTGGCACACACATCTAATCTTAAATAAACATTGCATGCATAATGCAATCCCTTAAGGTGACATGCAAGGCTAGACACACAAACTGGAACAACAGGACATCGCGCACAAGGGAAACAGACACCGGGAGACATACAGTGCTGTGCGCGTCATTCCACAGCTTTCATCTCTTTGTGTACTCAGACAAGATGTTTATAATAAAACAAGAGAGCTGATTAAAAAGTACCTCAAGTAGATTTGCATAAAACAATGTGACACTGTGAGCAAATACATATGGATAATTTTCTTCAGAAATGAAGACATGCTGAGGCAATCCAGCGTGTTACTTTCATGTGAGAAAAGCAGTCGCTTCTTGAGCTCACCCCAAGTAATGACTTGGCTAAATATAATTTATGACTGGGATCATAAGTTATTCACAGACTTGCTGATTAATTATGTAGGCTCTAAGTGTAATACCTTTGATTATGTGTGACAGTAGATTTTCATCGTTACAGATAGAGGGAGTTCATGCTAAGCAGCTTTCTTTTGTAAATTGGTAAGCATTTGAGCAAATGTGAAAAAAAGTGTTCATCCTCTTGCTTGATTGTATAACGCAGAAGGATTTTCTTCCTTTAAACTATGCATGCATCCATTAAAAATCATTACTTTAAGGTCATGACTTAATCCCTCTAAAATACACTGGATCCAGTCTGTAGTAGCTAAGCTGATTTTGTTCTACTCTCATTTTTTAAGAGTAAAAGCCACTTCTTTGCAAATGTTTAAATCACATATTTGAACTGAACTGAATTCATAGCCCTGAAGCAAAGTAAAGTTATTCTCTAATGATGACCAAATACAGGGAAGGATATGGTCGAAACCTTTCATCCATTTTTCATACTTGTTTAACTTTTTCTACACGCCACACTAAATCCATTTTCCACACGGATTTTGAGGAGCCTTAGCTCAAGATTGGTGCAGACAGCTTGTTAAATATGTATCGGCTGAGCGGTGGGCAACCTGCTGAAGTGGCAATGTACCTCACCTCCAGATGAACAGAGCGAGTGAATGAATGATAGATTCTACAGTGAATCAGGACCTAAACTTCTGTAGCATTTCAGAAAAAGGCTGGTGTGACACATCTCTACATGTACTGGATTATGGAAGCAAAAATATTCATGGCGCACAATATCACACTGATGTGATCCAGGCATGGCAGCCAGAGCAGGCAGGCTGCATTATATTTAACCTCACAAATGTTAACAATCATCATTTTGTAAAAGTTGATAATGTCTTCATGAGTTGTAAAAAGAAGAAAGCATAGCTTTTTTTGTCTCTGGTCTATTTCCCTGATAACATGGAGCAGCATAGTTGAGCTTTTTCCAGTGATAAGCAGCATAGCAACAAGAAGGCACACCTGAAAATACAAAGTCTGTTTGTTTAGTAATTTCATTGACATGTTAAACTGTGTTCAACCTAGATCCAACTAAGTGTCACACGTGTTCCCTAAATCCAACCAGAAAGATCTGTGTCTTGGTCTGTGTAACACACAAACACAAATACAGTGCAGTGCATGTCATCCACAGTGTGCCTTTCTTTGTTGCTGTTTAGTGAGTCACTGTCTCTGCAGTGCTATCTCCAAGCTGATCTGTACTTAATCTTTCAGAGGTCTCTGGTGGGAGGAAACGATGAAGGGAGGAGGAGAAAGACAGAGAAATAGAGTTACTCTCTGCTGCAGCCCGATGAGCTTCCCTAAGCTGAGGCTCCCCAGGGAGTGCTCAAATGTCCAAAACCCTAGCAAAACTTCACAGACTCAAGTGATTATGGTTATAGTGTGTGTTTACGTGCCTGGGCTCATGTTCAATGTTTACTTACAGACTGAAATATACTTTAAGCTTTTAGATATTTCAGCATCAATATCTAGAGAGCTGCAGGGACTTAATGGGTTTCATTAAATTGGACTGATTTAAAGCATCAGCTGTAAATTTAAGCAGTCGCAGCCTATTGCCGAATCCACGTTTTAGTTTCCTCGCGGCCTAAAGTTGAGAGCCTCTTTTCTTTTACGCACATCGTGTCTTCGGGATTAAAGCTGACTGAGACAGAAGAATCAATAATGGCTCGGCTTTTAGTGAGTGTGTTTCATAGAAAGATGTTTGATTTCTGGCTGTTACAGCTGTAGCAGATAGTTAAGACCTGCACTTTCTCTGGTTGTGAGCAGAGGCTGAGTTCCCTGATGTCCATCATTTTAACACACAGGGTCATAAAAAAAGTCATTACATTTTTTACAATAGATAATGAATTTATGAGGACAAATACAAGGCTTCCATATAACAGTTAATTAATATGCACACTTGACACCAACTGGACAGGGGGGCTACTACATTGACAGTATTCCATGTGAATTACTTGACGTGGTAGATCGTTCTGTGTTAATCTGTCAAAATGACAGACAGCCTTCTGATTTTCCTGCCATTGTTAAAAGAAATTCAGTCAATGATGGAAAGTATTCTGTCAACACAATTCCTGCTTGTAAATCTGTCAAATAAAGAAATCCTCAAAGTGAGTCAACAAGTAGAGTCCAACAGATTGAGGACAACTCTGTTTCTGGTGGGCTTCCAGGTGGCAACTAGACAGACAATGCTGGGCTGTTCTGCTGCAGGCTCTGCTCACTCATCTCATTTCTCCTGAGAGGCAGTTCACCGCCAAGCACCAGAGATCTGCCACTGAGAAGACGGAAAAATCATTTTCTTCCACTTTCTTCTGCCCCCGCCTCGCCCGCCCGCCCTCCCTCCCCAAAGAAGCTCCTGTTTGTCTGTGATCGAGCAAGCAAGATGAAGATCAAACTTCTATCCGAAAGAAAACAGGTACACACACATTCATAGACAGAGCAAACACTTTCATGGATCCTGTGTCCCAGCAACGCATACTTTCTCTGTGCCTAAAGGAGTTCTTACAATTTGTACAAGATGAGAGGCAGAGAGATACTGCATGTATTCTCCACCTTGCTTCACTTCTCCATGGCACCCAGAGGCTTCTCTAAAGCTTTTAGTAAAAAAACAAGCGGCTGTGTGATGGATCAAACAGCAGCGGCAGCCACTTCCCAGCCTACCCAGCAGACTACTGGCTTTGATATTTCTGTCACTATCAGTCCCTGTGTTGTGTCTGCTTTATACACTGCTGGGTAAATGAATCTTTTCCTTTGGTCCTTTTTCCTCTCCTCATTCCCCCCATTACTCCTCTCCCTCCTCTAACTCCACACCCATCTAGCTCCCTCAGTTGTCCCGTGTCCCTGTCTACATTTTTGGCCAGGGCTCCCTGTTCCAGGAGTGACTTGCAGTACGCTTGTGTGTTGAATGCTCTGGTCCTGGAGAGTTAAACAATGCGTTTACCATTGTAATTACTGCCAGCCCAATGGGCAGGAGGCTACTAGTTCCTACCAGAACAGGGGCGTCCCTCTCTACCTATAAAAAACTCCTGAAGAGAGTACCTCCTCTCCTAGCACTAATAACAACTGGACATGATGAATCTATCCTCCCTCTAGAGCGGTTACTTGATTCTATGTGAGCAGTACTTGCACTAATATGTCCTTGTCGCACTGTACCTTGATTGTTTCCTTTTTTTGTACATCCCTAGTCTCTTGCCAATCAAGACCATGTATTTTTCCCAAATGCATCATGTGACTATTGGAACTTGAATCTGAAGTCTTGACATCCTCATGTTATTTAATTACTTACCATTTGTGTTTCAAAGTAGTTTATTCGCATAGGCGGAGGGACTATGAGATGAGATGAGGGTCATGTTCGGAGGACTGATTAGAGGTGGATGAGATGGATGAAGAGGCAAGTAAACTTACTGCTTCATCATCCCTGTGTTATTTCTAATAGAAGAAAATGAATCACCTGTATGGAAGTATTAACTCTAACGCGCATGTCTTTGATTCTGGCACGAAACTGAAGTACATGGCCGAGACCCACATGAACTTGGGGAGAATGTGGAAACTTCAATACAAGGACCAGGGACAGCCGAGGTTCAAACCTGGGACCTTTTTGATGTGTATCTATCCATCTATCCATCAATCGATCTATCTAATAATTTAATTTACTGCAAACAGTAGAATGCTGAAGAAGAAAATTGTGGACATTTGTCCATTTGTCCAGTTTGTTTTGATTGGGAGCTCCTATTTTCATTCAACTGGGGTGTAGCATAGTCTTTAAATTCTTAAATTAATCTTAAAGTCTTAGTTTTGTCATCCAGTGCAAAATGTTGAATGTATTTAGCCTGTGCGGTTCAGCCGTGTCTTCTGAGACTAAATGAAAAAACCCGAAATAAAGACACAAATCTACTGTTGGTTAGTGTCTTATATTTAAAGATCAGAGCAATGTTGTTCCTCAGCAACATTAAAAATAATAATAAATAATGTGCCTGCTCTAATCCAACACTTTACCGTATGCTAGAGCTGTAATTCAGCTTCAAACTGTGCAGAAATTTGAAGCTATGCCACAAAAAACAAACTCTTCACATAACACAGAGTTAAGGCTCTCTGGACTGGTTGCCAATTTCTCTTAGAAGTCATTCTAACTTTTACCAACCACATACAAGGCTTTACATGGCCAGGTGCTGGATTACATCAGTGAGCTTTTAAGTCCCTTCTGTCCCAGCAGACCAAACTAGAGCCAGGCCTGAGTCATGGTTAAATTCAAGCAGTGATTGAGCTTTGGA
Source organism: Larimichthys crocea (assembly GCF_000972845.2). Taxonomy (NCBI): domain Eukaryota; kingdom Metazoa; phylum Chordata; class Actinopteri; family Sciaenidae; genus Larimichthys; species Larimichthys crocea. Next base: position 47,907,226 of record NC_040013.1, on the reverse strand, counting down.
GAACCTTGGCTTTGAAACAGTCTTCTATTAAGTATTCAGTCTGCTGGCAATATATTTAAATCCTCAAAACACATTTAAGAAAGTAATTTTTCTGAATACACACCTTTTTGTTTAACACCACTCTGTAATGATACCAGCAGTCTTTGTTACTACTTTATTATTCTCTTTAACTTGTTTTTTTATAGACTGTTGGCTTCTTTATATGTGGTTGTTTTATGTTTTTTATCGATTGCTTTTCATTTCTTTGCGTCTGAATTATTCTTGTTTTTACTCCTTTTATTTTGTTGCCCTTATCTCGCCACACATCTTGATATCGCTCTTTATTTTCTGAGCGTTTTGGGGGCTGAGGGTGGAGTGTTGTGGTTGAAGAGATCATATATTTGTTCAAAAGACCTGTGAGTGCTCTGTGGCTATAAAGGATTACGCGTAAGCATTTGCTTTAAAAAAGTATCCTTTTTTTATCCAGGGATTTTAGACATGCTGAGCAGGCATACCTACTGTATATTACATGCATACATCTTCATCAGCAAATGCCATGTGTTATACTCACTGACTTACACACCTGGGAGCTACAAACACAGTCACCTCAGATACCCTTGTGTTGATGGGGGTTGTTTTTATGCAGTTTTACATTGAGCAAGGCACTACTACTCTACTGCCACAGTTGGGCAGTTCCATTCTACTCCAAGTGAGACTTCATAAATTATAGGATAATGTATGACCTCTAGAATAAGTCTGACAATCTCACAGATATACCTACACTTTGAAACCCATTTGTTTTCTCTAATAGGCATCTATTTTAGGAGTAGTATATTGAATTGTTTATAGAAGACGTAAAGACAACAAATGCATAGTTCCTAGGCTAGCATCTTATAAGGAAAATTATGCATGAGTAATTGATCGTTTCCATACAAATAGCTCTGTGATTAAATATTGAACTGTGCTGTGATATTGAAAGGGAGTAATCATAGCCTTGACGTTCCTGACAGGAGACAAGTGGTATCAATGTCAACGGGAACTGACAAATCAGATGTGATTCATGCAGCACAAGTGGCATGCTGAATAGGCAATAATCCAGAGCTTGTATAAACCTAATTACACCAAATGTCACCCCATCAATGATCCACTATCTCATATATAGATTAGCTACAAGGTAACAATTGGAGAGTAATGACCCACTGAAATTTGCCTTGTATAGTCAGAGCCTCTTGCTCGTTTTAGTGCTCGCTCACTCGAGCTTTCTTTTAGTCGGAAGGCACATTTGCACTCAGGGTCAGCCTTTCCACATCCTGCATTTCCAAAGAGCTAAATGAGACTCGCTGTGGCCCCTGCCATCCTATTGATCCCCCTTCTCTAGCTCTCCAAGTGGAGTTTATGCACTAAATTTAGTTTAGTGCTAAGGGCCCTCATTAATAATAGATCCATCAGTCGAGGGTGGAGGGACCATCACTGATTGATTTCGAAGAGAGAAAGAAGAGAGGAAGAATAGGTTTATTTACGTGAGTCAAATCTCCTCAGCAGTCTGAGTCAGCTGTCCTAAAAGCCTCATCCACATATATAAATATATGTATATATATATATATGGACACAGTATATCAGCAGTGCCATCATCCATCAGCATTTTCATATCCAAATTCCAGCCTTGGGTACTTTGTTATTACTGAACATTCGGCGAATAAGAACAGACATGCACATAAAAGCAGCAAAATGAGATGAATAGCGAGCCGAGGTCTGCGAAACGCTGCACGAGCAAAAGGGTTATGTAATGCTGCATGTAAACACACCATGTTTGAATCTACAATTTGCTAACAGATGGAAGGCAGCTCCAGTCATTAAACAGGCATATTTCCATCCCACAGCAATCACATGGTTACAATGAACCTGTTGACCATCAGTCACAAACAGGCAGTTATGATGTGATAGAACATAAAGGAAAAGAGAAAATGTGCATGCATAGTATATGGGGGGAAAAAACAGATGTCATATTCTGTATAAATACATATCATTTATATCTAGGCACACATGCCTTTATACAGATGTATATATGTACAGGAAATGTCTAGAAATGAGCATGTTTTGTGTGAAGCTACTCAAGCATATTTAGCTTATATAACCATTAAGTCAAATGCTACTGTCAGTCTAGTATAATCCAAATGGCATTAGCTAACATTTGCAAAGCTACAAAATAAAATACGCCAGATGTCAGTGCAACTATTTAATCTCCATTTGTCAGATATAAGCAAGCAGACCAATATTAGCTAACCGCATGCAAGCCTAAAATCATACAGAAGAAAATGTACTTGACATTCATCAAAAATATACCACACGGCCAAAATATACAGTATGTTGTGATGGATGAAGGATTGTGATTGACCTGTGCAAAAGGTTTTGCAAATAGGGTCCCTTTCTTCAGAGCATGTGATAACTAGTTTGATACCCACTTCCATATTACAGATATTAACCGAATGCTCCGGCCTGATAAGTGGGTTTAGGTGGGACAGCTAGTTGTCAGAGGGGATCTTATTTGGATTGGGTCTGGCTGCCTTGCCACAGGGTGCAGCTGTAATGACAGGCCTTTCAGCAGCCACACAACCACACTGAGCATGCCTCATCACAGACAGCAGCCCTACAGGGGAATTATGTGGAGCGACCTGGCACCATAGCACTAGATTTTCCAGCAGACTGCCTCTTGGGTTGTGTTGACAGTGAGTAAGCCTTGAATTTACTCTGCCAGTCAATAAATCCCCTCTCACCAAACCAATGGGAATTGAAGGATCATTGGAGGTGCTCTTTTCTTCCTGTATGCTGCACTTGTTTTATGTGATGTGCAGCTGTGGTTACTGTGTTGTGTGGGTGTGTGTGCACTTAAAATAGTAGCAAACATGCATATATCTGTAAAGGCATGGAACACAGGTATGCATATGCATGCAGCCTTCAGCTTCAGTACACACTTTGACGATGTGCATACACTTAGATACACAGAATTAGACATACAGTAGATGTAGCAGTGTGCAGACAGCATCTGTGGTTGGCATTAGTGTTTTAAAACAAGCACCACTTTGATTCCCATGAAACCTCAGCCATCATAAAAGGCGTCCACGGCGAAGTGTGTATACGCCTGTGTGTATATGTGTCTGTGTTTGAGAAAGCTCTCGGATCAAAGTGTCAAACCAATCCCCAGTGCAGCTCAGCAGGAAGGCGAGAGGTGTTTGTGGTCCCTAATCAGCCTCCTGCGCAAAAATCCACTGGCTTTGTCTCATGTCACCTCTGCTTCTGGAGATAATATGACACGTACAGTTGTGCTGGTTTAATTCATAATAATGGGCTGACTTGTCAGGATTATTAATCAAAAAGAACTCCAGGAAAGCAGAGGCTTCTGTGAGCCTTGTGGGGAGTCGTGCATTCAAGAGCCGCGTATCTGGTTAAAAGTACTGCCGGCATTTTGAGCCGAGGCCCCCGAGATCAGACAGTTAAGCAAGTACGCCTGTGTGGAAGTAATGGAGAGGCTGGTGCATGTTCCAGCTGTTCTGTCTTTGAATGTGACAGGCATCAGCATAGCCAGCCCTCGACCTCACAGATCTGAAACAGCTTGTTTACCCACCATTTACCAACCATCATCATCACATACTGCAGCTGCCCTTCGAAAAGAGAGGGAACATTAGATTACAAAATTCAGCTAATATGTGGAGAACCCCAAAATATATTTTCTTAAATGTTGTTGATAGTGTAATGGCAGTGTCTCCATCTAGTACTTGTTTCAGGATATGCGTGTAAAGACCATACTAGACACAGCATTCTTCTTCTGATGATAATAAATATCCTATTTCATTCCAGACTTATTCTGTACTGTTGAATCATTCATGTTGAATGATTCAACAGTACATGATCCACATCCAACGCCAATGTTCAGCACCGGTTCAGTGTTCACATAGCTAAGCACAAAGTAAGGATACAGTATGGAGATGTGTTTGCCTGAAGCTTTTCGTCAACATCCTGCTTAGTGAGTGGGATGCTATCGCACGCAAGGTTATTCCAGTTCTTGCGATGATGACGCTGTACTTTTGACACACCTCTTCTGTATACATATTTAGTTTCTCTCTGCAGTTGACAGACACATCAACAAATTCAACTTAGTAGCATCATTATGTTCGTCTTTGTCTTATCAGGCCATTCTGTCACACACAACGACCTGTTGATGATTCATTCTAAGCCTTCTCAAATATTTAATAGAATTAACAGTAATTTCAACGTGTTGGTAGACAAAAACTAAAGAAAATGCAACACAGGTGACTTTTATGCATGCGACACTCCAACATCCTGTTGAAGCAGGAAACACGTTAACCACATTAAGATGTTGTCTTTGCCATTTTCTTTTTGTCAGGCGCACAAGCTCTAATATGTAACAGTGTTACTTACATGGACTTAAACTCACACTTATCCTCTCCATTACATTTAATTAAATTTTACTTTAATATGCATGGTATATTCTATAGTTACATTCTAATATTTATGAATCATTGGAAAGGTTGTCTCACTATTATTACGAAAACATTAGCAAGATTGGTATTTTAGATAGATTTCTGTGTAACACAATAGACAATTGGAGGTATTTTAAGCGCATGCTATGATGTTACTGATGCCATTTGTTGAAATAAAAAAATGTCCCTTCTGAGATCCAAAATTTACATTTTTCTAATTTGAATTCTGAATCATAACCTTTAACTGATAAATTGCCCATGGGCCATTAATCCTGTTTCATTGCGTCATCTGTCTCTACAGTGACGACTAATGAACCAGTGCAAACCCTACTGGTCCCTCGACGGTGGGGGGGGGGGGGGGGCCTGCAGAGCTGCAGCAGGGCTGGCTGGTCTTGTCAGCTGGCTGTGTTCAAGTGTCAGGTCGGCTCTCTGGATCAGCTTGCTTTTCAATGGCACCACCTCCCCTCTAATCCCTGCCTGTCATTCCACTGCATTCACAGCTCGGGCCCTCCCCTGCACAAGCCCTCAGCATAACAGACTTCTCAGTGTACTCACACATCTCTCTGCCTCTCTCCTACACTCAGCTCAATTCAGTTCCTTTAATTTAAATTCTATTTAAGTATGCTTGAATGCTGCATATTTGTACAGAAACATATGCCACAACAGCTAAATGCTGTCATATGAAGTGGTACTATAAACAGACTGGCTATCAATAAAACATAAAAAAAAAAAGCAAAACAAAAACATAATTAACAAATGAATCCAACTATCAATTGTTGAGTTTCTCTCTATATAATATTACTCTGTGCCTTTCTCATTTAACTTAAGTCTGAATTTGCTCTTTAATGTGATTTAATGTCATGCCAATAAAAACTCTGCAGCTCTGGTTGCAGCAAAACGATATCATTTCATTACATTTCTCTCCCTCGCTGTCTCTCTTTCTAGCATGGTAATGTGCATTCCTGCCTCAGTTCAGCTGCCATGACAACTCCTGGGTTTTCTCCTCATACAGGATTGCGGGACCGGAGGGACTTTACAGAGTACGTCCTGTACTGTAAAAGACAGCACGGACACCGCAACCGAGGGAAAAGGCTATTCACGCGTCAGGCACGGAGGCCATTATGGAATAAGTGCAGTGATTTTTTTTTTTCCATGCAATATGAGGTGAGATGTAAAGCATGTCATGTGCTGATCTCTATGTTGTGCAGGCAGAGTGGAAGATTCAGTACATTATTGGCCTTACAGTATTATTTATTGTTTATTATTATTCTTTTTTAACACTAACGGAACCTTTTTTTTTGTTGTTGCTGAGGCCTACCTGTACCACAACCAATGTCTAATTGATCAAATAAAATAAATACATCTCCAATAATGCTGGTTTGATATGTTGCAGTTCTTGGTTCAAAGTGAAATGAATGACTTCATAAAGTTAAAATAAATACGTTAAATAAAATTATAATGTGTAGTTTGTGTTCAGTGGAGATGCTACTTGATATCACAGACATAACAGCTAAATTCCATCAGGTACCAATACGACGCATTCTGTGTGAACCACTACCGCTGGGATCATGTCCATCCTAGACAATAATTGTAACCCCAGTGGAAGCATTGTGGTCAGTTTCAAGTGAGAATACCAGACTGTTCGATTTTTTTTGATGGACGCTGCTTGCAACTGTGTCAGTCTGCATGGAGTAGATCGAGCTAGCAGGAAGTCAGACACAGAAGCGGCATAAAGAATCCGGTTGATTTTCAAAAAAACACACAGTCCAAACTTAGGATCGTAAAAACAGCCAAAAAGGAAACGACTTAACTTTGCAGCATATTTACTCGTGGTAGAAGCACATAAAGCAAGGCAAATGATCAAATCTGAGCAAGTTAACGGTCTGCTCCTAAAGCGCTCCTGGTGGGGTAGTAACATGTAGAACAGACATTCAAAGTGCATGCTGTCTTAAACAAGACTAAGTGTTGACAACCATGTTAGCAGCTGTGGACTCACAACATCACAGTATAATTCCCCTCAGTTATATGTGTGACAAACACAATTTGCATGTTTTGTTAAACATTGCTGTTTCTTGTGTATTTAAAAAGGTCACAGCCCGCGGACAGAACATATGTAAATACGTTCTAAACTGTAGATAGTTAATGAAAACCACTGTGTAAAAACAGTGTGTAAAGTCTGTATTGTTGGCAGTGTTGTATGCTGAATGTTCAATAAATCCATTGCTTTGTATTCCCAGCTGGTCTGGCTGCTCCATTAGCCATTTAAGAGCTTCTGCAGTGTTGGCTGATGGCTGATTCAGTCAATGTTGCTTTAGATAGCTCTGTCAGTATGGCAAGGTGACTGTGGCTGAAACCAGAATGGGATTGACCTTTGAACCTCCAGCTACTCAGCTGTGATAAAATGCTGACACAATGGACTTCCACACCCCCTGAATATCTCTCTCTCTCTCTCTGTCTTGCTCTGTGCCTTCCCCTCCGTCTCTCTATATTTCTCAAAGTCCATGTATTATCTGCTTGCTTTAAGAGCCAACTAATTAAATCACACATCATAAATACACCACTCCTGACTTCTGTGCTTCTCTGTGTGTATGTATATCTTTGAAATGCACCCCCCAGAGCTGGAGAAATGCCTACCGTTGCCTGCCAAAGACATTAAGCAGTGAATCTAAACTTTGTGCGTGTGTCCATATGCGCAAGCAACCTGTGAGTATATTTGCAGCTTGTGTGCTGCAATTTGAATAAGGCAACTGGAGATTCTTGGAGGGGTGATTTCTCTGTGAATAACAACGGTGCAGATGGTTTACAGCTGCCTTTTACCACGGGAATTAACTCTTAATATTTACAATGAGGCCAACGCAGAGCCCTTGGCAGCTGTTCTGCGGTCCCCAGTGCCAGATACAAGTAGGAAACCCTGAGCCATTCTCAGGGCACAGATCACACCTCTGTCTGCTGTCCAGCCAGACACAGAGCATGGCTGCGAGGAACAGTAGCAACAAGGAAAACAAGATTAGAGGTTTTGAAATCTGACAGAATAACATATATCAAAAAGAAAGTAAGAAATTGTGTATTTTGCTCTTGCTGAAGAGATATAATTGAAGTAAACATTACTTCTCTCTCATTATCATTTATTTTCTATAGCCATCCTCTACAGTACATACTGACATAATGTGCAGCCTAATGATGAGATATGCTCTGTGTAGAGACATCTGGGCAGCTCACTAAATGTGAAGTGGATTGCTGCGGAGATTTGTCAGTAAACGCTTTTGGAATCAACACATTGATAATATACTGTAGCTTCTCATAAAAACTAAAGATTTGTCGGCGTCTGTAAAGTCATTATATCAAGCATCCCACTCTCCAAGATGGTAAAAGTGGCTACAGCTGCGTTCAAAAAGCAGCACTGTTTCAACACTGCCTAACGCTGAGTTCACACTGTGGAGCTTTGTTTCAGGGGCAGAACAAATTCAACCAGTTGTGACAAAAAAGTGTTCCCTACTGCAGTTTAATTTGACTGTGCTGCTGAAGACATCTACAGCCACGCTAGTAGCCCTGTGAGGCTGTACTTAGATGCACAGTGTTGCTAACTCAGCACACTAAAATGCTTATGCTGGCAATGTTACCATGCTGTTTATCAGGTATAATGTTTATCATGTTCTCTATTTTAGTGTAAGCATGCCAACATTTGCATTGACTAGAAGAGGGTCAACAAAGTGATTCAAATGCATTTTGAGGGGAACATTGATGTCTGTACCTCACTGATCACTATGAGTCATCTTTTGGGGTCCATGGATGACTGCATGAAATTGAATGGCATAGAATTTGTCAAGACATGTCATAAAAATATTAACTTCATGGTGGCACTCGTGTAAAAGTCAGGGGCTAACGTGACTAAGCTTCATCTTGAGGGGACCATGAATCACCTGGATGATATTCTATTTTGAAATGCACGCCAATCCATTTATTTCAGTCTAGACCAAAGTGGTGGACCAACTGACAGACAAGCATTGCCATCACCGCAAGCATGTTTATCTGCCTTCCCCACATTTTTATGTTCACCTTCTTCCAGCGAGCAAAGTATTCAATAAGCAAAAGCACAACTTCTCCAGGGAGACAGGATGTACCTACTCCCTGTTCGGCTTCTACTTCATTTACGATGTGAAGTACCTTTAATAGTGACTCCCGCGTCTAAAACATTTTAACATGAAGTAAAATGCTCACTGAAATCATCCTGGAGGAGTGTATGTAGTCCAACTACTTCACATCCTGCAGTTTGCTGCTGTGGTTGAGTAACATCCCAGTGTGGGCTTTTTTTATGCCGCAATGGGAAAACAGCATAATATATACAAGTGCAGCAGGAATGACCACAGACCAAAATACCCTTATTTTAATCTTGCAATACACAGCGTCCCAATGTACACAGTGCTGAGCACCGCTAGTGCTGAAAAATAGCACACTGTGGGCGTATTACAGCCACACTGGACCCATTGTGTATGAGCTGTATAAAACGTAGGCTTGAGATCCATTAAAATGCAGCCTGGCCTGCTGACCAACCTGCTCTTAATTCACTGCAAAAAGAGAAACATGTGCTTAAATGTGCACTGCTAAGGCATTTGTCTTCCCCACTATCAATCATCGGAATTTCAGACAGGAAAATACAGCAAATGGCTCACACAGACAACTCACCATCACTTCATTATTCATGCCTTTGGATGGTATAATTGGTGTTATGAGCAGTGTTTATATTGTTGTGGTCGTGTGATTTCCATTAAAAACCATAATGACACCCAGTCCTGTCACCCTTGCTCTCCGAGTGTGTAACTGTTGAAATGAGAAGTGTCAGGTGCTCCTGCTGGGAGCTGTGCTAATCAGAGTGAATGATGACTTTAGCAAAACACACAGGGTTTGACTGAGAGAGGATAACATCTAGTAATAATGTTCAGCTGCTGAAATGTAGGGAGGTTAAGCAGGGGAATGCTATATATCTGTTTAATATCCCAATGAATTATCAGTTGCAACATCTCACATTTAATGCATCTACACTGCAATCAAATGACTTCATTTCAAGTGCACGTACTTGTAAGTTACATGCATTTTTCCTCACGCATGACACATGTTCACTCACTGTGGGAATGTGTGTTCTTCTGTTAATGGAGGATGTAGGTGTTTGTACTCCTAATCTATTGTGCTTCTCTGTCATTATCTGTATAATCCTCCTCCCACAACCACACACAGAAAACACAAGAATACCTGACAACACTACGAAAACTATTTGTCTATTATCTGACATGTCCGGTCCTTAACTTGTTTGTTTAAAGTGCAACAAACACATTTGAACTTTATCCTTTCAAACAGGGAGCAGATAAAAAGGTTCATATTAATGTGTGACTTGTAAACCAATCTTGAATACTATGTTAGGTTTTATGGACAATAAAGCCATCATTCCAGCCCACAATGTGTTAACTGTCAAAGAATATTACTCCTAAAGTGAGAAGTGTCTTAATGAGTGAGAGTGGGCTAGAGTTTTGTAGTTCCAAGATAAGCCCTCTGAGTGTCTGTGAAAGACCTGTCCCTTATCTCCTACTCTTTTATTCATACACTGCTGTATTTCCAAGGCTCTTCACAGAGACATGCTGAGACTGCAGAAAGAAATGGAAAACTTTGAAACGTCACATGTGAGACAGAGAGAAAAGAAACCGAGGAGGTCTGTAGTTTCTGCTCTTCTTCGCCAGTATTTTAATCATAGGGAACTCAATTTTGAATTAACAAATATATTTAATGATATGTGCCTTTTGCTGTGATTAGTAGCCTAGACACTGGTGACGGTGGAGATCTGGATGTGATGAAGAGTGGACTCCTGATGAGCTCAACCTGGGCACTGGATATCATGAACTGGAGGTCAATGGGATGAGGAGGGTCAGGATTGTGCACTGATATGACAGCTGACAGGAGTAGAGGTGAGAACAGACTTAAAGACTGACAGCAACAACGTGATTGGCTGATGATGAACGTGGCAAAGTCTGGTTGGTTTAACTGACAGAGTAGAAGTTTGATAGTCTAGAGATTAGATTTTTCTTATTTCTTATTGACCCTTATTCTTCATTGACATGACAGTTTATCAGAAACATTACTAAAGAGTTAACACACTGATTAAATATTTAATTATATTATGCACTTTGCATATATACTGCAAGGTTACTAGAGTGTCCACGGCTGAGGGTGCAGAACAAATGACCGATAGCTTTTAGAGTTTCAGCTGATGGCAGATGTTGGACGGAGTGAACAACAAATCAGCAAAACTCTGCAGTGCCAGTCTTCTGTTCGGCTGCATGCCGACCACCAGCTCAGTACGACATGCAGAGTCTTCTGCCTGGTAAATCAGCTGGAGAGCTCCAGCCTGCAGAGTCCTGGCACTCTGAGGCCATAAATGAGGAAAAAAGAGCTATGAGGAATCTTCCCCAGCTCAGTCGGAGCTGAGTAGTGATGATAGGGATAATGGTGATGATTGAGATGATGAATCAGAGGGCTTCAGGTGCACAAGTGACGGCGAGGAGTTTAACACATCTATTATTCCTGGCGATCAGAACACCGCCACCTCTGTGTCCCACCACCTTCTTGCTCTCTCTCTCAAATCCAGTTCCTCTGTGTGCTTTTTTGAAAAGACTGCCAACCTAGAATGCTGGAGAACCTGCTTATGTGTTTAAAAAGGATTAATGGTTTGTTTAAAAAAAACAACCTTTTTTTTTTACAACTGTAGTTAGTTTTTATTAATGTGTGGATATCATATCACCCAATCGTTTTTTTTTTTGTGAAATGTAGTGCTGATAAACAAGAGGTGACCATGAATTCAATCTTTGGATGCAATTGCGTGCAACTCCAGCAGCTAAGATGAATAGGATTTCAGTGTATCTCTAATTTATGATAATAAAGACTAAAGCAAACTGTCATACATAAATGTTTTTGTTAAAAGGGTCCGTAGTTTTAGATTTAGAGGGCCTTATTCACATAATATGGCAGAAATTGAATACAATTTGCATAATTATGTTTTTATTAGTGTATAATCATCTGAAAACAAGAATCATTATGTTTTTGTTACTTTACCTTGAGCCTTTTATATTAACAGATGTTGCTGGTCCTCTTCCCTCCCATGTTGACCTGTTATGTTTCTTTCCCAGAACAAACATTCATGCATTTTTTTTGCTTTTTTTTGCATTTTATGCTTATTTCACAGCCTCTCATAGTCTCTCCATTCTAGAAAGGAGAGATTCAGTCGAGGTGGTTGCAATCCACCAACAACATCATCACTAGGTGCCACTAAAACGTATCAGCTGCCTTAGCTGAAGTTCTATACAGCCACTGGAAACCCAAATCCTCAACAGCCTTCTATGTAATTTAGGGTCGTATGTATGTAATATTAAGCATCTAAAAGGTATTAGGAATTAATTCAATCATCAAAATTTTGTAGACTTTCTTGATATTGGGTTTAAATTAGAAAAACTCACCAAAACTTCTTGGTTAGTCTTCTCACTGTTTCAGCATTCACCAACACTGGTTTGGACAATAGAAATTCTTAATTCACTGAGTGAGATGTGAAAATATTTCAGGAAAAATTACTGTTTTTGTCAAAGGAGTCTGGTCTGGTAGCTTTGTAGAGAGTGTGGATAACAGCCTGATTTCCCCATTGGGAAGTAAAGCGGTGAATATATTCTAAATATAGTGCACACTTAAACACTTATCTACAGCAAGAGGAAGCTGTCAATCAAAACGTGATGCGTCACATCTACACAGTCTTCAGTAATCATCTGAACAACAAACTGAGCTGTGTTTTACATAGATATAGATTTTATCATAGATCTGAATGTTAAGATTCACTCTACATCAACATTCTAACTATTTTTGTGGATGACTATTGAGACTCAACTTATATCTTATAGGCATTTTAACAATTTTAAGCAACATTTCCAGTAGCTTTAAACATGGTCTGACATTCAGTTTTATTGTGTTAATGCATCGTGATGTTTTTGAATATCCTGTTAAGCCTTGTACCTGAAAGAGCACACTATATGTTATTCACTGCGCATATTATTGAGTGTGTCTGAAAGAGCAATTGGAGAATATATTTGCAAAAAGTAAAGGTAGGCTTTACTGAACTGTGTTTTAAACAGATACTTCTTGTTTTGTGTTCATATTGTATTCATCATGTAAAGCTGTTACTAGTTCATGGTTAAGTGGGTCTCATGTGGTTGAAAGTTTCTTTTTTGTTAATGAAATGATGAGCAATTGCTTCAAACAAAGATGGAAATGTTAGTTATTTTTAACATTCTCATCATTTTCAGAGCCTGATATGGGTTTTTGAGACTGACAAATACGACAGCTGAATATTTGAGTTGGAATGAAAACAGACCCTTTCTATTTGGATTATGTACAGATATTTGCACCGTTATAACAGGTACTTAGAAGGCTGCTTTCTTAAATATCTCCCAAATAACTTCATTAAGGAATAAATATTCTCTAACATGACATTTTTTAACATGCACATTGTCAAACAATGCTAACAGACATTGCAAAGAACTGCTTTAATCTCACTCTCTTTGCTAGTCATAGTCTTGCATATCGGAAAGAATTGTTTTCATTTTAACATATATCGTATAACATATACCACAATAGGCCAATATTAGCAATAATATTGTAGAGTCAAGTAGATTCACAATCAGTGAATCCAATCCAATCACAATTTCCTCAAGAACAAACATTCAGCTGCTCATAGAGCTGCTCTAACCTATAACCCCCAAAACATGATTGTATTCAAAGCTTCCATGCAACAACAGTATAGACATTTAAATATTTTTTCTCAGATTAATAGGTAGATGAAACAGACCTCTTTGAAATGCAGAGCTGTAGACAGCAGAACAGTCAACACAAAATGTTCTGCTCCAACCTCCTCAGAGACAACAAGCTACAGAATATTTAACCTGAGTGCTGCAGGCATTATTCACAGACACTCCTGCAGTGGTGTTTTGGCTTTTAACTTGGCATTTTCACTCAATTAATTCCTAATAAATTCTTATTCAGCGTGTTATAAATAAATGGTAACTCACATATACAGTGCACACACATGCTGGGTACAGTTAAGGTACAGTTTAACTGTCTTAACTGATCCTACACTATATTAATTCTGCTTTGATCCATTGCTCTCTTTTTTAACAACATAATTGCAAGAAAACCTTAAGCTGTCACGGTTGTAGAGATTTTCTAAACCCTGTTATCTCACTATCACAACTTAATTATCTTGTAATCTCAAGACAACAAGCTCTCTCCTTGTGATCACATATTAATTATCTTGTCATCTCAACATTACAAACTTTGTTTTCTTGTAAAGGAAAAAAGAAGAAGAAGAAAAGCTTCACAAAAAGAGACCCAAATTTGGCTTTCGGTTTTTATGCTCAAGCTTGCTGCATGCTTTCTAACGGTCTTATTGTTTGTCACACATTGCAATACACACATTTCCATAGTGTTGGGCAAGTCACTGTCTTTTAATTTCTTTAGATTATGTATCATAAATAGTAATTGCTTACATTACTAGTTGCATTAGTTATGCATTACAAACAAACTCCTGTTTGCTGCCACATATCTATTTATTTATCGTCATATACGACTATTTCAGCCCGGGTAAGTGCACGCAGCAACCTCAGAGTGAAGCTGCATTGTTCACACACTTGACTCTCCAAAAAAACAAGTGAATCATTACCACTAGCAAGCCAAGCCAGGTCAACTCTAGGTACAGTCCTACTGTTTTGGTAAACAACAAGCAGTAGACATGAAAAATGCTTGATGTCCAAATAGTGATTTGCTTTCTACTTGTTAAATCATAATCCATAAATCCATAATTTATAAATCTTGAATTAATGTAAAGTAGAATGTTGTTTAGATAGAAACAAACACAATGGTTCATTTCAGTCAAAAAGTAACATAACTAAGTAACTAATTAGCTGTCTTGAGTCATGACAGTGTTGTTAGTCACAATGTGGATAGTTACACTACATGCATACCTGCTGTTGTGATTCCAGGTAGCCAGCTGGCTGATAGAAAAAAAAAAAAACATTACACACGTCAGAGCTCTCCTTGATGGGAGATTATGATTATGATAGGTGAAGCCATTGTTGTCGACCAAACAGTGTACAGATTCTGCTTTGATCATCCTGTCCATACCTGCTAATCTAGCAGCCAACATCTGCAGACAGTCGGGCCAGTTACTTCATTTGTAGCCTGTTCTACTACTACTATTATTAGAGTGGGTGTGTGTGCTCTACTTAGATGAAGCATCGGGTATTGACAGTAGCTGTGTGGGATAACCTGCACAGTAATTGATAACCTGTAAATTGAATGATTGAATAACCTCTTCTATTCATTGCAAGGCCATCGCTCTCTCTCAGTGACATAGTGAACGCAGGCGCACAGATATCTATAAGAGGACACAGTTTCAGCAGGGACAGGGCTGTTCCTTGTCTCCCTGCTATGCAAACAGCGCACAACAAATGACTCCTGTTTGAGGACAAAGTAGCGACATGGTTGCTCTGGCTGTTAGGGCAACCGACTCTCTGCCTGTCGCTGCCGCCTCTCTGAATGCTGCTCCCCTTTAGATGAGTTGTTCCTCCAGGGGCCCCCCCATGCATGAACTGCTGAGGCTGCAACAATGAAGCAGCAGGCCCCCAACAGCAGCAGTCAGCGGCCATTATCTCAGCGTATTGTGTGATCACGTCTGGGAGGAGAGAGTGTTACGTATATGTTTTGGTGTGTATTTTGCCATGGTGAGCACTTTCAGATTGTCCGGTTTATGTTCCAGTGGTTGTGTCCATTTGCAGACTATACCAGACTGTCTTCTCCTTTACAAAAGAGCAGCTGCCTCTTTGCCTCATATAGAAAAGGCTTAAGTGGGTACTTAGCTGCCTTGGTCGTGCATCGGAACTTGATTAATGGTGTTTAGATAGACTGCCTTGGTGGGTCTGTTCCACTAAATCATATGGCAGAGGAGGGTCTGTTAAGCAAACTAGAGGAAAATACAATTAGGGCTGCTCGATTATGGAAAAAATCAATATCACGATTATTTTGGTCAATATTGAAATCACCATTATTCAAACGATTAATTTTGAGTTTCACAATGCACAATTTCTCTCTGTCTCAAAAAACACTTTGTTATTGATTCTTTATGCAAAATATTCAAATTGAAAATAATATGTACTTTACAGCTGTTTTGCAATGTATAAAGCATTAAATCAATAAAATAAATCTACTTTATGGAACATTAAATAAGGCACAGAAAAACATAAATGTATCCAAAATAAACTATGGATCCAGCTGCTCTGCAAATTCTCTATATTTATAGAACAAAATAAATATAATAAGCATAAAAATCAATAAGCAATAAGCATCTTCTTGAAACCCTCACCCTCGACTGTATTAATGGGTTGCATATCTTTAGCTAAGAAATATCCAATGGCAGCTGTTAGGCCCCGTTTACACGTACACGGGTATTTTAAAAAACTGAGACATTTCTTTTTTGTTTTTGTATACACATACCTTACCTATTTTTAAGAAGATACCTCTCTGATGACCTGATCCCAAAAGCTATTCTAGTCTTAGATTCCAACGCAAGTGAGAGGTCAGTGAAGAAGATATTATAAAAAAGTGTTGTAATCCAGGATAACAACGGATTTTCTTGCCTGCCTAGATACAAGTAGCAAAAGCAAGCTGCAAACTATTGTCTTGTCTTTATCTGTTATCCAGTCAGTTCTGTGGGCATTTGTCAACAATTATATCATTTTTTTGTGACAGATTGCAATCAGATACACTTCACCAACATACATTTACGCGTGAGTATTATGTACGTCTATGGTGTCCACATCTGGCTCCAGTTGCTATCCAATCATGAGCCTTCCCATTGAACAGACATTTCCAGCAGCAGACTCTTTAAATGTTTTTTTTTTTTTTTTTTACAACTGTTTTCTGCATTTGCATTTACACTTTGTGTTTAAGTGTCCCTTATCCTTACACTCATTGCAAACATTTTTGGAAAATTGATTTTAATTAATATTATAATTTTTGGATGTGGATTAAGGTTCAGTATTTGAGTTATGCCATTGATACAACAATGACTTTGTTTTATTGTTTAATTATTGTGTCCAGTGATTTACAGATAACTTAGAGAGAATAATGGACAATCCATCTAAGTAATAAATAGCACTGTGCGCTTCAATTTTATAACGAAGAAGTGTGTGGGATGGAGCATCCAGAGCCCTGGGAAAGATCCAATTTTTCACCCGAGAAGAAGGTAGATGAAGTTCACTGATGACTGTGGAAACTCGAGGTGCCGTGGACATGGAGGACCTACGCGGGAAGTTTTTTTACCGACTGTCGTCTGGAAATCAAGACAAAATTGGCATTCTTTGAGGGTCCCCTATGCTAAAAGTCCTCAACAAATGGCAACTCCAAAGGTTTATGAATTAAAATGGCAGTTTTCAGAGTAGGATTTCTTTTTAATAACCGCTCTACGCATTGAAAGCAAGTGTGAGTCTGTATCTTGTTGCTGAATGGTGCATCGCTTGAGTCTTTCCAGTGGTTGAAGGGGATGGGTGGATGTTTAGTTGAGGATTATGGCATCCGCAGGACCACCTCCAACGAGTGTCAGCTTCAGACCACATATATTAATGCTATATTAAAAAGATTGTCAATACTCTAACTACTCAATAAATAACTTTTTTAGGAAATTTTGATAAAAAATCCATAGCCTATGAACATTCTGAGTATAACCATTCACATGTGATTATTAATATTCATTTGATAAACAGAGATGAAAGATAATGCAATTACTTCAATCTGGGCCATTGGCAATGTCAAGTGGCTCATGTGGGACAGAGTCGCATGTTTCCTGTCGAACTCTTGTATGATTGTGCTTTCAAAGAGTCCGGATAATGTAAAGGTAAAACTGAACATATTACTATGAAGAAAAAGGTCACAGGTGCAATCGGTGAGGTACATTTTCCCTTTAATTCTATTGATTTGAATAACAATTATGAATTTTTGCATGCAAACTCATTAACATGCAAGTTAAACAGGAACAGCTAACAGTTGTTTAATCTTGATTCGAAACAAAAGTCAATAATATTTGCTGTTCTCATATCCTAATGTTATATTAATGTTTTCAGATCCTACAAATGCTGAGAACGAATCACAGTCTGGCAAGATGCAGTTGCACAGGCATCCGCTTGAGTCAGTCTTGCAGGTCCCACAAATGTTCCGCATAACACTGCAAAACAAAGCAAGAGACCTGCTTTGGGACTTTGACTCACTGGTATGTCCTCCAGCGGAACCGTGCACCTTTTGAAAGGTCGATGTTTATAGTTTCGGCCATAGAAACTATGTTACACCACTGTATAAGACAATTTCAATGTCAACAACCAACAACATTGCAACTTTGTTTTCCCTGTTAATGGTTCAGAGATGGCTATTAATGTCTCTGTGTCCTAGTATGCTATCCAGAGATACCCTAAACAGGATGAAGTGCCTTTTTTTTGAAGGCTGAAAAAGAGTTTAAACAGCAGCTGGATGTAGTAGAGATCTCTTCCGACATTCAGCGCTGAAAGAGGGAGTAATGCATTCTAAGAAGGGTGTCCGTACCGGGGCGGTGGCTTTTTGGCAAGACATAAACTTCAGGATGCTGAAATGTAAGTTTTTAAACTGGTTTTGGGCGCATCATATGAGTAACATGACTTGGTAAAAAAAATATTTTAATTGAGAACGCTCCACTCTGTAATACAGTTTATATGAATAGAAATACATTAATCCAAGGCACAGGAGTGTTTGTCAGCAGTTGAATCCAGCTCAGACAAATATCAGATACGGCAGTAGCTGCAGAGTCCAGTTCGTCTTCTGGGTACAGCCAAAATACCCTTGTTGCTCGGGCACTGAAACCCCCACTGCTCGGGGACCATCCTTTTGCAAGTGGTGCCAACTGCAGAGCCAGTGGACATGCAGAAGTGTGGAGCTGCACCTACTCAGCTCCATTTCTCTGGACCTATTTTTAGGGTTTTGTGTAAGAATAATCTGTAAAGCCATCAGAGACAGAGTGAGACATGCCTTGCAGGTGCAGGGAGGTGGAGCTGGACTAGGTCATTGGCTCTATTCATTCATGGCTACACGATTTCATATAAAACATTGCACTCCATAAGTCAGATCTGGTTGTAATGGCTTCTTGTGCTTCCAGCAAAAATATTAGCAAATTCCTGGATTTCTTATGGTCCGCATCAATTTCCTAAGTATTTTAATTTTTTGTTCGTGTTGCCCTGCTCTTCAGGGCATAGGCTACAAGAGGTTCGCCCATCTTTAAAGATTATTTAACGTGCTAGTCAGGTGTTCTTGAACCCGACTTATCCTCGTGCCTTCTTTTTATAATGGTGTCCTGATTTGTTATAGGCCATATTCAGGAACTTAGGTACTTTTTCACAGCATAGGCCAGCCCAAAACCACAGGTTTATAAGGGCTACCAGGGCTAACCTAACCTAGACATTTCAAACAATAAAACTAATGTGGTTTCAGACGGAACACCGGATGCTGGGATGTATTTCACTTGAAAATAATTATAGTTTATAAACGCAGTGAAATGTTAAATTAATTCGCTCAGGGCTGGCTATTCTATATGTTTTCTAAACACTCGCAAAAGTGTGCTTGGTGTTCCTTCCGTTGTCCAACCACACATGTCGCAGAAAACAGAGAGCATTTGGTCTCAGCACAAGCGCAGCCTGGTGGCGAAACCGTGCATGCATCCTATCACAGACTACATTAGTGTTACTGCTGTTCTAAATAAATACTCAAGCCTGAGGAATCAACAACAACACACATCAACCGAATAATTCTGCAATAAAACTGTTTAGGGGAAGTTAACTAACCTCTCTAACCTCACTTTGGCATTACTGTCAGTGGTACATACTTTAGGAAATAGTCACGATCTCATTAATTTGTGATACTTCTATTAATTCTTACAGTGTAAAACGACGTTCTCTCTGGCAGCGATTGCCTTGTTTCTCACTGATGTGGACAGTGTCCCACGGCTTGGCTCTCCCCAAAGCCAAGCCTTGAGTTCCACAACACACATTTCCCGATTTTCCCACAACAAATACTTGTGCAAATATTCTTTCTGCATTCCAAGTTCAGGCGAATACACTCTGGTTTTAAATGTGATATGACTTTTTGGCCCATACGCAATTCACACCAGTATTGGAAGAGCGTGAGAGATGTAATATTATGGAGGGGCATGTTAGAGCTCAGTTTATGATGAGAGAAGTTTGTTTGGTTTTATTTGTTTGTTCAAAATAATTGCTGTCATTAATTTTGTTTTTTTCCTAGAGAAAAGTATTGAATAAGGCATGAGAAATTTAGTGAAATGTTAATAATGTTACGTTTGAGATATATTTCAAAGCCATGGTTTTTTGTTTCAAATTGAACAATGCAAAACTTCTAAAGTTGACAGACTGTCAATGTACTGTCATTTATCTCTACCCTTTGATATATGACCCAAAGCAGCAGTTAGCAGAGCTTCATTCTCTCCTAAGTGGTTATATAAGGAGCCGTCCTCAAAATGGTTCTACTGTAGTGTTTACGTACGTTTGTATGGACTGGTTCATTGTCATTTTAGGGTCCGTGATGACTAGTAATATGGGGTTCAGTACTTATGCCACATATTTTTTTCAAATGGAAAAACTTAAACAAAAATGAATTTTCATACAGAAGTCATCTCCCTATAGGAGTTGAATAGAATTGAATCTAACTAAAAGAACTGCATATCTTCTCTGTAACAACTGACTTAATATCCATATGGTGAAACACCAATTTTGTTATTTAAGAAAGCACATATAGGCAAATCTTCGATCTAGACCTGAACACACATTATTTATATCTGAGTCCTATATTGACAATGTAATGACACCACAATAATATAACCTTAATGACGAAGCTAGTAGACTAGTCTCTCAAGCAGGTACATGCTCTGACAAAAGTTCAGTTCCATGTTTCCCATCAGTTAAGGGGTTGATGGGCCTTAAACTCTTCATTCCACTGGTGATCATAAGGGGTTGCACAGGCACCGATGATTGCACCTTGATTGTGCTGAGGACCGTTTGGCGAATTCCAATTGTCCATAGTTGCAGTGGGGAACCCCCGGACTTCCATTGGTCCTACAAGCTGTGGTTGTTCCACTGGCTCATCTCATCCACAATCTGTTAATTCTTGGATGAATAACATGGTGAAGACTGATGTGAAGTTTCCATAAATTTTCCATAAAGAGGAAAGGGCTCTTGTAATATCCTACACAGAACCGCTGTGTTTACCTTCTGCCACATCTTTACATTCTTTGTAGGACACTACTCCCAGCCATGAAACTTCCCTGTTGGTCTCGATTCTCAATCATGAACCGGGCAACAAGCAATGTTCTCAGCTACCGAGCACACTCACCGCTGAAAAAAGATGCAAGGCAGTCGATGTCTCGGTATGTCTGTGCAACATCTCAGGAAGGGAATGTCAGCGACTGTAGCCATCAACGGCTCCATTACAACAAACTCCTATGGATGTAACTTGTGGTTTGTGTCAATGTGCCTGAAATAAAAAGAAATTAGTTGATATTTTACTATTATTAGCATATGTATATCATCATCATCATCATTATATTATATTATTATTATTATAGTTTCATCGAGCCTCCCATGTGCTGAGGCGCAAGTACAAGTTACAACACCCTGGCAGACCCGCATCGCCGCGAGTTTCACGTCCCTCCTTCGGCCGCTTTGCTGCGCGTCCTCTTTCCTCGTCTCTACCCCCCCTGTCCTGTCTCCACTACAGCTCATCAAAAAAAGGTCTTTAAAAAAGTTTTAAAAGATCTTTAAGAATTACTGCATTATTCTCAATCACATTTTTTGGTGTATTTTGCAGACATTTTTGGCCCTCCTAAATCAATATTGTTTTAATGAGTCAGTGTCAATGCTTGCGTCATTGACCCAGCGTGGGGAAAATGAACTAATGTTAAGACACATTTATAAACAGCACATACCACACTTGATTGGGGCAGAGAACTTGTTATACCCCTCCGTTAGGAGCCCTTCGTCTCTCTCAAGGCTCCGCCCCACTGGATACTGTTCTTAAATGCTCCGGACCCCCAACGCGAACCTGATTCTTCTTCTCTCAAACTACCAGTGACATAGGTCTCTCCAGGAACCGGGGTTGGCCTGTAGAATCTCAGCAATAAGTGATCCAGATCGGCGTTTGCAAGTGTCAGTAAAACTCCCAGAGGCCA
Organism: Larimichthys crocea; assembly: GCF_000972845.2. Classification (NCBI taxonomy): domain Eukaryota; kingdom Metazoa; phylum Chordata; class Actinopteri; family Sciaenidae; genus Larimichthys; species Larimichthys crocea. The sequence continues at coordinate 47,885,413 of NC_040013.1, read as the reverse complement.
CCAACAGAGATTGTGGTCCGGGTGTACAGTGTTCGTAGTTACAGCACACATAAGACACCAATAAGACACCAATAATCATTTTAATTGAATAATAAATTAAACAAATTTGTAACTTATTACTCTTACTGTACCATGTTAAGTACCCTTAGTTAATATATTACTTACTTTGGCCTTCCTCTCTGAGATCAGAATGTGTTCCCATCCATGCGCTTGTACATCACCTTTCCAGGTTTGAAGGTTATTTCCTTGTCCGCCAACTCTCCCTGAGAGATTCATAAATTCCTTCAAGAGTTGCGCATAATGTTCTTTCAGCAATGTTTGTTGAACATTAACTCATAAGGTACTGTGAAGTGTCCGCATAATGGAGATATGATCCTGCAAGGTGACGCGATATAGTCTCCAACTGTTTGTGTCATGTGGAGTACACCTGTGGCAAAAAAAGTTTTCCAGTTCAAGAAAGTATTAGGAAATTTTCAAACTGATGCCATGTTTGTAAAACCACAAATTCCAGAATGCGCTATCACTTTATGAAAGGATACAACTTTGGTTTGGGATGTCATTTCAAGTATTGTATCACAAATTTTTGTTCAAATAATAGAATTCAATATATTCAAAGTTTCCATTCCATATAGTTCAAATTTTCATTTCCATATATTCAAAAGGTTTATCATTCCATATATTTCCAAAGTTTCACTCCATATATTATCAAAGTTCATTCCCATATATTCAAAAGAGTGCATTTCATATATTCAAAAGTTTCATTCCATATATTCGGCATGATCTCATTTGCTTTTGTCTGGTCTGTCTGCAGTCCCGCTGTGTGACTAACGTGCCCAAAAGCGGACAAGGTGTCGCGGGACATAAAAATACGTTCAATCAATACAAACTAAATTTTCGCCCTGCATGGTCTATAATGTGGGTGATTATTAATATTGTATCTAAAATAATATAATATATATATAATTATAGATAATATATATTATAATATATGTATATATCATATATTAGATATAGCTTCTCTTTCAGTTCATGAAAACCCTGTAAGCCCAGAGCTTTGTTCTCCAGTCCAGGAAGTGCCGTCGTTCGAGCGAAGTGCCATTACTCCGGCCATTCAACGTGTTTTACCTCGATTAAAAACACCTGAAAACTCATATCAACTAACCCATACAGTAGTTTTTTGGGCCCTTTCGGGTGTATGGTCTGGGGATGTACACAGGGGCTGTATTGGGGCCAGCTCCTGAGAGGTGGAGGGCGGCTCAGGTTTGGCCCGGATAGCAGCTGCCCTGCTGTAAAATTGAGGCGAACTCTTCTTCGGAAGTAAACGGGCAGGGTAGTGGGCAATGGGGTATTTGGGGATTCTGGCACGCATTGGCCAGTGTAATTTATCATGTCTTCATTGTTAAGTATCGCTTGGCAACTAGTTTTGCGGGCGGCGTGACTCATCGTCATTAGCTTTTTTGTGTAACAGACTACACACAAGATGGCTGCAGGCACTGCCGCAAAGTCCCTGACGTCAGCGAAGTTCAATCAATAATTCAAGGTTTCCACTCCAATAGAATCAAGTTTTCATTCCATATATCAGTCAGACTTCATTCAATAGATTCAAAGTTTCATTCCACTATATTCAGGTTTTCATTCAATATATTCAGATCATTCAAATATATCAAAGTTTCATTCCATATATTCAATGCTTCATTCAATAATAGTCAAGTTTCCGTTCAATATTTCAGACGTTCATTCAATATATTCAAGGTTTCATTCAATAAGTCAGACTTCAGCCATATAGTCAAAGTTTCATTCAATTATATTCAGAGGTTCTTCAATCATAATTCAGACTGTCATTCATATATCAAGGTTCACTCCATATTCAAAGTTTCAGTTCAATATATCAAATTCGTTCAATCATTCAGTTTCACAATCATTTCAAAGTATTCAAATATATTCAGCAATATTTAAAGGTTACCTGACGGTCTGCCATAATATATATATATAGGTATATATAGTATATATACCTATATAATATATTATATATATATAATCTATATATAGATATAGTATATATGCTGTTTTGTTAAAAATGAGTACTCTCACTGAATGGTTTGATCTGTGTCCTAAAAATAAAGCAAAACTCAAGTAGTAACTAAACAAGACTGCAATAATGTAATGAGGGGCTCTATGTGCCCATGGCGCGTTGTGGGGGCCTGCAATGGAAAAAAATGTTAGTGTTGCTCGCATTAGTTTGATAGGTTAGGATTCAGAACCTAAAATGGGCTGGTGTAGAGTCCATGAAAAGCAGTTTTAACAATAAGAAAGCTGGAACAAAAAAGCTCTCTCTCATCCGCTCAATCTCCTCTCTCATCCTCCTCTATCTCCTCTCTCTCTCTATATATATATATATATATATAAGATATATTATAGATAGATATATATATGATATAGATATATATTACTATATCCTATCTAATATCCTATATAGTGACTGTTTGTTTAAATAATGCAGTAGCTTATCTGAAATGGTTCTGAGATCTGTTTATCTGTTTAAAATAAAGCAAAACTCAAGTATACTAAAACAAGATCTGCAGTAGTAATTACTGAGGGGGCTCGGACAAAAAAGCTCGTATAGCGCCCCATGCCCCAAGATAAGCCTCATATACAGTCCCCACATGATACATTTTAAATGTATGTATTATTGAGGGTGGAATTACCTTAGTTATTTCCAATACAGTAATGCATAAATTCAGAATGCCAGTAAAACCGAAAATAACTTTACATAGTCCTGATTTCCGATGCTGCCTGAGTTTTTGTTTGGCTGCAAGACACAATTCGATATGGGGGTTGTGTTGTGGAAAAGCGTATTACAAGTTTAGCACAGTGTTTGCTTTGGACCATAGTATTGTGTGTTGCTAAAGACATGCATTTTGCAAGAAGCTGTGTCATGTTTACACTGTGGTTAGATGCTACCAACTTGTGCGCTCAACAACATAATGTGGAAGAATATGACATTCATGATTAACTGTGCGTTCAGCTGTTTAGTGTTACACTTTGTTCTGCGACCACGTTTGTACTCACAACAACATAATGTGGACAGAATTTGACATGTATAGTACGTGTGTTCAATCATCATCCATGGCACATAGATGCCTATAGTTTGTACTCAGTCAGTAGTCAGTAAGAGAAAACATATATCAGTGAAATAAATATATAATATATAGTATATAGATATATAATATATATATATATATATTATATATATAATATTATATATATATATTAGTGTTTACGGGCAGATCGCCAATCAATATGTGCGGACGTTAACGTATCGCAAGCAACGGACCAACCGTCATGCGGCGGCTATGTAATATGTCTATGATCTATCCTAACTAAAGAAGATCTATGTAATATATGTCCTATATCTATCCTAACTAAAGGAGAGTCCTATTGGCGAAAGAATGGAATAAGGACAGACTTTTTAGGGGGAACATGTCACAGTTTAATAAAGATGCCCGATTGGCTTGTTGGACAAAAACAAGGAATTGCACAGTTGCAAGCCGAATTTAAATTCCACAGAAGTAACACACTTACAATATCACCTCAAAGCAAAACCAGGACAAATCCCAAATTCCCCAGGGTGGGCGTGTATGAACGTGGCCATACCTCGACATTCGTTTTGCAATCAATTAAGTCCGCCGTGGGAAATGCTGAAATCACTGTTGCACACAGTGCACCTTGCCATGGTGTCCATCATGCCTCACTTTAACAAGACAAGGTATACTTTCGTATACTCTGCTGTAAGAATGAGTGTTGTATTTTTTTTTTCTCTTACTGGAGGATTCGCCCTCTGCCATTTTCACAGAGCTGCATTGATTGAAGGAGTGAACACAGAAGTTTTTAAACCGGTGGATAAATAATAGTCGAGAGGTACATCGAAGTCCTCCCACAAACGAAAGCTTATTGGTGTATTTTGCCCTGACCAAAACCATCGGCGCGCTCTCCTCGCAACCAGTCGCCCTGAACACGCAGACCACCGCTGAATAGATTTTTCGCTTGATGCATGCCACGGGTGCTTCTTGTAGCTCTTGTACTCAGTACTCACGCTCTCACCCCACTGCCCCCCCCCTCCTCTCGCCTATGGCGTGCCAAGTGTAACTAGAAAGTAAATCCGAGCATGATGCGCGAGGTTAACTATCTTTTCTGTTAGGCTCCACTCGCATTTTTTTTAATCTCTCTCTCGCCGTAATGCCAAAATCCGGTGTTTTAACCTAGCTCGGGGCATCAGGGAGCCACTGTTAATTCAGGGAGACCCCGGGAACTTCCGGAGGATGGGATGTCTTGCAAAACACCCGTATACACAACTACAGAGTGTGGGCACTCACTAAGTATAGTTTCCTCATTCTGCTGTGGCTTTTTCTGTTGGCACTTTGCATATGTGCACCTTAAGCCAATAACAGATGAATGAATTTAAATATACTTTATCTGGGTTTATCTAACATTAATATTTGATAATTTTTACATAATATAAATAGTCATCTATGAGTGCAGACTCAGAAAAATCATTTAATTTATTGATACATTTTATCGCAGCATTAATACAGAAATTTTGCGATTAATTAGTTAATTTTTTTTTAATGATTTGACATCCCTAATGATATAATATAATATAATATATATATAATATATATATATATACATATATATATATATAATAGTATATATATTATATATATATGTGCGGGCTAACATATACTTGTAGAGTCAGAGCTGTCCTAAAACTTGTTGTGCTTGTTAGAGCAGTAATTATGCACAATTCGGTCGCGGTGCATAATGAAGGAGAAGCTGGACAAAAAAGCTCTATAGCGCCCCTGGGCGCCTGTTGGGGCGCTGCAAGTGGAAAAAAGTAGTGTTTGCTTGGCATCGCAGTTATATGGTTAGGATTCGAACTAAAATTGGTGATGGTTGTAGAGTCTAGAAAAGCATTTAACATTAAGAAGGCTGGACAAAAACTCTCTCTCTCTCGCTCTCTCTCTCTCTCTCTATCCATCTCTCTCTCTCTATATATAATAATATATAGATATAGTAATATAGATATAGTATAGATTAATTAGGGCTGTAAATCGAGTTGAAAAAAATAACTAATTAATAATCGCAAAATTTCTGTAATTAAGCGCGATTAATCGCAATTAAATCTAGCAATAAATATATCAAATAAATTAAATCATTTTTCCTGAGACTGAAGCTATAATGAATTTTTTTATGTAAAATGATCAAATTAATGTAGAATAACGCAATAAGATAGTGAAATTCCCATGTCAGTTATTGGTTAAGGTGCACATGCAACGTGAAACAGAAAAAGCCAAATCAGGAAATTATAGCTGAGGAGTGCCACACTCCTGTAGTGTAGACTGGGTGTTTTGCTTTGAGGTGATTTTGCAAACTGTGCAAATTGCCTTGTGTTTTGTCACAAGAGCCGTCGGCAACGTTTTAAATGAAATTGTTTCCCCTTAAAGCCTCCTTACCATCTTTACACACAGACTCTCCTTAGTTAGGGATAGATCATAAACATATATACATGGAACGCCTCCTGAGCGGTTTGGTCCGTTGCGGCGATAACGTAACTGTCCGCCAATGATGTGGCAGATCTGCCCGCAAACTAAACACAGCAAGGGCCGTTTTAGCTTTATGGCAATGTTGGCGCCGCCCAGGGCGCAGTCGCCGTGAGGGCTTTAAGTAATGCTCTTATAACAACCCATTCACACAAACACAATATAGTCTGGGAAACAAAGCCTACTTGGCCACATCCAAAATGGCGGCCGCCAACCGGGAGTAAACAAAACCGCGTTAATGCCGTTAATTTGTTTTTTTAAACGCGGTAATTTCTGTTAAAATTAAGGACAAAATTAACGCCGTGATTTTGACAGCACTAATATATATATAATATATATATATATATATATATATATAATATATATAGAGGCGTTTGTTAAAATAATGAAGTACTCTACTGAAATGGTTCTAGTCTGTTTACTAAAATAAGCAAAACTCAAGTAGTACTAAAACAAGACGGCAGTAATTAATGAGAGGGCGGACAAAAAAAGCTGTTGCAGTGTTACACTTTGTATGCTACAACGACTTTGTGCTCTCAAACAACATAATGTGGACAGAAATGAACATGTAATAGTAACTGTGTGTTGCAATGTTCATACTACACACCATTTCATAGTTGTAGTCAGTCAGTATTCATAAGGGGTTTTTTGAGGGGAAACAAACAAATACAGTGAAATAAGTAACAAGGCTTCATAAAAGTTGTATATGTCTGGTAACTACTATCAACAATTACATCCTCTGTGTCTTTCACGTAGACATGACGCTATTAATGTACCTTTTTCAGTGTGTACATTGGTCCGCACATGTTGACTATGCCATGCTGCAATGTGTTGTCTCAAACAAGCAAAATGTGGACAGAATATAGACAGTGAAGGTAACTGTGTGTTCAATATCATAACTGGCACAGTATATTCGATAGGTGTACTCAGCAGTATTCAGTTAAGGGAAAACATTTATCAGTGAAAATAAGTACAAAGCGGTCAGAAAGCTGTAAGTATGTCTTGTGTAACTCCAACAATTAAAATCCTCTGTCAAGTGTGAAGGATGACCTCAATAACTTCTGTCCGAAACATGTCAATCTTATACAACTAATGTGGACAGAATATGACATGTGAAGTAACTGTGTGTTCAATATCATAACGGCACAACATTTCCTATAGTTTGTGTCCAGTATCCAGTATTATCAGTAAGGGGTTTGTAGGGAAAACATTAATCAGTCAAATAAGTAACACCGTCAGAAAGCTGTAGGATGTCTGGTGGTAACTTCAACAATTACATCCTCTGTGTCTGTCACATGTATAATGTAAATGCAAGGCAAGCGGTCCTGAAAGTGCTGTGCTTTGTTAGTTAAGTTAAGTTAAGTTAAGTTAAGTTAAGTTTAAGTTTTAAGTTCAGTGTACAAGGCAGGTTGTGAAAGATGACCTGCAATACTTCTGTCGAAACATGTCAATCGTATACAACATAATGTGGACAGAATATGAACCATGTGTAATAATAACTGTGTGTTCACTAGCATATCGCACATATTTGTGTCTTTTCACATGTATAAAGTGTAAAATGGAAGCAAGCTGTCTGAACTTGCTGTGATTGGGTTAAGGTTAAGTTAGTAAGTTAAGTTAGTTGCACTCAGGTCGGTATTCAGTAAGGGGTTTTGATAGGGAAAAATTATATCAGTGAAATAAGTACACAAACACGTCTATGAAAGCTGTAGTAGTCTGTGTAACTCAACATTAACATACTCTGGGGTCTTTCACATGTATAATGTAAATGCAGGCAAGCGTGTCTGAAACGGCTGTGATTGTTTAAGTTACTTTAAGTTATTCAGTTAGTTTGCACTCAGTCGGTAATGAAGTAAAGGGTTTGTTGTAGGGAAACATTCATATCACGGAAATAAGTACAATAACGTCATGAAAGCTGTAGTATGTCTGTGTAACTTCAAAACATTCATCCTCTGTTACTTTCACAGTATAAGTGTAAATGTAGGCAAGCTGTCTGAAACTTGCCTGTGATTGTATAAGTAAAGTTAAGTTAAGTTAAGTTAAAGTTAAGTTAAGTTAAGTTGAGTTAGTTAGATTTAATTATTAAGTTATAGTCAGTTCAGTTATTCTAAGGCAGTGTGAAAGATGACCTGCAATAACTTCTGTCGAAACATGTCAATCTTATACAATATAATGTGGACAGAAATGACATGTAAAGTACTGTGTGTTCATATCATAACTGGCACATACATTTGTGTCTTTCACATGTATAAGTGTAAATGCAGGCAAGCTGGTCTGAAACTTGCTGTGATTGTTCAGTTAAGTTCAGTTAAGTGAAGTTAGTTGTACTCAGGTCGGTATTCAGTTAGGGGTTTGTAGGGAAAAATTATATCAGTGAAATAAGTACACCGTCATGAAAGCTGTAGTATGTCTGTGTAACTTCAACAATTACATCCCTGTATCTTCTCACAGTGATAAGTGTAAATGCAGGCAAGCTGTCTGAAACTTGCTGTGCTTGTTAAGTTAAGTTAAGTTCAGTTACTAAGGCAGTTCATATGAAGTGCATTAGTGATTAGTAGAGTTGCACGATACCCACGGTATACACGTACCCCGCGGTGCCAACCATAACCGTCGCTACTATACTAGAAATTTTACACGACGGACTACCGTGGATTACTAACTACCGGTGCCAGTCTCCGCTACAGCGGCCGCCTCTGCTCTCCTCCCGGCTTCTCACTGCATGCTACCCTTTGTAAACAACCAACATGAACCGCAACCGAACTACACAGCTGCTGAATGATTGGCTGTTTGCCTGTTACTGGTGACGTTCCAGGGATATGATAGGCTTTTCCGCCCGCACGCTGGGTCCGCCGTTCGTTAGCTGATGGGCGTTCGTGTGTTTCTCCGGCAAGAAAAACTCCGCAAAGACACTCCGCTCGATAGAAAACTCGCTTCAAAACAAACACAAGCTAAAGTTCTGTCTCCCCAGACACGAGACAACACACTCTCCATGGCAGAAGCACCGGGCCCGAGCAGCGGGTCTGCCGTGGCATCTTCGTCAGTGGCAACACTAATTTTGCTTAAAAAACAAACGCGTTGTTTCAAACTACTTGTTACAAATACATTGCAGTTTATAAAATAATACTAATAAAAAAAGGCCGCAGTATCGCGATAATACCCGGAACCGCGATTACTTTGTCTGGTATAGTGTCGTGGTTATCATTTTAGTATCGTGACAACTCTAGTGATTAGTGTTTCATAACATATTGTTTTTATTGCGAGGGCCCGTCCATCGCTGCAAGCCTTAACAGCCAACTAGTTTGTATGTAATTTTTGAGGACACTGTTAATAACTATACAGTACTATACTATTTATTCATTTATTTATTTTCCAAAACATAAGATTTATTTCTATTTAGATATCTATATAGAAACACTAAAGCATGCTTTTTATCTGTGTCCTAGACTCACAGTATTACCTTTAAGTTTTTGGCTTACAAGCAACACTATACTGACAAAGTCCTGACTTCTCTGACGTCTTTTTGTTTACTCAGGCCTGAAGGATCAAGTTTTCCAGTTGTCGTTCCAAAGACATTACCCCCTAGTCCCTGACTGAGGCACCCTTGGTCACTCTTCTAGGTTCCCAACTGAACTGAGGCTCCTCTGGCCACTGATCAAAAATTCGACTTACCCTGTTGTTTTCCCAGTCTTGTGAGTCTCCTTTTTTTTTTTTTCTTTTTTGTGTGGTTGACCCCGTCACTCAGCTGGTCTGGCCTATGCCAAACGGGTCTTAAGAACCTCATGGTGGTTTTTTTAGTCAATATACCTGCAGTTTTTTCCAGTGCCATTGCTTCCAGAGGAACAGATATTGGGCCCCCACGTTGGGCGCCAAAAGTTAAGAGAATTTTTAAAAGAACCCTTAAATAAAGAGGACTGGATTCAAAATATCAAAGTTTAAGTTGAATTATATTTCTTGTACAAGAAGGAGCGTTTAACAGTGCAAACACAACAAGAGAGTTAAAGAGAAAATTCTCCCTGAGAACCACTATCAATAGGTTCTTATACATTGCTCAAAAATGGGCTGTCTCTGACACCTCCCCCTGATACCAGTGAGCATCATAACATTCCTTAGTTAGGTTATGCTCAGTAATAGAGCACTCTTTTAACCACAAGGGTAACTCCACTAGCCTGTCTCCCTGTCCTTATACTACTAATTTATATTGTCCCTCCCTACCAGCCCTCAGTAAATCAGAGGTCAACTAAGGGAGGTTATGCGAGACATACTTAAGAACAGGCAGACCACACCCTATCTGTATGAGTTCAACATCTGCACCCCAGTATAACCCTAATTTTTTATAACACACATATTTACTGAGTGTCCGTGCAATACTGGGCAGTACACATATTTACTAAATGCATGCCACAGTATACTGGGCAGTACAACATATTTACTCAGTGCACTTGCAGTAATATTGTGCTGTACACATATTTACGGAGTGTACCGCAGTATACTGGGCAGTTCAACACAGTACAAATTACATTGGAATCTGATCGTATAGTATAGATAAACAGACAAAATCAAATACATGTACATATACCACCCAACGGAATTAATATTTCATTAATAAATTAAATATAAAAAATATATATGTACAAAATAAGATGTTCCCCACAAACACGCGCTCCATACGCTCACATACCTGTGTATCACACATGAGATCTTTAGTAACATTGTTCCCACATGCACTGATGTGCAGTGCTTGACCTCACAACGCTCTTTCTGTTTATATTGTGGTTGTTGAGACCTTACATTGCTATTATGTGGGGAAATGAAGCCCAAAAAAAGACAATTTTGAAAGACAGAATGAGCAATGAACAATAAAAGAGCAACGGATTTGTCATTTCTGATTGGAGGGTGGATATGGCCAAGCTACTTTTCAGATGGTGTTTTTTTTATTTCACTTAAAAGAAAATGTAAACATGTTTTTTCCTCTTCACTAGGCTAATTCCTGAATTCAGTAATATTCTGGGTGTAATGTGTTTGCGCAGACAAAAAAATACATAGCTGCCAGTCTTTTCCAGAAGCACTGATTTACAGGTTCTATACCCTGAAATGTACAGAAGAGAGCAATCTCGGCAAATGTGTCTGACTTGGATTCGGGCCGTGATGGCCTCCTCCAGGCGTGCGTCGTGCGCTCCAGACGAGAAATGAATCAGATGCTGTTGTTTCAGCTGTTATGAGGTTATTTTGATGGAACACAAATATCTGTTGCACACAAAAAGCAGAGACGGGGCACGCGGAGCCTCTCGGGAGCCACATTTGAGTCTTGGCTCTCTCTGGCCCTGAAGTGGCAGAATAGAGGATTAGGTACGGCAAACGTGGTAGGGGCGGGGCACAGCCGGCTCCATTCCTCCAGGCGGACCATTCCGCTGCTCCTAGACATCGGATGGCAAGCCCTTTGGGCGGCCAAAAAAGATGGCCTTGTACAGGCCCCCCAGAGTCTCGTGGACCGCAGACGTCCAAACTTGGACATAGTCTCAGTGACGCCCCCACAGAGTGTCTAAAACCTGGACGTAGTCTCTGTGACGTCCCCACAAACTGTCTAAAACCTGGACGTAGTCTCTGCGATGTCCCCATGGACTGTCTAAAACTTCGACGTAGTCTCTGTGACCGCAGACTGTCTAAAACCTGGACGTAGTCTCCCGGACGTGCCCCACAGACTGTCTAAACAGGACATAGTCTGCTGTGACGTCCCACAGATGTCTAAAATTCCTACATAGTCTCTCGTGACGCCCCACAGAGTGTCTAAAACCTGGACGAGTTCGCTGGTGACGTCCCCACAAACTGTCTAAAACCTGGACGTAGTCTCTGTGACGTCCCCATGGACTGTCTAAAACTCAACGTAGTCTCTCTGTGACCGCAGACTGTCTAAAAACCCTGGACGTAGTCTCCGTGACGTCCCCACAGACTGTCAAACCTGGACAGGTCTCTGTGACGTCCCTGCAGACTAGTCTAAACCTGGACATAGTCGCTGTGACTTCCCACAGACTGTCTAAAACCTGAGACATAGTCTCTCGGTGCATCCTGACAAACTGTCTAAAACCGGGACATAGTCTCTGTGACGTCGGGCGACATCGAGTCTTTTTTTGAAACTGCTGGCTAAGGATAAACGTAAATACAGTAGATTGGTTATTCACGTCGGCGGTAATGACACCCGGTTACGCCAATCGGAGGGCACTAAATTAATGTTTCATCGGTTGTGTGAATACGCCAAAACGATGTCGGACTCCGTAGTTTTTCTTGGTCCCCTCCCCAATGTGACCAGTGATGACATGTTTGACCGCAGGTCGTCATTTCAACGCTGGCTGTCGAGGTGGTGTCCAGCAAACGAGTGGGCTTCATAGATAAATTGGACACCTTTCGGGGAAAACCGTCTGATAGGAGAGACGGCATCCATCCACATTGGATGGAGCACTCTCATATCTAAAGCTGTCTTAGTCAATGATTAGATATCATGACTATGATATGATTTGTTTTGGCCTAACTGAAACCGGGCTGCAGGAGGATGAATATGTTAGCCTTAAATGAATCCACTCCTCCAAGTCATTATAAGAAACTCATATCCTCGAAGTACTGGTCGAGTGGTGGAGTTGGAGCCATATTTGACTCAAGTCTATTGAATAAATCCTAAACCTAAACTAAATTATAATTCATTTGAAAGTCTTTTTCTTAGCCTCACTCACCCAACCTGGAAGACTTTGCAGCCAATTTTATGTGTTACGTATATCACCTTATCGAGTCCTTATTCTGAATTTTTATCGGAATTTTTGCAGAATTGGCATCAGCTTGATCTTAAAAAAGATAAAGTAATATTGTAGGTGATTTTACATTCTAGTGGACAACCACATGATAGTAGTACTGCGTTTTCTCTCTGTTAGACTCAATGGCTTTTGTCAAAGTGTAAATAAACCGACTCATTGTCTGAACCACACTCGTGATCTTGTTCTTTCATATGGATATCGAATGGATAATATAATATTCTCCCACAAATCCTCTCGGTCTGACCATTTTTAATAACTTTGAGTTCATATAATACTACCGAACTAATAACCTTGTGCAGAACTCCTACAGCAGATGTTTATCTGATAGTGCGTAGCCAATTAAAGGAATTATTCTTCAGCATTGAATTCATGCCATGTCTAACTGAAACAGAGGACTTGATCTACTTCCTTTAGCCAACCCACAAATAGACCACTGGTTGATAGTATTACAGGCTCATTACGGACAACTCGAGACTCGATTGCCCTCTGAAAAAGAAGATAATTAAACAAAGAAGGCTAGCACCATGGGTAGCCAGCAGACTCGTAAATTAAAGCAAGAGCACGTAAATCTGAACGCAAATTGGCGTGCCACTAAACTGGAAGAATCTCATCTGTCTGGCAAGATAAATCAAAAACATACAGAAGGCGCTCTCCTTACTGCCAGAGCAGCCTATTACTCTTCTTTAATTGAGAGAAAGAAGACAACCACAGGTTTCTCCTTCAGCACTGTAGCCACTAACAGAGAATCACAGCGTCTAACTGGACCATCTAT